>NC_091727.1:6361742-6664772 GCF_042477335.2 Ovis canadensis | reverse complement strand
ATGGGGGAGGGCAGATGGGTCAGATTTGGGGACTCTGAAGATCTGGTCACACCTACTCCCTCACTACTCCTGTTGGAAGTACTGCCTTAATGGTGACAGAATGGTTTGATTACTAATCATTTCTTTCCTAAATCATTTTTTCATTTGCCCCCACCAGTTTTATTAACATATGAATGACACATTAACATTGTGTGTGAAGTCTTCTGCAAATTCTGAGCTGAAAGTCTTCTAAGAAAGCTTGACTTCTGTACCCCAACTTTTGCACATCATTATAGACTCATGGGGTTTTTTGTAATTGTTGTTGTTAGTTTTTTTTTTCTGATTGTACGTGTTATAATCAACTAGCATATAGTTATTACTATTTTTTTTTTTTGCCATACCTTGAGGCTGGCAGGATCTTAGTTCCCTGACAAGGGATTGAACCCCGGCCCTGAGCACTGAAAGTGTGGACTCCTAAGCACTGGACTGCCAGGGGCTTTTTATTATTTTTTGGGTGCTCAAATTAATTGGTCAGTGGGAGTGCTTTTGGCGTGCGTGCTTGGGCACATGCTAAGTCACTTCAGTGGTATCTGATTCTTTGTGACGCTATGGACTATACAGCCCACCAGGCTCCTCTGTCCGTGGGATTCTCCGGGGAAGAATACTGGAATGGGTTGCTGGGTCCTCCTCCAGGAAATCTTTCCCAAACAAGGGATTGAACCCATGTCTCCTGGATCTATTGCATTGTAGGTGGAGTCTTCACTGCTGAGCCACCAGGGAAGCCCCCTTTTGGCGCCCATCACTACTAAAAGGCAGATTTCCACCCACCCCAAAAGCTGCTACATGTGACGTGCTTGAAAGAACTACAATACAGACTTGATGTTTTCGATATTACTCTGCTTTGCCTAGTCTCATGTTTCAGCCAGAATACACAGCGTTTAACTTGTCGAAGATGAATATCTTGGGCAATAATGGCACTGCACGGCATTACTGTGATGCAATTATACAAATATTACTCCAAAGCTCACCTGACCACAGAGAAATTCTGGGTTGATAAAACATCGTGGTTTACCTATTTAAGTCAAGGCTCAAGTCTGCTGAACATTTTATGGCAGCAGAAATTCACTGAAAGTGAAGTGAAAGTTGCTCAGTCATGTCCAACTCTTTGCGACTCCAAGGACTATGCAGTCCATTAAATTCTCCAGGCCAGAATACTGGAGTGGGTAGCCTTTCCCTTCTCCAGGGGAATCCTCCAAACCCCAGGGATGGAACCCAGTTCTCCTGCATTGCGGGTGGATTCTTTACCAGCTGAGCCACCAGGGAAGCCCAAGAATACTGGAGTGGGTAGCCTATCCCTTCTCCAGTGGATCTTCCCGACCCAGGGATCGAACCAGTGTCTTCTGCTTTGCAGGCAGTTTCTTTACCAGCTGAGCCCCCAGGGAAGCTCCGAAATTCACTGAGCAACCCTCAAGTATTTACCTCAACATCTAAGACAAAGCCCCTGACGTTACTGGTTTGGGAAGAAAGGTGTTTAAAAATTTTACTTATTTATGTATTTTTGGCCCTGCTGGATCTTCACTGCCTCTAGAGCTTTTGGCTACTTGTGGCGTAAAGGCTTTTCGTTGCTGTGGCTTCTCTTGCTGTGGCACACAGGCTCACGGGCTCACAGGCTTCAGTGCTTGCAGTGCGTGGGGTCAGCAGCTGTGGCTCCTGGGCCCCGGAGCACAGGCTCCACAGCTGTGCTGCACGGGCTTAGTTGCTCCTTGGCACGAGCATTCTTCCAGGACCAGGGATCGAACCCGTGTCTCCTGTACTGGTAGGTGCACTCTTTACCACAGAGCCCAGGGAAGCCCAGAAAGGCTTTTTTTTTTTTTTTTTTTGAGAAGTCATAGCAATACACAAATTTCACTTCAATTTGATACAGATACTTCTTGTGGCACTTCTTCTGTGTGTGTGCATTACTCCACTGTAGGTGGTGTGTGTATAGGTGTGCACGTGTGTGCACTGCTTCAGTGAAGATAGTATGCATACTTGTGTGTATCCAGTTCAGTTCAGTTGCTCAGTCGCGTCCGACTCTTTGCAACCCCATGAACCGCAGCACACCAGGCCTCCTTGTCCATCACCAACTCCTGGAGCTTGCTCAAACTCATGTCCATTGAGTTGGTGATGCCATCCAACCATCTCATCCTCTGCCGTCCCCTTCTCCTCCTGCCTTCAGTCTTTCCCAGCATCAGAGTCTTTTCCAAGCAATCCGTTCTTTGCATCAGGTGGCCGAAGGATTGAAGCTTCTCACACTCGTCTTAGAGCTGGCGTAGAGTGAATCTGGGAAAAGTTACTTGCAGCTGGTTCTTGCTGCCTTCTCTTCTATTTCGGAGCCTGGGGGTGGGAGTAGGTCACTGAGGGACACAAGAGTTGGGTAATGTATTACAGAAATGTGGCCTTCTTTGTGCTTGAAGATGATGATAGCAGTGTCATTTAGGGGAATGTGAGCTGTGCTAGAAATATTAAACCTTCTGAGGCCGCCAAGACGTTCCCCTCACTTGTGTGTTAGTCAGGCTCAGAAAAGCTGGATGACCTCTCGCTAAGTTAGTGAAGTATCACAAAGAATAATTACAGTGTGTAAAAATAGCTGGAGAACAGAACAGTAGGTCAAAGGAGTTAACATGTGTTGTGCAATCCAGGAAGCCTGTGCAAACTTCCTTTTCTTTCCAAAGATCCTCCGTGGTGTCTTTCCCTGGGTTTCCACCATATCCGTGAGGGGAGCTTGCGAGATGGTGCAGTCACCGACGACCCCAGGGACTGACAAAGCAGCATTTGTTTGCAATGTGTCACTGCAAGTTGGCCCGAAGCCCCTGATGCTGTAGCCACATGGGGACCGAGGTAGGTGGAGATGAGGAGGGTAGGGGGGAAATGACAACCTTGCCGTCAAGTCTCCCCTGACATGTTACATTTCTCATCTTCATGGGGGAGACATGTCACGTGGCCAGACCCAAGTTCAGCTGGGTGGGGATGTTTAATCCTTCCCCATGGCAAAGAGATGGGGAGACAATGGAAACAGTGACGGGCTTTATTTCCCTGGGCTCCAAAATCACTGCAGATGGTGACTGCAGCCATGAAATGAAAAGACACTTGCTCCTTGAAAGAAAAACTATGACCAACCCAGACAGCATATTCAAAAGCAGAGACATGACTTTGCCGACAAAGGTCTGTCTAGTCAAAGCTGTGGTTTTTCGAATAGTTGTATATGGATGTGAGAGTTGTACTATAAAGAAAGCTGAGTGCCAAAGAATTGATGCTTTTAAACTGTGGTGTAGGAGGACTCTGGAGAGACTCTTGGACTGCAAGGAGATCCAGCCAGTCCATCCTAAAGAAGATCAGTCCTGGGTTTTCATTGAAAGGACTGATGCTGAAGCTGAAACTCCAATACTTTGCCCATCTGATGCAAAGAGATACTCATTAGAAAAGACCCTGATGCTGGGAAAGACTGAAGGTGGGAGGAGAAGGGGATGACAGAGGATGAGATGGTTGCATGCCATTACCGACTCAACGGACATGGGTTTGAGCAAGCTCCAGGAGACAGTGATGGTCAGGGAAGCCTGGTGTGCTGCGGTCCATGGGGTTACAAAGACTCAAGACGTGACTGAGTGAGCAACAACAACAGCAAGGAAGGTCGTGGAGTAGTGGTGAGCATGATTGCACATACCACACTAGTCATCAGGATCTAATACACTCAAGTGCTCAAAATGTATGATTTCATCATGCTAATGGCAGGCCTGTTCAGCCCAGATTAGTAATAAATACCCTGTATTTAAGGCCTGCTAAGAGATCAAACACAGTATGCTCTAAATCATGACGTCATCCTTGCCTTTGCTCAGTTTATCCCTTTGAGGGATCAAATGGCTTGGCATCCTTTGACTATATCTTAATGTTTGGGCTTCCCTGGTGGCTCAGATGGTAAAGAATCTGCCTGCAATGCAGGAGACCCAAGTTCAATCCCTGGGTTGGGGAAGATCCCCTGGAAAAGAAAATGGCACTCCACTCCAGGATTCTGGCCTGGGGAAATCCCATGGACAGAAGAGCCTGGTGGGCTATAGTCCATGGTGTTGCAAAGAGTTGGGCACGATTGAGTGACTAAGCATGACAGACATGCATCTTAGTGTCTGGGTTGTAAATATATCACACTTGATTTCTTGTAAGTTTTAATTATTTTTTTAAATGAAGGGGAATACTCTGTAAATATAGAAGTAATAGATTTTCATTGCTAAACGTTTAGGACCTAAATACTAAAGGAGAATAAACTGTGTTACCCTTCCACCATCCTGAAGTTGAGAACTGCAGTGTCAGGGGAGACACACACACACACACACACACACCCAGATGCCACTGAATTAAAACAAACGAAACAGCCCCTTTTAAAGAAATTTGTGCTCCTCCGATTATGACAAAGATGGAACGCTTTTCCACCTGATGTTGTGAATCGTATGTGTTTATTTTCCTACATTTTCCTGTTCTTGTCTGTGTAGGGCTGTGTAGAAGTGAACACAGGATGTTCATGTCTGTGAAGGCAACAGAAACGTCATTCCAAATTGCACTGGAGGCAGAGAGCATCCGGTCGGGTAATTAAGTCAGGACAGAGGTGTGCGGCTGGTCTCTGCAGCAGCTGGAGTTGAGGAGTTGAAGCCAGCGGTTGTCATGGACACGGCTCATCCATCACTTCTGCTTCCCTTCTGAGGCAGCCGTCTGCTCTCGCACCCGAGCCGCTGGCCCTGCTCAGCAGTGGACCTGGAGGGCTGCGTGTCCCAGGCTTAGGTCGTTAGCTATGCCGACAGGGAGGATTCCATCTGACCCAGGGGGCCTGCCTTGGTCCTTGAGGGCACCTTCGGGAGCAACCAGTGGTGGGTGCCTTGTCCTGCATGCGTGCTCAGTCATGTCCGACTCTTTGTGACCCCGTGGACCGTAGCCTGACAGGCTCCACTGTCCACCCTGTGGACCGTAGCCTGACAGGCTCCACTGTCCACCCTGTGGACCATAGCCTGACAGGCTCCACTGTCCGTGGGATTCTTCAGGCAAGAACACTGGAGTGGGTTGCTAGTCCTTCCTCCAGGGGATCTTCCCAACCCAGGGATCGAACCAGGGTCTTCTGCATGGCAGGTGGATTCTTTACTGTCTAAGCCAGGAGGGGTCAAAGGGCCTTGTGTTTACTCTTAAGAGATGCTACCAAATGCCCTTCGGAATCAATCCCACCCCACCCCCACTAATTGATCAGGGCTCAAGGACCCTTCATTCACGTATCTTCATTAAGTGGATATAACTCACTGTTTCACTCATTCCCCCCCGCCCCCGCCGAACTGAAACCAGTATTTCATTATATTTTTAATTTCTCTAGTCACTAGTTAGATTGCACATCTCTTCTCTCTTTCTCAGCTTTGTTTCCTGCTGTGTATAGTGGCAATTTGTCTCTGCTCCTTTTTTAGTCTGTTCTGTTGAACTGTCAGCTGGCTTTCCCACAGGTTTGGGACAGCTGACTTTCCTGCAGATTTGGGACAGTTCTTTAGATATGGAGCACATTAATCCATTTGGGTTTTTTGGGTATGTTTTCCCTTATTGTTCTTGTAATTTTAAAGATATTTTAAATCGTGGAAGGATTGATGGTTTTTCCAGTTGTCATATATGGCTGTGAGAGCTGGACCATAAAGAAGGCTGAGACCAAAGAATTGATGCTTTCAAACGGTGGTGCTGGAGAAGACTCTTGAGAGTGCCTTGGGCTGCAAGGAGATCCAACCAGTCCATCCTAAAGGAAATCAACCCTGATTATTCATTGAAAGGACTGCTGCTGAAGCTGAAACTCCAATCCTTTGGCCACCTGATGTAAAGAGCTGACCCTGATGCTGGGAAAGATTAAGAGCAGGAGAGAAGGGGATGACAGAGGAGGAGATGGTTGGATGGCATCACTGACTCAATGGACATGAGTTGGAGCAAACTCTGGGAGACAGTGAAGGACAGGGAAGCCTGGTGTGCTGCAGTTCATGGGGTCACAAAGAGTCAGACCCAACTGAGTGACTGAACAACAGCAACAAAATAGGCTAAAATCTATAGATCTCTCCTATGTGATTTCTTTTGTTGCTTTTACTCAGAGCAGCTCTTCGCACAAACTTGTATGGCTGCACTGTCAGCATGTAACATTTTCATCTATCAGGCTGAGACCTAACTCTGGCAGTCTCTGGTGTCAAGATCAGGGTTTGGCAAGCTTTCTCTGAAAAGGGCCCAATTGTAAATATTTTAAGTTTTAAGGGCCACAGGGCTCTCTGGCAACAATTTAAATCTGCTGTATTGTAGCCAGGATGCAACGATAGACAACACCTAAATGCACGGGCAGGTCTGGTTTCCAATTAAGCATTATTATTATTTTACAGAAAGAGGCACCAGAGTGTAGCTGGGCAACCCTTGGACTAGACGGAGGCAATAGGCAAATCTCTTATTCAGCTGGACCACTGAGGCACGCTGGTGTCGTTTACTCGGAGAGAAACAGTGAACACAGAGGGGAGCTGTAATTATAAAAGTTAGACCATACTCGATTAACGGCTTGCTTCAGAACAGTGTTTCACACAGTGGACTTGACAAATATCATGGTTATGTGACTGTACGTGGGCTTCCCAGGTGGTGCTAACGGTAAAGAACCCGCCTGCTACTGCAGGAGACGTAAAGAGATGTGGGTTCGATCCCTGGGTCTGGAAGATCCCCTGGAGAAGGAAATGGCAACACACTCCAGTACTCTTGCCTGGAGAATCCCATGGATAGAGGAGCCTGGTGGGCTACAGTCCGCAGACTGGGTCTCAAGAGTCAGACACGACTGAAGCGACTTAGCAAGCACTCAGGTGACTGTGTGAACCCTTTTTCCTTCTAGGCATTTGGGTCTGAGATTGTTCCATTTGTCAAAACACAAATCAATGACCGCAGTCCAAGGGGCCTGGTACATTTCTCAGGCTGGCTGGGCTGAGAGTATGTTTTTATTTTTGCCAAGAAAAAGAAACACGGATATGGTGTATTCTGCTGACCTGGGAAAACTGGCAACTTCAAATGAAGGGGGGATTAGCGGTCGTTTTAGGAAATGAACATCTCCATGACAATTGATGGAAAGGCATTCACGGAATTCATGAAACGTAACTGCAAATGCACCCTCTCTGCAAAATTCTGATCGGCTCACTGGGAATGGTTACAAGTCGACTAGACAGCAGGCTGCTCTTCTCCTGGCAGCATCCTGTCAGATGCAGGTCCTTCTAAAGTCTTCTTGGTTGGTCAAGGGAGCCCTGAAGAGTCAATGGTGGTGAACTTTGGGAACCTTCGGGTAAAGTGTCACCTGGAGTATTGTGAAAACATACAGCCACAGCTCCTGGTCCCTGTTGTCTATTGGAGGGGTGCACGTGTCCAGTCGTTCAGTCATGTCTGACTCTTTGCGACCCCATGGACTGTAGCCCTCTAGGCTCCTCTGTCCATGGGATTCTCCAGGCAAGGATCCTGGAGTGGGTTGCCATTTCCTCCTCCAGGGGATCTTTCCGACCCAAGAATTGAACCCAGGTCTCTTGCATTGCAGGGGGATTCTTTACCAGCTGAGCCACATGGGAAGCCCAAGAATCCTGGAATGGGTTGCCATTTCCTCCTCCAGTGGATCTTCCTGACCCAGGGACTGAACCCACGTCTCCTGCCTTGGCAGGCAGACTCTCTACCTTCTGAGCCACCAGGGAAGGCCCACAGGAGGGTACCATGCAGTCTGCTGGATGAATGAACATATTCCCGGTCCCATGTCTGTCCTTTGTCTGAACCAAACTGTCTGGGGAGTGGTTGCTGGGAACCTGCAGACACATGAGCCCTTTGTGACCCTTCTGAGGTGACCTTGCCATCTGACAGGCCCTCAAACAGGGTCTCATGTGCCACAGTAAGTCTAATCAACTGTAGGAGCTATTCCTCAGAATTATCCATTCTAGGTCCCGGGCAAAGATTGTTGGGGCTATTTATGCCTCGTTCAACAAAATGACTCAATGGAAAAAGTGACCGAGTGTTTTCAACTTAGCTCCATCTTCCTTGCTCGGTTGCTACAACCATATCGAAATTCTGTGTCTAAAATGTTCTGGCGGTTACTAAGACCAGGACTGTGACTAAAGTGAATTCTGATGGTCCATGTTCTCTTTATGTTACTCCTCATCTCTCTTGGTCATATTAACCTCGTTACTTTCAGAAAAAAAAAACAACACACACAATGAAAGAAACACAAAACAATCAAGCAACAATAAACAATTTTTTGTTGGCATTTTTTTTTTAAGAACGAAAATTCTGCTCCACTATCCATGATAACACCAGGCTTAGGAGAGGGGGAAAATGAATTAGGCATGACAATTTTTTTTTTCTCTTGCATGACTCTTTTGATCATATTTTTTTAGTAGTATTGGTTCAAAGGGAAATCATAGTGCTTGCATGTTGAACAGCACCTAGCATAAATTAAATTGGCCTGGAGTTGTTAAAAGTATTTAGAGACTCTGCTATAACATGACATGCTTTCTTAAATATTTGTGTTTTCATCTGTCTTCCTAATTGGGCTCTCAGCTGCTGGAAGGCTGCTTACATCTTATTTGTCCCCCGCCTGGGGTGCAATCGGTACCTTTACGTACTATCCTCTGAAGGCCTGATGCTGGTGGGGAGAATGAACATCTTCATGGAAAATTCCAGCTCATCTGCACATCAGCTACCTTTGATTGAAAAGAGCGTCTCTCCCACTCAGAGAGGAATGCTGCTGTCTATTCTACATCTTAAAAAGAAAAAATCCAGAGGCTGAAATCTGACTGTAGGACTTTCAGACAACCTGCATTTCCACAGTACAGTAACACCCCCATGTCACTCTGCCTACATCACACTTGGGTGTTTGAATGCCAGCTGATGAGAGCTCATTTTAAACTCTCCTGCTTTAAAAACATTTTTTTTTTCTTTTTTCTTGAAAGAGTTCCCTTTCTGGATCCCAACAGTTTGATTTCTCTTTCAATTCCGGTGGGCTGACAGCCTCAGAGATGCTTTGTTTGTGCCATTACTGAGGGAAGGGGATGAAACGATCAGATCTTATTTACCAGTCTCTGTCTGATAAAGACGGCTTTGCCATAAAAGAAGCAAACGATAAAAAGCTAGAAGTACAAGACACTGGGTCTTAAAGTCATCCCGCTAAATAAAATGAAAAGAGCTCAGTTCTGGACTGCTGACTCGGGGCACAGCCAGCTGCACATGACTTTGTCGAGGACAGAGGTAAGGAGCAGACGTCCTGGTGAATTTTTCAAGTGAATGTGTAAGATAATCTTCAAAAGTCAAGTTTAAAATTCCCTGCTTAACTTTTTGCAACCCTTCTGGCCATCGTGTAACCCGACTATTCTGTTGTACAGATACCATTAGCAAGTCCTTCTTCCAACAATACAAATACCTCTCTTCTCCTGATAAAATCTCATTTTAAGTAAGTTGAAGGGACCATAGGCTTTTTTTCCCCCCTAACCCAGAGTACTTTTTTTTTTTTCTGCTTTACCTTTTTCTTGTTTGCTTATCAAGGTACAATTTGCATGCTGTAAAATTCTTTCTTAAGTGTGCAGTCCAGAAATCTTCAAAGTATATACAGGCTCCGGGTCCAAACTGGCCTGCAGATTGTTTTGTAAATAAAGCTTTATTGGAACATGGCCACTCCTACTCATTTACATATTGTCAGTGGCTGCTTTCACGCAGCAATGGCAGACCTGAGTCTTGGTCTGCAAAGGCAAATACATTTGCTCTCCCGAACTTTACATAAAATCTACAATCTTGGCTGAAAAAAAAAAGTGAGTAGCTCAGTCGTGTCCAATTCTTTGCAATCCCATGGACAATCTTGGCTACAGTTCTACAAATTTTAACCAATTAGCAGTCATGTAACTACCACCACGATTAAGAGTTTAAAAATTTTCATTGCTCTTAAAAATTAAGGAAATTAAACTATTTCAAGATAATGCTGTGAAAGTGCTGCACTCAATATGCCAGCAAATTTGGAAAACTCAGCAGTGGCCACAGGACTGGGAAAGGTCAGTTTTCATTCCAATCCCAAAGAAAGGCCATGCCAAAGAATGCTCAAACTACCACACAGTTGCACTCATCTCACATGCTAGTAAAGTCATGCTCAAAATTCTCCAAGCCAGGCTTCAGCAATATGCGAACCGTGAACTTCCAGATGTTCAAGCTGGATTTAGAAAAGGCAGAGGAACTAGAGATCAAATGGCAAACATCCGCTGGATCTTCGAAAAAGCAAGAGAGTTCCAGGAAAACATCTATTTCTGCATTACTGACTATGCCAAAGCCTTTGACTATGTGGATCACAACAAACTGGAACATTCTTAAAAAGATGGGAATACCAGACCACCTGATCTGCCTCCTGAGAAATCTGTATGCAGGTTAAGAAGCAACAGTTAGAACTGGACATGGAAAAACAGATTGGTTCCAAATTGGGAAAGGAGTATGTCAAGGCTGTATATTGTCACCCTGCTTATTTAACTTATATGAGAAATGCCAAGCTGGAGGAACACAAGCTAGAATCAAGATTGCTGGGAGAAACATCAATAACCTCAGATATGCAGATGACTCCACCTTTATGGCAGAAAGCAAAGAAGAAAGTGGAAGTGGAGAGTGAAAAAGCTGGCTTAAAAGGCAACATTCAGGAAACTAAAATCATGGCATCCGGTCCCATCATTTCATGGCAAATCAATGGGGAAAAAATGGAAGCAGTGAGAGACTTTATTTTGGGGGGCTCCAAAATCATTGCAGATGTTGACTGCAGCCATGAAATTAAAAGATGCTTGCTCCTTGGAAGGAAAGCTATGACCAATCTAGACAGCATATTAAAAAGCAGAGACATTACTTTGCCAACGAAATTCCATCTCGTCAAAGTTGTGGTTTTTCCAGTAGTCATGTATGGATGTGAGAATTGGACTATAAAGAAGGCTGAGTGCCAAAGAACTGACGCTTCTGAACTGTGGTGTTGGAGAAGGTTCTTGAGAGTCCCTTGGACTGCAAGGAGACCCAACCAGTCCATCCTAAAGGAACTCAGTCCTGAATATTCTTTGCAAGGACTGATGGTGAAGCTGAGACTCCAATACTTTGGCCACAGGATGTGAAGAATGGACTCATTTGAAAAGACCCTGATGCTGGGGAAGATTGAAAGGCGGGATGAGAAGGAGACACCAGAGGATGAGATGGTTGGATGGCATCATTGACTCGATGGACATGAGTTTGAGCAAACTCCGGGAGTTGGTGATGGACAGGGAGGCCTGGCGTGCTGCAGTCCGTGGGGTTGCAAAGAGTCAGACACGACTGAACTGACTGACAATTTTCAGTAAGAAATGATTTTATTCTATAGTTAAAACTGCCTTTAGGGCTTAGACATTTTAAATCCTTATGCACACACTATATCCAGGATATTTGTGGTTTATCTTTCCAGCAGGGATTCCCCACTTCTCTCCCTGATGGAACCCTGATTTCCTGTTGAGGAATTTAGCCCTCTGCTGTTTTCTTGTTTGACATGTGGGTGGGCTGGATCCTGGTCGAAGCTCCTTCTATGGTGCCTGGTCCCAGGGATCCAGGGATGGTTGTATTTCAGAGTCACTGGGATGCAAGGGCTCTGGGCAACGGTTTGCCATTGTGGGATGAAAGCAGCCATGGGCAACGTGTGAATGAGTAGGAGCGTCTATGTTCCAATAAAGCTTTATTTACACAACAAGCAGTGGGCCGGGCTGCACCCTCAGGCTGTATAGAGTTGGAAGATTTCTCAACTACACATGAACAAGGGGTGCTGCCTTAACGATTGTTTGCTCTTGGACCTGAATGAGGAAGTATCTTGAACATCTGGCACGCACGGGAGACCAAGACGGAGGTCTGGCACGGAAGTGAGAGTCAGGCTGGTTGGGCAGAGCTGAGAACTGGACGGAAGGACCAGCTCCTGGTCCTGTTGAGTTTGTGAGCCCAGATTCCAGCCTTGCCTCTCTCTAGACTTAGCTGCTGGGTTTCCCAAGTGACACTAGTGGCAAAGAACCCCCAAGAGACACAGGTTCGATCCCTGGCTCAGGAAGATCCCCTGGAGAAGGACATGGAAACCCACTTTAGTATTCTTGCCTGGAGAATCCCAAGGAGAGAGAAGCTTGGTGGGTTACAGTCCCTAGGGTCTTGAAGAGTCAGGCATGGACTGATGTGACTTAGCACACACAGCACAGACTTAACTCCTGAACTGCTCCAGTAAGCTCCCTTGAGTGGAAGTTTGTTGGAGAAGGCGTCTCTGTTCCTTGTAAGTAAATAAGTCTAACTGATGCCCACGGTGTAACACTCATGGAATGATAAAAACACCTGATATACACACTTACACTATAGGTGAGGATTTTATAACAAGGCAATGGCATCCCACCCCAGTACTCTTGCCTGGAAAATCCCATGGACGGAGGAGCCTGGTGGGCTGCAGTCCATGGGGTCGCTAGGAGTCGGACACGGCTGAGTGACTTCACTTTCACTTTTCACTTTTGTACATTGGAGAAGGAAGTGGCAACCCACTCCAGTCTCTTGCCTGGAGAATCCCAGGGAGGGGGGATCCTGGTTGGCTTCCATCTGTGGGATCGCACAGAGTCGGACACGACTGAAGTGACTTAGCAGCAGCAGCAGCAGCAGCTTTCTGAAAACAGAACTTGCCTCGTAATTTCTAATCTGTTAATCAAACTCTCATTCATTCTTTCCTTCACCTACTATTTACTGGAGAAGTACAGCAACACTCACTATTTATTGGAGAAGTGCAGCGAGGTAGGAGACTGCATAGTGGCCAAAATGGATACTCTTTATTTTGAGGAAGTGCATGGTCCAATGGGTTTATAGCTCCAAACTGCACAGGTACACTAGCTCATGAGCCCTGCGTGTGTAGGTCCATGTCGTCAAAGCTGTGGTTGTTCCAGTAGTCATGTATGGATGTGAGAGTTGGACTATAAAGAAAGCTGAGCACCGAAGAATTGATGCTTTTGAATGGTGGTTTTGGAGAAGACTCTTGAGAGTACCTTGGACTGCAAGGAGATCCAACCAGTCTATTCTGAAGGAGATCAGCCCTGGGATTTCTTTGGAAGGAATGATGCTGAAGCTGAAACTCCAATACTTTGGCCACCTCATGCGAAAAGTTGATTCATTGGAAGACTCTGATGCTGGGAAGGATTGGGGGCAGGAGGAGAAGGGGACGACAGAGGATGCGATGGCTGGATGGCATCACTGACTCAATGGACATGAGTTTGAGTAAACTCTGGGAGTTGTTGATGGACAGGGAAGCCTGGTGTGCTGCAGTCCATGGGGTCGCAAAGAGTTGGACTTGACTGAGTGACTAAACTGAACTGAACTGAGTGCTATGGAGAAAGATGAAAGAGGGGAAGGCAAGATTTCACAGAGATGACAGAAGAGAAAAGGTAAGATGTCATAGAGGTGACAGAGAAGGTCCTGTTGAGAAGGCAACCCTGGAGTGGAGGTCTGACCTGCAGAGTCCCAGGGCCTTTTCACTGTAAATGTGGCAAAGCACACTGACGATGTCTCCAGCTTTGCTGGGCAGAGGTTACTGCACCCAGGCTTTCTCTAGTTTTGGCTAGAGGGGGCTACTTTTCATTGGGGTATGCAGGCTTCTCATTGTGGTGGCTTCTCTGATTGCAGGCCACGGGCTCTGGAGCCCATAGGCTTCACTATTTGTAGCTCAAGGACCCAGTTGCTTCACTGGATCCTCCCAGTGGGATTGTCCCAGATCAGGGCTTGAACCTGTGTCCCCCGTGTCAGCAGGTGGGTTTCCAACCACTAGACCACCAGGCAAGTCCACTACTTGATTACTTTTTTATAGCTGAATAATATTGCATCGGACGGATGTGACACGGTTTGTTCAGCTGATGGACATTTGGACATTTTAGCCGCCAGGAACAGTCATTCGTGAGTTTTTGCATAGACTTGCACACTCATTTTTCTTGGCTAAATACAAGAAGTGGAACTGCTGAGCTGAAAAGAGGTCTGCAACTGAGTGAGACTGGGCCTTTGTTTAAAAGGAAGTACCTGGTCCAAATACACTCTCTCTTTATAGCAAGGAAAGTGAAAAGGAAAGTGAAGTCACTCAGTCGTGTCCAACTCTGCGACCCCCTGGACTGTAGCCCACCAGGCTCCTCCATCCATGGGATTTTCCAGGCAAGAACACTGGAGTGGGTTGCCATTTCCTTCTCCAATGCATGAAAGTGAAAAGTGAAAGTGAAGTCGCTCAGTCGTGTCTGACTCTTTGCGACCCCATGGACTGCAGCCCACCAGGCTCCTCCGTCCATGGGATTTTCCAGGCAAGAGTACTGGATTGGGGTGCTGTTGCCTTCTCCGCAAGGAAGTCACAGCTTCACATTGTATTGAGGGCTGCAGCTTGCATCATTTTGTAAAGGACAGAGACATGAAAGATAAGTAACAGTATATAAAATATTACATCTACCACCTCAAAAAAATATTGTTTGTGGAGCTCAGAGATTCAAGTATTGATGACAGTTTTGTTTTGAAAAAAAAATGCTACAACTTACGTGGTTTTTCTTCCTCATGTTTATATTAAAAGAAAAGTGAAAAAACTCTCTTTTAATAATAAAAAAAAAAGGTCCAGAGAGAGAGAGAGAGAGATGGAAGAAGGGAGTGTCTGTGTGATTAGGTTTTTGCTTCTAGTTCTCTGCTTAGAACAGAAATGATGAATATGACTCTTTCTGGGAAATTCTTTCATCCAAGAGTGAAGAATTTTGTAGCTGCTACCCAGTGAAGCGTTACAGGTCATCCTGACACACAGAGACCTCTGCAGAGAACGAGAGCTGGGCTGGTTCTTGTCTATTGCGGACTTGACTTTCCTTACGGAGTCCTCATGGCTCTGAGGAAGTCTGAGAAGAGTCGTTTTCGGGAATACACACGCTTGACATCCTGCTCTGTTTTCCCTCTGGACGTGTGTAAAAATGTCAGATTGTGCCCCATCCAGTGGCACCCAGCTTTCCCATGGAGCTGTCTGCAGCACGCGGAGATTAATCATCGGCAACTGTTTATTTAGACACAGAGGTCAAGTGCTAAGGAAATCCTCAATCGCCTGACTTTTTTCCCTTGATTCTGCAAGCCATGGATTCTTTGCCCCTCTTTTCTGCAGAACTGATGAAACCAACCCAACAGAAAAATACGGTGAGAGACCAACCCTGGTCTGTGGCAGTTATTTGGCAGGAAGGAAAAGAAGTGAAGAACAGGCCTTGAAAGGAAAGAGGTCTTCACGGATGCCACTTAACTGGCAGACTCTGTCAGTGAAAATCCTCCCTCAGTCACTAAGGTGTGTCTGACTCTTGACGACTCCATGGACTGCGGCATGCCAGGCTTCTCTGGACCCTGCTATCTCCTGGAGTTTGCTCAAACTCATGTCCATTGAGTCAGTGATGCCATCTAACCATCTCATCCTCTGTTGCCCTCTTCTTCCTCTTGCCTTCCATCTCTGCCAGCATCGAGAACTTTTCCAAAGAGCTGGCTCTTTGGATTAAGAGGCCAGAGCATTGGAGCTTTAGCTTTAGCATGAGACCTTCCAATGAATATTGAGGACTCATTTCCTTTAGGATGGACTGGTTGGATCTCTGTGCTGTCCAAGGGACTCTCAAGAGTCTTCTCCAGCATCGCAGTTCAAAAAGCATCCATTTTTTTGGCACTCACAGTGAGGTCTCACAAACGACTGCTCTAATTTAGGAATCATCCATGAATTCACGTTTTTCTCATCCTCTGTCCTGGTAATTTAGGAAAGAATAAGCACACGAATTAGTCAACTGTCATCTGGAAACGGGCAAACAGGCGTTACCACGGATCTTCTAAATTGTGGATCTAGCAGCTTGTAAGATCATGCTTATCACATTTGGTGGGGTGGGGGAGGAGTCTTTTTCTTTTCCCTCGATTATTTCTCATGCCTTTGACCAGGACAGTTACGGGACTGCAGCGGAATGAAATCATCTGTCTTGTGTGGGGCTGTGGGACTGACTGCCATGAAGAGAGTGTTGCAGCGTGGCCACTGTGTAGCAACAGCTGCCTGGATGGAAAATTCCGGAGTCTTTTCTGTTGCAACGTTTTCCGTCTTTATACGTGCAGGGAAATGTGCGCTTAACTGAACTCAGCTGTTTGAAAAATTCACAGAAAATATGAGATAATACCTGGTCTTTGCCATTTAAGTGATTTTAAGTAAGAGCAGGAGAGATGTGTGCAGTTCGAAGAGTTTATGAAATAAACTCTTATTTTGCGACTCTAAATTATTATTTTGTGACTCTTGTCCTCTCGTGAAAGTTGCTCAGTCATGTCTGACTCTGCGATGCCATGGATTATACTGTCCATGGAATTCTCCAGGCCAGAATGCTGGAATGGGTAGCCTTTCCCTTCTCCAGGGGATCTTCCCAACCCAGGGATCAAACCCATGTCTCAAGCATTGCAGGCAGATTCTTTACCAGCTGAGCCACCAGGGAAGCCCAAGAATGTTGGAGTGGGTAGCCTATCCCCTTCTCCAGTGGATCTTCCCGACCCAAAAATCGAATAGGGGTCTCCTGCATTGCAGGCAGATTCTTAACCAAGTGAGCTATCAGGGAAGCCCCATTTTGTGACTAGTACTGGGCCAAAACTGAGTGAGATTTAAGCAGTAGAATGTTTACATTCTGATTGATACAATGAGACATGTGTGTCTGAAAAAAATGTAGTGCTTTTTTTTTTAATGCTGAGAAAATGAGAGATCACAGTAGGATACTTTCATGGTTTATGAGGATGGATAAGAGGTTTTTGAGAATACGTACAGAAAAGTATATATACGTATGTATCTTCAGGGTATATAACTTGCTGACTTTTTACAACTGATCTGATCAGCACAGATCTGATCAGCACACAGATCAAGAAAAGAATGTTTCTGCCACCCTGGAACTTCCCCTCACTCCTGTCCCTTTCTGTGACTGCCCATCTCCACTTCTTTGAACAGCATGAATGAGCTATGCCCACCTCTGTACTTTCTTTACAATGAATGACGTAAAAGGCACCTGTTAGGAAAGAGCAAAGTTGTTTTGTGTCTGGAGGACGCGCGATGTGAGACACAAATGTTGTTTGTTTGCTTTTTTTCATTGCTGCGTAGTATTCTGTGGTATAATATAACCCCATTTTTCCACCTCACTGTCGATGGGATTGCTGGTATGTCCAGTTCTAGGGAACTTTGAAACAGTGCTGCTTAACCTATTAAAATGCCTGCCTTTTTGGTGAAAATATGTACATATTCTTGTTGGGTATGTATTTACCCAGAAGTAGGAAAATAAATGTGTGGATGTGAGAGTTGGACTGTGAAGAAAGCCAAGTGCTGAAGAATTGATGCTTTTGAACTGTGGTGTTGGAGAAGACTCTTGAGAGTCCCTTGGACTGCAAGGAGATCCAACCAGGCCATTCTAAAGGAGATCAGCCCTGGGTGTTCTTTGGAAGGACTGATGCTAAAGCTGAAACTCCAGTACTTTGGCCACCTGATGCGAAGAGTTGACTCATTGGAAAAGACTCTGATGCTGGGAGGGATTGGGGGCAGGAGGAGAAGGGGGCGACAGAGGATGAGATGGCTGGATGGCATCACCGACTCGATGGACGTGAGTCTGAGTGAACTCCGGGAGATGGTGATGGACAGGGAGGCCTGGCGTACTGTGATTCACGTTCAGCGACCGAACTGAACTGAGGAAAGTAAAAGAAAGTGAAGTTGCTCAGTCGTGTCTGACTCTGCAACTCTATGGATTGTAGCCTACCAGGTTCCTCTGTCCAGCATCCAGGAATAGGAGTGGTCCATTTTAGTAGATATGAAAGTGAAAGTGTTGAGTCGCTCAGTCATGTCTGACTCTTGGGACCCCATGATGGAGTGTAGCCCACCAGGCTCCTCTGTCCATGGGGAGTCTCCAGGCAAGAATACTGGAGTGGGTTGCCATGCCCTCCTTCATGGCATCTTCCCGACCCAGGGATTGAACCGGAACCTCCTGTATTGCAGGCAAATTCTTTACCGACTGAGCTAGTCGGTAATATTAATTTAATATTACAATAAATTTAATATAATATTAAATAGAATACTATTAAAATTAATTGAATTAAAATTAATAATATTAAATAATTAAAGAATATTTAATATTAAATCAGTGAATAAAACAAAAACTGAACTGAAACTTCAGTTCTGCCATCCTGGCCGCTTATCCACACTGGGGAGCAGCTGCTGTTAGCACAGAATGTCTGCTTCCCCGCTGAGAGTCCTAGCAGGCACTGGACGAGAGGAGAAAATGCTGAAGGGAGGGGTGAGGACTGGATTAAACACACACATGGGCTGTCTGTCGCATCCCGCCTCGGCGGTTACTATAAAAATGTTTGGTCTTTGATCAAAGCCGCAGCCCTGCTGGAGGAACATTATTTGTTCCCAGTTTTTAAGCATTTCAGTCATGTCTCAAAGATGTTTCCTACATTTTGTTTCTTTCACGCATTATTATTATTATTGCTATTTTTTTTTTTCCTGGCTGTGAAATAGAATCTGGGTGGTTAGGCCATTTCCCACAAAGTCAAAAGGCCATCAATCATGACTTAGTCCTACACGTTGATTTATGGTTCGTGTGTGAACAAATAACTTGCCCAGAAAAACGCCGTCTGTAACTGAGGCCTCCTGGCCCCCTCTGCAGGGTAGGGTGAGGTCAGCGGCTGGCCTGGCTACTCCTGTCTGAGGGCTTGCTGCCCAAAACCTCCAGTTGGTCTGGAACGGGAAGCAAAACAACTCATGGAGGAACTAATAAAAAAGATCCTTTTATTTTTTTTTCTTTTTTTCATTCATCCTTTAAGGAAAGATCTTTTTGATTAGGAAAATATTCTTAGATTTTCGTACGCCCTGAAGATTTTTACATGTTGTTGAAAAGCAATAATATATTCTGCTCTTCAAGGCATTTTCTATATCCGAATAAAACAAGCTTCTTCTAGTGAGCTCGAATCAATACAACCATAACTCCAACAGAATCCTCTCTTCCTTCTTAGACCTTAGCCCCTTTTGGTTCGGCATAAAATGAACACAAAGTCCCAATGACAGGCTAGTTGTATTGTGTGTGTGTTGGTCATGGATTCATCCAAGAATTTTTGAAGTGAAGTGAAAGTCGACTTTGCTCAGCTGTGTCTGACTCTTTGCGACCCCCGTGGACTATACAGTCCATGGAATTCTCCAGGCCAGAATACTGGAGTGGGTAGTCTTTCCCTTCTCCAGGGTAATCTTCCTGACCCAGGGATCAAACCCAGGTCTCCCACATTGGAGGTGGATTCTTTACCAGCTGAGCCACCAGGGAAGCCCAAGAATACTGGAGCGGGTAGCCTTTCCCTTCTCCAGGGGATCTTCCTGACCCAGGGATTGAACCAGGGTCTCCTGCATTGCAGGCACAGTCTTTGCTAAGTACTTATTACTGACCAAACACTAAATTTGGTGGCTTTAGCTACATTTGGGAATGTGGTGGGCACTCAGACAGGTCTATCCCCTATTCACATGGCCCTTATAATACAGAAGGGGAAGCCAGTATTTTAAGAATGCAAAAGCTAAAGTGCGGCAGAAAGATGGGTCATAGTTGGCAAAGACCAAACTGCCAGGGAAACGGAGGTCAGATGGGCGAAAACATTCTGATGTTGCATAAAAAGTGGTAGAAAAAGTAATGTTGTGAAATGAAAGGGGCACCGGCTTTGGGGGTCAAGGCGTCCGAATTTCCTTCCTGGTGTATCAGTTACCTGATACTGCTGTGGAACAAATAGCTCCCTAGGAGCTTAAAACAACAAATGTCTACTATCTCATGTTTCCAGGGGCAGGAATTTGGGGGCAACTAACCCTGGAGAAGGGAAAGGCTAACCCACTCCAGGACTGTGGCCTGGAGGATCCCATGGACTGTATAGTCTGTGGGGTCACAAAGAGTCAGACACAGGACTGAGGGCCTTTCACTTTCACTTCAGCTGTGGTGGGACACAGGCTCGTTTATGAGACTGCAGTTGGGATGTCAGCTGCAGCTGGAGGCATCCAGTGCCTTATTGAGTTTGGAGGACCTGCCCTGAGAATGACTCCTTCACGTGGCTTCTGGAAGGAGGCCTCTGTGCTTCCGCATCTGGCTGAAAGCCTGAACCTCACCAAGTGGTCCTTCCCGGTAGACCACTCCAGCATCTTCACAACATGGAAGTCGACTTCCCCGGAGGGAGGTGTCCAAGACTGAAGCCTCCCAGGACTGAGGCTTCAAAAGTCCCAAAGCTTGGCTTCACCCTTAATCCACTGGTTACGTCACACACTCAAGGGAAGGAGAACTGGACTCCAGTTCTGAAAGGAGAGGTGTCACAGAATTTGTGGACATGTTTTAAATCCATGGTACCTACCCTGGCTCTATTTTTCTCTAGCTGTGGGGTTGAGAGTTTTCTCGGGTGAGACATCCATTGAATGATACCCACCCCACAAGGCTGCTGGGAGGATTCAGTGAAATAACTGAAGTGAAGAAAGTTTGGCAAATTCTCAGGAGTTATGCAAAGGGTGGTCATTTAGGAAAAGAGCAGAGAGACATGGGGCTTATCCAGCAGGTCCAGTGGCAAATAACCTGCCTGCTCTGCAGGAGACGCAGGAGATGCGGGTTCAGTCCCTGGGTCGGGAAGATGCCCTAGAAGAGGGCATGGCAACACACCACAGTATTGTTGCCTAGAGAATCCCATGGACAGAGGAGCCTGGCAGTCTACGGCCCATTGGATAGAAGAATTGGACATTAGTGAAGCAACTGAGTGTGCGCGCAGAGACACACGGAGCCTCAGGCTTACAAAATTCCCCTTTATTTAGCTGAGGTCATTTGCTGAACAATGAAGAGAATCCTTGATGGTGCAGCAATAATCTGGGCTGTGGAATGTTTTCTTCGCCGTTTTCAATCTTATTCTCTTTTATCAGAAGTCCAGTCTGATGCAGGTTGGAGCCCTTCAACCTTCCTTTGCTTGAACGAATTTTTAACTCTTTGCATCTCTGTACTGAGTAGATTCCCTGATGCGACTTTTCTAACCATAATTTCCTTTCTTGGCTGTTTTCAGCATAGAGAAGTTTCCGTCTTCTCCCTTCCCCGTCCCCATGATGCTTGGTTTGTTTTTCCCATCCACTTGCTATTTTCCTTCACTCTCGACATTTGCTTCCATTCATAGATGCTGCTGATCTCTGCACACCAGGGGTTTACAAACTGAAAGCATTATGGCAACGCAGACATGCAGAGAGAGGACGGTAAAGAAACAACTGTCACAGTTAAAGAGGGAGTTCTGCTGAAGAGCAGCAACTATTAATGCGTCAGCATTACACAGAGTCCGTGTGTCCCTGAACCGTCGTGAGGGTTATCTATGAGTGCCTCATGTCCCCTGGTGTCTTCCTGATCGCTTTCAGTACTGACAACCAGTAGTGATGCTCTGAATCCCGGTTGGAATATGCAGCGTGAACATACTAGTTGTAATCCTTTACTATCCCCTTTCTGCGTGTCTGTGTGGCTCCGGTTTTTCTGGTCTGTAAGCCGCTAACGTGCAGAGGTCAGCAACATCATCTGATGGGGCTTCGGTGCGGGTTTTCCCTCCTGAGAGTGTTGGACTTTGCATCTGTTGACATCCCGAGTTCCACCCATGTTCCCTGTGTTTTTAGCAAGAGTGCTTATGTGCCTGTTTTTGGATAGCTGTATATCTCTCCAAATACTGCCCATTTTTGACCTTGATTCTACAAACCTCGCTTCCCCCTTTTTTCCTGAAGGGCAGTGTCAAAAGGGATGAGAAGTGCCTGAGGAATGACACGGAGCTGCAACAGAAGCCTTGTAACGCGACGTCCTCGGCTCATCCAGTCGTTACAGAGCTCATACCCTGGGCTTCGCTAGTGGCTCAGGGGTCAAGAATCTGCCTGCCAGTGTAAGAGACGTGGGCTCGATCCCTGAGAGGGCAAGATCCCTTGGAGAAGCAAACGGCAACCCACTCCCGTATTCTTGCCTGGGAAATTTCCTGGACAGGGAAGCCTGGCATGCTGCAGTCCGTGGGGTCGCAAAGAGTCGGACAGGGGTGAGCGACTAAACCATAGCAACCCTATTCTTAAGAATTGACTCTTCTCCGCCAAGTGCTATCTGTTTGAAGGAAACGAGGCACGAGGTTTTATTTTATTTTCCCCAGAACTCGCTGTTAGCTTTACTGAAATTACTGGACTTCCCCATGCCGGCCAGATTCCTTTAGGCTTCTGTAACGACAGCTGTGAAAATACGGCTATGGGTGTACACATTGCTATCAAGAATTAAATAAGACAGGCTTTCTGTAGACAGACTGTTCACCCACTCCAGTGGAATTAAGTATCTTGATGGTTCTTCTGTGGCATCTGCTAGAAATCAGAAGATCTGGGCATCTAATATTATTAGCTTTGCCGTCAACTAACAGGGATTTGGAGTCAGGGTGAGTCCAGGGTCAGCATCACCACCACAAAGCATGACTGCTTTGCCCGATGACAAAGGGAAAAAAAAAAAAATTAAAGGTAGGATGGTGGGTAATTTAGTCTATTTGTTTAACCTTCAGATTCATTGTTTGAAAAATGAGGTAACTGCATCAACACTCTTTAGAGACTCTGCAATTACTTTATTTGGTTAAGATTTTAAATTAAAATTTCAGATACAGGATAGATATCTCAGGATACCTTTCCCCCTTGGTGGTGGTGGTGTTTAGTTGCTAAGTCATGTCCGACTCTGTGACCCTGAGGACTGCAGCCAGCCCGGCTCCTCTGTCCATGGGATTTCCCAGGCAAGAATGCTGGAGCGGGTTGCCCTTCCCTTCTTTAATCCCTGGAAGTGGTATCTTTCCCACCCAGGGACTGAACCCCTGTCTCCTGCATCGGCAAGAGGATTCTTTACCACTGAGCCACCAGGGAAGCCTAACCCCTTACGATCATTCTGTCTTTTCCCTGTCTGGTGAGTCTTTATAAATCTTCCCGGTAACAGATTGCTGAGTCCCTAGCACGAAGGAATTGAACCAACAGTTTATCCTTTAACACCTATGTAGGTTTCCCATAGACAGATTGCCAATAGAAGGTAATCTTACTTTCCAATGTCCAAATAGCTAAGTTTTTCCCAGTTGCATATTTGCTGTTGGTTGCCGTAAACTAATTTGTTTTAGAAACTGATTCTCATTTTGAATTGCCCCCAGTGTGTGTCTCATCTTAAAACTGATCAAGAATATGTATGATGTTATACAGAACATGGGAATATATAAGACTAGAACAATTAACTCTGTATTGATGCTGCCTGAAATCTGACATCGACCCGTACAGCCTAACCCTTTTCTCCAAGCATTTCCTAGTTGCTGTATAACACAGGGAACTCGACTAGGTACTCTGTGACAACCTAGAGGGCTGGAGAGGTTCAAGAGGGAGGGGACGTATGTACACTTATAGCTGATTCACGCTGTGGTATGGCAGAAGGCAGTACGATATCGTAAAGCAGTTATCCTTCAATTAAAAAGAAGTTTAAAAAATGTAAATCAGAAAAAAAAGCACTCTGCTTTTAGAATCTCTTCTGTACTGAATTAGACAAGTACTTGAGTTTTCAATGACAGTCTTATCAACTGGGGAAACCCCTTTGAATGTATTTTTTATATATATACATTTAGCCTCTGGAGAAGGAAATAGCAACCCACTCCAGTACTCTTGCCTGGAAAATCCCATGGGCAGAGGAGCGTGGTGGTCTACAGTCCACGGGGTCGCAAAGAGCCGGACACGACTGAGAGACTTCACTTATACATTTAACATACGTAGCAGTGGTACTGATACCTTTGTTCAGTTCAGTTCAGTCGCTCAGTCGTGTCCAACTCTGTGCAACCCCATGAACCGCAGCACGCCAGGCCTCCCTGTCCATCAGCAGCTCCCAGAGTTTACTCAAACTCATGTCCATTGATTTGGTGATGCCATCCAACCATCTCACTCTCTGTCGTGCCCTTCTCCTCCCGCCTTCAATCTTTCCCAGCATCAGGGTCTTTTCCAATGAGTCAGCTCTTTGCATCAGGTGGGCAAATGATTGGCGTTTCAGCCTCAACATCAGTCCTTCCAATGAACACCCAGGGCTGATCCCCTTTAGGATGGACTGGTTGGATCTCCTTGCAGTCCAAGGGACTCTCAAGAGTCTTCTCCAACACCACAGTTCAAAAGCATCCATTCTTCTGCACTCAGCCTTCTTCACAGTCCAACTCTCTCACATCCATACATGACCACTGGAAAAACCATAGCCTTGACTAGACGGACCTTTGTTGACAAAGTAATGTCTCTGCTTTTTAATATGCTGTCTAGGTTGGTCATAACTTTCCTTCCAAGGAGCAAGTCTTTTAATTTCATGGCTGCAGTCACCATCTGCAGTGATTTTGGCGCCCCCTCTGTTAGGTTTTGTTATACTTTGAAATCAGTATAAGAGTATAAGGCATAAACCACCTGCACAGGACAGTTCCCAGTTTCCTGGGAATTCTATTATGTCATGACCCACGGACAGGTGATAAAATGCCTTGTTTTCAAGCCCCTGAGAACAGGTGCCCGTGGTGGCTGTATCTAGCAATTCAAGTGACCAGTAGTAGACTATGGGTGTATGAGGCTGTGGTGCTATATTACACTTCACAGCTTCAAATCCTTGTCCTCCGTTGGACTGACTACTCTTATAAGCTGGGCAGGATTCTTTAGTCTCCCTGAGCCTCGAGGTTCTTTCTGTGACATGGGAATAACCCACACTGGTTGCCGCTGCGGTTGCTACTTAGTTGCTTCAGTCGTGTCCAACCGTGACCCCGTGGACTGTAGCCCGCCAGGCTCCTCTGTCCATGGGATTCTCCAGGCAAGAACACTGGGGTGGATTGCCAAGTCCTCCTCCAGGGGATCTTCCCAACCCAGGGATCGAATCCAGGTCTCCTGCGTTGCAGGCGAGATTCTTTACCTCTGAGCCACCAGGGAAACCCAGCTCACCCTGGTTGCTGGGGATTAAATGACTAACAGCCCTGACTGCAAGGAGATCCAACCAGTCCATTCTGAAGGAGATCAACCTGGGATTTCTTTGGAAGGAATGATGCTAAAGCTGAAACTCCAGTACTCTGGCCACCTCATGCGAAGAGTTGACTCATTGGAAAAGACTCTGATGCTGGGAGGGATTGGGGGCAGAAGGAGAAAGGGACGACCGAGGATGAGATGGCTGGATGGCATCATGGACTCGATGGACATGAGTCTGAGTGAACTCAGGGAGTTGGTGATGGACAGGGAGGCCTGGCGTGCTGCGATTCATGGGGTCGCAAAGAGTTGGACACCACTGAGCGACTGAACTGAACTGAACTGAATGCTTAGATTAAACTCTCTGCTCTGAGAAAGTGAAAGTGAAAGTGAAAGTGAAGTTGCTCAGTCATGTCCGACTCTTTGCAACCCCATGGACTTTAGCCTGCCAGGCTCCTCTATCCATGGGATTCTCCAGGCAAGAATGGATTGGGAGTGGGTTGCCATTTCCTTCTCCAGGGGATCTTCCCAACCCAGGGATGGAACCCAGTTCTCCTGCATTGCAGGCAGATGCTTTATCCTCTGAGCTACCAGGGAAGAGAAAGCACTCGGTAAACAGCAAACAAACAAAGAAAAAAAGCCAATTTGTGCCACTGTTTTATCCCCTGATATAAAGGATAAAAATAAAAACTCAAACCACAAGACAGCAAGACAGTCCTTGTAGAATTAGGGAGTGGACTTTAGGATGAGAAGGAGATATCTGTGGGTAGAAAAAAATGTCTGGATGAATAAAGGACTGTTAAAGTATTTTGCATGTGCGGTCATTACCCAGAGTACAGAAGGTATTTTTCTGTCACTGGGAATCCCGCTGCTACAGTGGGAGAATCTTCTTAATTTTTGTTCTAAGTTTTGTTGCACATAACAGGCCGTTTTCTCTTTCAGTTCAGTTCAGTCGCTCAGTCACGCCCGACTCTTTGCGACCCCGTGAATCGCAGCACGCCAGGCCTCCCTGTCCATCACCAACTCCCTGAGTTCACTCAGACTCGCGTCCATCGAGTCAGTGATGCCATCCAGCCATCTCATTCTCTGTCGTCCCCTTCTTCTCCTGCCCCCAATCCCTCCCAGCATCAGAGTCTTTTCCAATGAGTCAACTCTTCATGTGTGGCCAAAGTACTGGAGTTTCAGCTTTAGCATCATTCCTTCCAAAGAAATCCCAGGTTGATCTCCTTCAGAATGGACTGGTTGGATCTCCTTTAGAGGCCTGTTAATAGTGGATGGGCTCATATAATTTCAAGAACTGAGTTACTCTACCTATCTATGAACTTTCATATATTTGGTTCCATGAATATAATTTGATATGTTTGACTACAAGAGAGATTGGTTACCTGATAAGAATTTCCTGGCAAGATTGGAAATATGTCTCAAAATACAGCAAGTCTGGTTCAGAGGACTCACAAATAATTTGTTTCTTAAAAATGCATCAGGCTTGGCATATCCAGTAGTTTTATTTGTAATGTAGCTTTAAAAATATTCAGTCCTTTACTTGCACAGAGTAAAGAAAGAATGGGACTTTAATCCTTCTTCAGTGCAAATATTTGAGAGAGCATTTAAAATTTTATCTCAATAGTTTTCCTCAACTCAATTAAGCTCTCTTTCATGGAAAAATTTAAATCACGCTCTACATGGATTCAACTTGATTAATATTTTTTTGTAAATTAAATTACATATCACATAATTTCAAAACTCACAGGATTTGTGGCAACTGTATCCAACCAGTTATGGGAAATTTCAGAGAGGAATACAGACCAACTCTGCTGCTTTTATCAGAATACATTTAGAAAAAGGAACTTTGTAAGAAAAGGTACAGTGTTTCTAAGAAGAAAAAAGCTAACTAATGTGCCAAGTATCTATGTTTCATTTTTGATACTATAAAGACTATCAGTAAAAAAAAAAATGTTTTTTTTAATCTAGTTCATTGAATACTCAGCTGGAAGGGCTGACACTTTGTAAAAAGAAAAAAACCAACTTTATCTGTTGGAGTTGAATCCTTTTCTGGGTAATCTGTGTTTGATATGTGTATATCCCTACTCCTATGGCTGTGTAACAGAGCACCCCCAGAATGCAGTGGCTTAAAATAATAGTAATAATTTCTTATCTTCCAGGTGGCTCAGCTGATAAAGAATCTGCCTGCAATGCAGAAGGTTTGATCCCTGAGTTGGGAAGATCCCCTGGAGAAGGGGATGGCAACCTACTCCAGTATTCTTGCCTGGAGAATCCCATGGACATAGGAGCCTGGTGGGCTACATTCATTGGGGCCACAGAGAGTCGGACACTACTGAGCAGTTAACTCTGTTTATC
Source organism: Ovis canadensis (assembly GCF_042477335.2). NCBI lineage: Eukaryota > Metazoa > Chordata > Mammalia > Artiodactyla > Bovidae > Ovis > Ovis canadensis. Next base: position 6,637,366 of record NC_091727.1, on the reverse strand, counting down.
TGTCTCTCATAATTTCTTACCTCCCCAGGTTCCTATGCATCAGGAATTTGAGAGTTTCGTATTAATAGCTAGGTGATTCTGGCTCTGTTTCTTTCAGGAGGCTGTGGTCAGTTTTTGACCAGGGGTGTAATGATCTGAAGGCTGGGGGTGTGCTTCCCAGGGAGCAACCTCACTTGATTGGCAGTTTAGCCCCTCTGTTGCCTTGCTAGACACAGCTTGAGGGTCCTCAGAAGTGTGGAAGTGGACTCCATAAGGGCATGAATTCAGCTGGCCAGCATCCCTGGGGGTCGTCCTGAGTCTGGCTGCATAAGACATGTGTTTCCATCACTTGCATTTATCGACGTTTGAGAGTGTGCTTGGTAAAAATACCGACTTTCCCACAAACGGATGTGATCTACTTGGAGGAGAATAATTTTAAGGTTTACAAAGAACAAACACAGCAAGTTTTGAGAACCACGAACGTGATGTGCTTTTGCACTGAAGAGTGGTTTTAAAGGCACTTCCTTCTTAAAGGGCTTCCCTTGTGGCTCAGCTGGTAAAGAATGAGCCTGCAACGCTGGAGACCTGGGTTCCATCCCTGGGTTGGGAAGATCCCCTGGAGAAGGGAAAGGCTACCCACTCCAGTATTCTGGCCTGGAAAATGCCATGGACTGTATAGTCCGTGGGTTTGCAAAGAGTTGGACACGACTGAACAACTTTCACTTTCCTTCTTAAAGGAATAACAGATTTAAAAGCTGTTCTGTGTGCAGTCATTCGTAAGCTTGGAATTACACTTTTCTCCTTTGCTTGGCTAGAAGTTATATATACTTGAGGACTTTAACACCTATTCAAGGAACTGGTCATTAGATACAGAAAATCCCTGTATGTGTGCTATGATTTGATAATGGCCTCATTGATATGGAAGAGAAACTGGCAAACTGGGGATCTGCAAGCTAAAAAAGTCTGACGTATGACCGAGTCCATAAAACCTCTCCACCCCTGGAGGCTGTGGAAGGTGCATGCTGGCGTCTGTAAATATGGTAGAAAAACCCCGTGTGCTTCAGAGTATCTGAGATGCTTCTGATACAACCTCAGGAGAAGGCACTTTGGGGGCCTGGGGGGTAGCTCCACGACATGAGGGTTTCCCTGGTGGCTCAGATGGTAAAGAATCTGCTTGCAATGCAGGAGACCCAGGTTCAAACCCTGGGTCAGGAAGATCCCTTGGAGGAGGGCAAGGCAACCCACTCCAGTATTCTTGCCTGGAGAATCCCATGGACAGAGGAGCCTGGTGGGTTACAGTCCATGGGGTTGCAAAGAGTTGGACACGACTGAAGCGACTTAGAATGCATGCATGAACCACAACCTGAAGCAAGGCATAATGCCTCATTAAAGGCAGCCTTGGAACAGAAACCCTACGTCCCCTGGAGAATGAGCTAACTGCAGAGATGAATACAGAGAATGCCGTACCCAGCTTCTCGAGTCCCTAGTCTCTCTGACTGGGGTTTCATACGACCAGAGTTCAACAATGGTGCGACCCTCCAGCTCATCCAAATTGAACCCAACTGAACCTTCGTAGGCTTCCTGTTTCCTCGCTTGATTTTTCTTCTGTAGTGAAACTGGCTTTCCTGACCAGCCAAATTTGAAAAAACTGAATGATGGGTTTGGTCTCCACCTTGAAGAATTTGTCAGGAAAAGCAATTTTACCAGAAAAACAAGAAACTCCCATGCCTGACCCCCCAATTTTACCTCTTTAAAAAGAAACCACTAAGAGATAGGGAGCTCTGACAAGCATGGGACAGTTCTTTGAAAAGATTGAATAGTAATTTGTCTTCAAGGTACCACAAATGACATGTTCAAGTGAGGTAATACATATTTTTAATTAGGTTTTCTTGGGGGGGGGAATTGTGAATTCTTGTCCAGGCTCCATTTGCTAAAAGCTTATTTTTATCTGGGTTCTACCTTGGCTAAAACTGTTGCAGAGAATTATTTTCTCAAGACATCAAATTCTTGGCTCCAGTTATAACCAGACAGGCAGCAGTGTTTTGTTCTGTTTTTTAAAAGTATCTTTTCCCTTCTTGTTTCTCATCTTTTATTTCTCAAAATACTTGTGCTTTTTATAGATATGGGAGTCATTTTCAGATCAGGCTCTCTGAAAATAGTCTGAATCAGAATATATTAGGGGAAAAATTCTCATTTACCCACAGAGGCACATCATGTTTCATTTTATTAAAAGCAGTACCCAGAGGGTGCCGACAGGAAAAAAATGAGGTGGAGATTTTTTTTCCCTCCGCTATTCTTTAAGCCAGAGTTTTGTTTATAGGAAATGTTTTTTCACATTCTATGGCTACGTTAATTAAAAATAAAGGAAAGCACAATGAGTTTCCTTTCTGCTTGGCTTTGTTGTTTTGATTTCTCCTCAAATATCCTCTGGGGGGGTTAAAGTCCATGGGTCATATTTTTATAACGGTATCCTTTTCCAGTGTGGAACTAACCTTGGATCAGTTTCTCTTCTCCACTCCCATTGACTCTCTTCCGGCTCCTGCCCTTCATCCTTCAACTTAACGATTATAGCGGTGGCTCAGACTCGCGTCCAATTTAGCTCTCCACACTGTGTGAGACAATTATTTTTCATAGAACAGTACTGTGATCACATCCTATCTGCTCAAAAGCATGTAACACATCCTGTGACTGTTAGGTGAAGTCCAAACACCTCCAGGTCAGCACTGATGATCCATCAAACACCGTGAGATGTGCAAATACTCTAAAACTCACCAAGTGTTCTCTTGGGCTCCAGTCTCAGAGCAAAGAAATTTATGTTCACACAAAGATCCACGTATGAATGTTCATAGCTGCTTGATCGGTAATTGCCTCAAACTGGAAACAGCTCCCTGCATCCTTCAACAGATGGATGGTTAAACCAACTGTGCTATGACTATGCTGTGGAATATTACTAGGCAACGAAAAGGGACAGGCTGTGGATCCACACAACTGCTTGGATGTCTCTCCAGGGAAATATGCTGACCGAAGGCTGGTCAGCAGTTAACTGAAGGTTGTTCCGATGGCAGGATTATTCCTTGGCATTTCTAGTTTGCAGCTCACAAGAGCAAGAGAACAGTCTTTGCCACAGAAAAGTCCCAGCCAAGAGTCGTGGGTGTCAGCAGCTGGAGGACAGCCTGGCAGACGTGAAAATGTCTGTGACAAGGGGATGCAAGTAAGACTGAAGGTGAGAATGAGGAACTCCATCAGAAATGGAATAGAAGGACACGGAGATGGATAACAGGAGAGAAAGGAAGGAAAATCAGAGGACCACTCCAGTCGGTCCAATATCTAAATAACAGGAGCTCCAGAAAGAGAGAGAGAGAAAGAAAAAAACCCATGAGGAAGGAAAATCAGAGGACCACTCCAGTCGGTCCAATATCTAAATAACAGGAGCTCCAGAAAGAGAGAGAGAGAAAGAAAAAAACCCATGAGGAAGGAAAATCAGAGGACCACTCCAGTAGGTCCAATATCTAAATAACAGGAGCTCCAGAAAGAGAAAAAAAAAAAAACCAAACATAAGGAATAAGTCACAAATAATTTTTTTTTTTAAGTCCAAGAAAGTAATTTCCGCTTCTGAGCTGGCAGCTCAGCTCTCCTCCTCACAGAAAAGATACGAAGCTACAAGAAAAACAACGGCAGCCTGCCAAAGTCACGTCTTTAGTGAACCCGGGCATCAGAGGACATCGGCAGACTTCAGACCACAAGCAGGGCTCTCAAAGTCACAACCAGCGGCAAGCCCACGCGGTTTTACATTACCCCAGTACAAAGAGGCTTATAAAGTACCGGGGAAGCTCCATCTGGGAGTCATCTACGTACAGCTGGTATCTGAAGGCACTGGAATAACCTCTTTACCAAAGAGAGGAAGTGAACTGCAAGTTGCTCAGTCGTGTCTGACTCTTTGCGACCCCGCCGACCATAGAGCTTGTGGAATTCTCCAGATGAGAATACTGGAGTGGGTAGTCTTTGCCTTCTCCAGGGCATCTTCCCGACCCAGGGATCGAACCCAGGTCTCCCACATGGCAGGCGGATTCTCAACCAGCTGAGCGACAACCAAAGAGAGGCGAAGGGGCTTATTAGTCAGTGGCATTTAAAGGTGCTCACAGATTCACGTAAGAAGTTCTGATATGGGATGGGACCCGTGGATCTGCATTTCCAACAAGCCCCTGCATGATGCTGACGCTCTGAGTAACCAGATCCGTGGAGCGGACTTTAAGAGCAGCACTTTCAAGCCTTGGTTGGACGTTCCAAGCACCCAGGGAGCTGTAAAGAGTCCCGCTGCTCAGACTTCAGCTCAGAGCAGTCCATGCCATCTCGGAGGACCATCTTTGGTCAGCTGTAGCTGTAAAGGCAGAAACTGGGGCTCGACACCATCAGTCATTAGAGAAATGCAAATCAAAACCACAATGAGGTGTCACCTCACCCTTGCCAAATGGCTATCATACAAAAGTCTACACATAGTAAATGCTGGAGAGGATGTGGAGACCTGGGAACCCATGTACATTGCGGGTGGGGACGTCAATTGGTCCAGTCACTGTGGAGAACAGTCTGCAGGTTCCTCAAAAAACTATAGAGTTACCGTATGATTCAGCAATCCTACTTCTGACCATACACCCAGAAAAGATGAAAACTCCAAGTCGAAAAGACACATCCGCCCCAGTGTTCACAGCAGCGTTGTTTACAGTAGCCAACACATGGGAGAAATGCAAGTGCTTATCAGCAGATGATTGCCTTAAGAAGATATGATTTATACATATAGTTGGAATATTAGCTATTAAAAGAATGAAATACTGCCGTTTGCAGCAATGTGGATGGACTTAGAGAATCTTATGCTTAATGAAATGTCAGACTGAGAAAGAAATAGTACTCCATGTTCTCGCTTATGTGTGGAATCTAAAAAATAACACAGATGAATGGATATGCAAAATAGAAACAGACTCATGGACGTAGAAAACAAAGTTGCAGTATCCAGCGGGAGAAGGGAGGAGAGAGGAACAAATAAGGTCTATGGGATTAACAGACGCAAACTAGTATACATACAATGAAAGTGAGTGTTAGTGGCTGACTCTTTGCGACTCTACGGACTATACCCACCAGGCTCCTCTGTCCATGCGAATTTCCAGGCAAGAATACTGGAGTAGGTTGCCATTTCCTTCTCCAAGGGATCTTCCCGACCCAGGGATTGAACCCAGGTCTACCGCGTTGCAGGCAGATTCTTTACCACTGAACCACGGGGGAAGCCCAAAGTCAAGCAATTTATCCTGGGGTCACTGGTAAGAATACTGGAGTGGGTTGCCATGCCCTCCTCCAGGGGATCTTCCTGACCCAGGGATCGAACTGTACTGCAGCAGATTTGTCACCGTCTGAGCCACCAGGGAAGCCCAAAGTCAAGCAATTTATCCAGGGCCACTGGCAAGAATACTGGAGTGGGTTACCGTGCCCTCCTTCAGGGGATCTTCCCTACGCAGGGGGTTGAACCCAGGTCTCCCGTGTTGCAGGCAAATTCTTTATCACTGAACCTCCGGCCCCTTTTGTAAATGAACTATATTCCAATAAAAATAATACTTTCCAGGAAAGATGGGGGGAAATAAAGGCAGAATCTCAGAATTAGGATGTAAATGAGATGCTTTGGGGGCCACATAAGTACCCTGAAGAGGCAAGCAAGCTGGCTGTAGTGGAAGACAGGTAACAGCGCCCAGACCGTGGCCGTGTGGAAATACGGACCCAGCTGCTTCCAGATACTCAGTCTTTCAAGAAGGCCAGGCACTTGGACGTGTGTGTATTCAGTTGTGGTGGACTCTTTGGGACCCTGTGGACTGTAGCCCGCCAGGCTCCTCCGTCCATGGGATTCTCCAGGCAAGAATACTGGAGTGGGTTGCCATTTCCTTCTCCAGGAGGCACTTGGATGGTTGATGGGAAAATAGTGATTTTTTTTTTAACCTGTTATCCCTGATCCAGATTTCCATGAAACACAGAGGAGGATAGCATTGAGCGGGACAGAAAACCTGCTGTTGGGGTGGCCTCTGATCAAGACTGGCACTTAGGGGTGTTCCCTGATGGCTCAGTGGGAAACAATCCTCCTGCCAACGCAGGAAAAGCAAGAAACACTCTGCCAATGACAGGGACACAGGCTGGGTAATTCCAGAAGATACCACGTGCTGTGGAGCAACTAAATATGTGTGCCGCAACCGCTGAAACCCACGTGCCCTAGAGTGTGTGCTCTGCAATGAGAGAATTCACCGCAACTGAGAAGTCCGCACCCCAACTGAGAAGGCCACGAGGTTTGGTAGGTCCAGGAACGCCAAAGCCCTGAACCGCTGCAGAGCTCTGCACAATGAAGGTTATCCTGACAAAATGCAAAGTTCCCACCAGAGAGAAGGGGCGCTTCCAGACTGGAGGAGGACGGCGTGAAACACTGACTTGGAAAAACTCTCCATTTTATTTCCTAGACACAATGATCGATAGCCAGTTACCTATGTACCTATCCATTCATCTGCTATTTGTCAATGTACACACATAAAACTTTTTTTTTTCTGGTGAAGACTTTCTTGAGGCAATGGCAAAATGTATACTGTCAATGGCCTTGTTTGTTTTAAGTTTGACATTGTATTACATATTTAAATTTATGTGTTCAGATCAACCCGTGGAAAGCTCCATGAGCACCTCCAACTAGGCAGCTTGTTTCTCTACCTTCACGACAATACTGTTTTATTCATTCATTAACCTACACGACACACTCCTGAGTACACTCTCACGGAGGGTGCCAGCCGCGTGGCCCATAAATCATCCCAACTTTCCACATTTTTATTCAGACGATTGTCTAATCCTCTGTTGATGTTTTTAAAAATACAATGATACACAATGGAAAGAATTATGTTTTAAAAGCTGCCTAGGTAAGTTGGCTATATGTTACGTGAGGTTTTACAGACTTGCAGTGTACACTTTTGACCTCACTTTCCCTTTTCACTTTCATGCATTGGAGAAGGAAATGGCAACCCACTCCAGTGTTCTTGCCTGGAGAATCCCAGGAACGGCGGAGCCTGGTGGGCTGCCGTCTATGGGGTCACACAGAGTCGGACACGACTGAAGCGACTTAGCGGCAGTAGCAGCAGCAGCAGTGTAAAGATATAAATTTATATTACACAGAAGGAATATGAGAGAAATAATGCTGATTAAGAGGCATCATACTGAACAATGACAGTGCACATTGAGAAAGAAAAATGGAAGATAGAATTTTAAGTCTTTGGACTTACATTGGAAAAGACTCTGATGCTGGGAAAGACTGGAGACAGCAGGAAAAGGAGACAACAGAGGATGAGATGGTTGGATGGCATCACCGACTCGATGGGCATGAGTTTGAGCAAGCTCTGGGAGATAGTGAAGGACAGGGAAGCCTGGTGTGCTGCAGTCCGTGGGGTCGCAAAGAGTCAAACACGACTGGATGACTAAACAACACGCAACCCAAATTATGAGGTTCTATAATGGAGACTCTGAATGTCTGAATAAATGTCGACAGGCCATTCATTTCCAGAATGGAATGCACACCACCATCACAGTTATTCAAGTTTAAGTCTTTATTGGCCCGCAGTTCTGTGAAAAATCTGCAATGTGCTGTGTATAAGGGGTGTTCCTGATCACTGTCTGAAATCATCTTACTGACTTCTGTCTCAGCCCTGCAGCACCTAAACTCTGAGGGCAAGACCTGATGGGTCTTGTTCAGCAGTCAGAATCAGACCTGGCACTCAGCAGGGTCTGTTAGTTTTCCTGGGCTGCTGCACAAATATCACAGATCGGGGGGCTTAGACAACAGAAATGTATGGTATTACAGCTGAAAGTCTGAGATTGGGTGTTGGGAAGGGACAGGCTCTCTCTGAACACACCAGGGACGGATCCGTGTGTTCCAGCTCTCTCTCCTAGCAGCCGGTAAGTTCCCTGGCTCGTGACAGCCAGTCTCCAGTCTCTACAAGGCGTTCTCCTGATGTCCGTCTCTGGGGCCAAATTCCTCTCTTCGTGAGGACGTCGGTCCTGGGATTTCCCTGGTGGTCCAGTGGTTAAGAATCTGGCTGCCGGGGCAGGGGACACAGGTTCCACCTCCGGTCTTGGAATCTCCCAGAAGCCGAGGGGCAACTGGGCCCTTGAGCTGCAACTAGTGACATGTGTGAGCCCTAGAGCCTGTGGTCCACAATGAAAGAAGGACCACAGTGATACGTCCAAGCCCCGCATCTAGAGTGTAGCCCCCGTTTGCTGCCGCTAGACAAAGCCCGAGTGCGTCAACCCGCCCAGCCAGAAATAAATAAATAAGGACGCCGGTTACACTGAATGAGCCCCTTCCCCTGCTCCCATGACAGTATGGCCTCATTTTAACTCAGCGTGCTAGGCACTCAGCCGTGTCCAACAGTCTGCGACCCCCACGTGACCTTATTTGGAAACAGGTCAGGTTCAGAAGTACCATTCTGACTTAACTACTCCTGAAATAGACCTGTGTCCAAATGAGGTCACATTCTGAGGTCCCAGGGAGTTTAGGATTTCAAACCCATGAACTTCGTGTGTGTCGGGGGGACATCATTTGACCCACAACACAGGCACACGCTTCATATATACACAGTGAATGAATGAAAAATGAAACAGGGAAAGGAGCCTGTCTGGGCACTATTCCGCTTCCAAGTGACCAGGTCATAGCACGTGTCTGAGTATATCTCCTCCGTGAGCCAGCATTCTGCAAATACCTAGGTACAGTGTTTTATCTTGAGTCTTTATGAACACTGATGTTTTGAGTGATGTCAGTTATGACAGTATATGAATTGCGCATCGTTTCATAACAGCTAAAGTACAAATGTATAAAGACGTTTAGGAAGGGAGCCTACCCAGCTAAACCTACACAGTGGCTTCTGATTGTGACCTGTTGGCCCAGAGGTAAACCTTTAAGTTTGGACCTTGGTCCAAAGGTCTGAAAACCCACCTCTCAGCCCAAGGTCTTAAAACCCACTACTCTAACGTGTTTGGTTCAGTTCAGCTCGGTATAGTCACTCAGTAGTGTCTGACTGTTTGCGACCCCATGGACTGCAGCACACCAGGCTTCCCTGTCCATCACCAACTCCCAGAGTTTGCTCAAACTCATGTCCATGGAGTTGGTGATGCCATCCAACCATCTCATCCTCTGTCGTCCCCTTCTCCTCCCACCTTCAAGCTTTCCCAGCATCAGGGTCTTTTCCAATGAGTCAGTTCTTCACATCAGGTGGCCAAAGGATTGGAGTTTCAGCTTCAGCATTAGTCCTTCCAATGAGTATTCAGGACTGATTTCCCTTAGGATGGACTGCTTGGATCTCCTTGAAGTCCAAGGGACTCTCAAGAGTCTTTTCCAACACCACCACAGTTCAAAAGCATCAACTCTTTTGCACTCAGCTTTGTTTATAGTCCGACTCTCACATCCACACAATGACTACTGGAAAAACCATAGCTTTGACTAGAAGGACCTTTGTTGGTAAAGTAACATCTCAGCTTTCTGATATGCTGTCTAGGTTGGTCACAGCTGTTCTTCCAAGGAGCCAACTCTTAATTTCTTGGCTGCAGTCACCATCTGTGGAGTGGTTTTACTCTAACGTATAAGTTTAAGAAATGGCCCCGTGCAATCGCCAGACTTTTCTGTCCTTTGACATATGGCATCACCCTGGGTATCTATTATCTTCTGAGTGGCTTCATCTCTTCTTATTCATCCTATCGTCCTTAATCTACCCTGAATGGTCACTTACTTGTATCACAGAAGATACAACTCACTGCAGGACTTCCCTGGTGGTCCAGGGGTTAACCCAACTGCCAGTGCCAGGGGACGGTGGGTTGGATGCCTCAGTTGTGAACTAGACTCTCCCCACGCCGCGGGGCAGCTAAGCCCACGCGTCACAACCGCTGAAGCTGATGAGCCCGAGAGCCTGTGTTCTACAACAAGAGAAGCTGCTGCAATGAGAACCCAGCTCACTGCAACTAGAGAAGGCCCTCCTGCAGCAACCGAGACCCAGCACAGTCAAAAACAAATACATCAATAAAGCGCTTAAAAAAACAACAACAAAAACTCACTGCAGAATTCTTAAGACGATTTACACGGACTCTTCCAAAGGTTACAACTTGAACAGAGAGAAGCTTTGTATCATGTTTAGAGAAAAGTCTGTATCAGGTTTAGAGAAAAGCCGCCCCCGCCCGCCTCCTGTGCCGCTTCTGTTCCTGATTGCTACTGCTGCTGCTGCTGCTGCTGCTGCGTCGCGTCAGTCGTGTTCGACTCTGTGCGACCCCACAGACGGCAGCCCAAAAGGCTCCTCTGTCCCTGGCATTCTCCAGGTAAGAATACTGGAGTGGGTTGCCATTTCTTTCTCCAGTGCATGAAAGTGAAATGTGAAAGTGAAGTTGCTCAGTGTCTTTTAGCGGCCCCATGGACGGCAGCCTACCAGGCTCCTCCGTCCATGGGATTCTCCAGGCAAGAGTACTGGAGTGGGGTGCCGTTGCCTTCTCTGAAAGATTTCCATAGATATTTGCAATGCTGTACCCTGTGGCCTTTGCAGAAAAATAACCATCATGAGAAGAAGCCAGGCCTGATTTTTTTTCCAGCACTGTATTGCCAGTTTCTGAATAGCACCTGCCATATATTTGTTTTCTCACTGAGGTTCTCTCGCTGCTGGGAGCCTAAGTGGTAATGGCTTGGCCTTCTGCAGAATGACTCAACCTCAGTAATGTGGGGCCCTTGTGGGAGGTACTTCCCTACTTCAGGCTGCCGGCTGCAACCTGCTGAGATGTTCCTCCATCACCTGAAATATTTTTTCCTATATGCTGCTTTCTGTGTTTATAAACACTTTCAAAGCAACCATGTATCTGCTGACAGTCAGCTTCACTGTCTCCGGAACATTTCCAGTCAGGGCGCCTCCCACCACCGAGCTGATGCTAAAAGATTAGTGGCTGGGTAACCCGGCCAAGAAGTAGAAGCAACAGAATTCAAACCAAGCTTTCTGCTGCTCAGCTCAGTGTTCTTCCCAGGAAAACATACAAACGACTGTTTTACTTAAGAGACGGACAGCGGAAAGAGAAATGCACAGCTTTTATAATTCACACAGCTAAAACCAGGAGCAACATGTTCCAGCCACCTCATTCTATGGGTGGGGAGGCTGAGTCCCTGGTACTTCCCCAAAGACTCACAGCACAGTAACGGACAAAGAGCATCTAAAACACAACCTCCAAGAGAAGTGTAATGCTAGCCCCGGATGACAAGCCATGTTTACAATTTAAACTTCCGAGCAATGCCACGGAAAAAGTAATAAGAAACAAATGAAATTAATTTTAATAGAACATGCAACCAACCCTATACATCAAAAATGGTATCAGTTCAGCACTTAATTAATTAATGTTATTAAAGAATATTTTGCATTCTTTATTTTTTTTTTTTACAGCAAGTCTTTGAAACACTGTTACAGGGCATCTCAATTCAGGCTAGTCACATTTCAAGGGTTCAGCAGCTGCATGTGGCCACGGGCTGCCGTCCTGGATGGCATAGATTCAGGACAGCTCTTAAGCCCCGTGTCATTTCCTGCCCAGCAACCACACCCTGCCTCTCAGGCTTAGAACTTGTAGAATATTAACTGTAAAGAGTTGGTGCTTATTTGAATTATTGCAAATGGAAGACAGTAGGGGTAGCAAGCACTGGGATGGTATATTTCGTTCATGGGAGATGTTTTAAATGTTAACCCCTGTCCAAGATATGGAAATCTGGAGAAGGCAATGGCAACCCACTCCCATATTCTTGCCTGTAAAACCCCGTGGACAGAGGAGCCTGGTGGGCTGCAGTCCACCCATGGGGCCTCAAAGAGTCGGACACGAGTGAGCATGCACACAAGATGTGCAAGTGAGTAATAAAAACTGCATTATCAACTTCACGGTGGGAAATAATCTTTAAAATATTTGGGAGATGATATTTAGAATATTTGGGATCTGAAGAGAAAGGTGACTATTACACTCTTGACCTAAGGCTTCCAGGGTTTGATTTCCATGCTTTGAGTTATTTTCAATTGTGGTAATATTCCATTAAGAATCACCCCCGTTTCCCAGGCTTCTCCACCCTTTCCTGTCCCAAGGAGCAGCACGTAGGTTCCAGGCACCAGCTCTTTACAATGGCGTGGTAGAGGAGCTAAACCCCAGCCCCCAAACCCCTGCCTTATTTAGATCCTTTTGGATGCCATTGGTCAGTCTTTCCTAAAATATCCTGGGCAGAACAACAATTCTGTGAGCTATGGTTGATAGATTCTACAAAGAAAAAGAGTTTCTCTGTCTGTATAACTTTGGGCCGTACTTTCGTGCTAATTATGCTGGGGTTTGACTGCCTGTGACAAAGCTGAAGTGACTCCTGTTGTCACCAACACCCCAGGCCGTCTCTCTCACCTCTGTCTTCAGCTCGTACCCTCAGTGTTCATGCTCACTGCCTCCTTTTGCAAGATAGTTCCCCAAATGTGTGTGTTGGAGGATCAAATTAAAGAGAGGAGAGAGGAAGGGAGGAAAAATGCTTCCAGCAGAAAGCTAGAAATCTCCTAGATTTCAGCAGAAAGCTAGAAATACTCCTGAAATCTCCAGGAGTATGCCCCTTAGGTCTCATCACCTCGAACGCTACGCCAAAGCTAGCTGCAGCTTCAAGGAAAGCTGGGGAGGTGAATATTTTCTACAAAGCACTTTATGGTGGGAAACTAAGTCAGCCTTGTCTACCTGAGAATGAAGGTGAAAACAGAACCTGGGTAGGTCAGACTCTGTCATACAGAGCCAAAGCTTTCTCACAGCCATTTACTGAAGATTTTGCTTTGTGCGGTGGCAAGTGGGGGCAACATCAATGTCTTCTTGTCCAGTGTAAAATTCTCATTTTGCACAGAGGAACTCAAAGAACTATTATTGTCCTGGAAAAAATCTGCTTTGGACAGAGTTGTAGTAATGTGTGATTTCTGGGGCAGCCCTGTGTCCTGAAAAGGAGCCACACAGAGAAGGTTTGAGGAAGACCTGGGGTTCGGTGAATCCTGACCTCACTCCTGAGGAGGAAAAGCTTGGAACCCCACTTGAGGTACCCCACCTTTGAAAGCATGCATCTAAGAGAGGACCCCCTTCAAGAGCAAGGAGGCTTGCATCTGTGAGACCCACAAGCATCAGCTCTTAACAGGCTTGCCTTTCAGATTGGAGCCCCAAGGCTTGGTGAGAAACTGGCGTATGTGTATGTGTGTGTGTGTGTGTGTGTGTGTGTGTGTGTGTAGGGAGCTTACTTGCTTGTCATGGAATGTGCTTGGCATGAAACAGGCAATATGTGTGTGTATGTGTATGTTTGTGTGTGTGTGTGTGTGTGTGTAGGGAGCTTATTTGCTCATCATGGAACGTCTCCTGAGATGCAGGCATCTGGTTTGACAAACATCCCTGGAAACTGCTTGGTTTTCTCAGCTCACTGAGATCATGCCAGATGCCATCACCTCCTTTTTTGTTTTTTTTTTTCTTTTATTAAAAAAACCCCTCTAGATCCAGAACTTTCCACAACAGGTAGGAAAGTCAGATCCACCTAGGAATGGACTCTGGATTTGTACTGGTATCCCTTTGCTCATAGCTGTATTTCAGGGAAAGCTCACGGCCACCTGTGAGGTTACAGAACTCTGCTGTAGCCTCTGACCTGGGTCTTTGGTTTGGGATTAGCTGTCATTCACTTGACAGCCTGGAGACCTACCCTGATCTGCAGCCAAGTCCTGTCTCAGGGGGTGGGGTGGATTCTCTCTCCCCAGCTTCTGCCTGGACTCTTGCCCCAAGCTGAGTGCACCGTTTGAAAAGACAACACTGCCATCTGTTTGACTCCGGGCGATTCTCTAGCTGCCTCGGCCATTCACGGGAGTGGATCGCCTTTGATCTTTGGCATTTTCATTATCTCCGGAGGACCCTGTAATTGCCGTACACCTTTGGATGCTGAAATTTGCACTGGGGACCTTTCTGGTACAAGCCTCCAGCCCTAGATTTGGTCCTGACCCTTCTTTTCCCACCAAGGGTCCAGCGGGGTCTATGGTGTTTGAAAATTCATTGTTTTCTGGGAAACAGTATGGTTTAGCCAGCATCCAGGATGACACCCAATGAGTTGCCCCTCCGGAAAGCCACTGTCTTTGTGCAGTTGACTCCTCATCAATGAGGGCTCATCAGAATGATAACTGCTGATAGAATATTAGGGACCTCTTCGACCTTTAGCAGATGGATCACAAAAGGCATTGCCACTTATTGCCTTGCTCTGTCTGGGGTCACCTGGCTTCTGGGGGAAGACAGTTCTTACGTCATGAAGACAGCTAAGCAGCCCCATGGAAATGTATTTGTGATAATTAGTAAGAATGGAAGCTTCCTGACAACTAGCGAGCACCAGCTTGACAGCTTTGTGCACACCTCTTCTTGAAACTGGATCCTCCTTCAATCCCAGTCAAGCCTCCAGATGACTGGAGCCCTGGCTGAGGTCTTGACTGCAACCTCACAGGAGGTTGCAGAACCAGAAGCATACAGACAGGCTGCTCCCAAATTCCTGATCCTTTGAAACTAGGAGGTAGTTGTCACGATGTTTTAGAGGGCCCAGTTTCAGTGCAATGCTACACAGAAGCAAGAAGTATATATAATAGTTCAGGGCCCAGCCTTGGCCACCAGAGCTTTCTTTTGCAAAGTCCCCTGCCTTTTTGCTAGACGATTATAATGCTTGTGCTACAAAAGTGACCTCATAGTATTGTTCATCTGGGATATGAATGAAAAGTGAAAGTGAAAATTAAGGTCGCTCGGTCATGTCTGACTTTGCAACCCCAAGTCCATGGAATTCTCCAGGCCAGAATATTGGAGTGGGTAGTCTTTCTCTTCTCCAGGGGATCTTCCCAACTCAGGAATTGAACCCAGGTCTCCTAGATTGCAGGCAGATTCTTTACCAACTGAGCTATGAGGGAAACCTGGGACATGAACTAAAGTACTCCTAGTGGTGCAGAGGATAAAGCCCGCAGAGCGGGAGACCTGGGTTCGATCCCTGGGTTGGGAAGATCCCCTGGAGAAGGAAATGGCAACCTGCTCCAATATTCTTGCCTGGATAATGCCATGGACAGAGGAGCCTGGTGGGCTACAGTCCACGGGGTAGCAAAGAGTCGGACACGACTGAGCGACTTCACTTCAATATGTTAAAAGTACCTTGCTGCTGCTGCTGCTAAGTTGCTTCAGTCGTGTCCGACTCTGTGCAACCCCATAGACAGAAGCCCACCAGGCTCCCCCATCCCTGGGATTCTCCAGGCAAGAACACTGGAGTGGGTTGCCATTTCCTTCTCCAATGCATGAAAGTGAAAAGTCAAAGTGAAGTCACTCAGTCGTGACCAACTCTTAGTGACCTCATGGACTGCAGCCTAACAGGCTCCTCCGTCCATGGGATTTTCCAGGCAAAAGTACTGGAGTGGGGTGCCATTGCCTTAGTACTGAGTAATTCAGTACTTCTCAGTATTTATTAATTTGGAAACGTCAGACATAATGTGAGAATGCAAAGACCAAAGGTGAAATGGTATGTAAAATGTAGTTGAGATCAGACGTAATTGAATTAAAATGAGCATATTGGCTCCAGGAGGCAGACGTTTCCCCACTGAGTTTATCTGAGACCCTGGATGGATACGATAGGCTGCTGAAATTGGTATAAGGTCTCCTTCATCCTGCTCTTTACCTTTTGAGGGTGAGATTTCTTTCCTTCTCACCTGCAAAGATATAATATGAGAACCTTTCCCAGCAGCCAGAATGGAAGCATGTGTGTTGTAGGTGAGAAATCGTATGTTTTGTCTGTAAACAGGGAAGGGTTCACAGGTAGTATCTGTAAAGAGTGAAGTATTCACAGATAGTGTCTGCGAGAGAGGCAGGTTGAGCGGGTTAGCATCCAACCTGGCCCCCTGGATCCTGGACAGGTCGTTAGTTGCTCTGCATCTCTGTGCTCCTCTGTGACTGGGGAGATAGCAGACGCTTCTTGTGAGGGTCTGATAAGATACTTCACCGGGCCTGCTTCAACTCTGTTCTGTTTTTGTCGCGGTTATGACATCAGTTCAGTTGCTCAGTCATGTCCGACTCTTTGCGACCCCGTGAACTGTAGCACGCCAGGCCTCCCTGTCCATCTCCAACTCCCAGAGCCCACTCAAACCCATGTCCATTGAGTCGGTGATGACATCCAACCATCTCATCCTCTGTCCTCTCCTTCTTCGCCTGCCCTCAATCTCTCCCAGCATCAGGGTCTTTTCCATTGAGTAAGCTCTTTGCATCAGGTGTCCAAACGATTGGAGTTTCAGCTTCAACATCAGTCCTTCCAATGAACACCCAGGACTAATCTCCTTTAGGATGGACTTAGGCAGAGGAACCAGAGATCAAATTGCCAACATCCACTGGATCATTGAAAAAGCAAGAGAGTTCCAGAGAAACATCTATTTCTGCTTTCTTGACTATGCCAAAGCCTTTGAATGTGTGGATCACAATAAACTGTGGAAAATTCTGAAAGAGATGGGAATACCAGACCACTTGACCTGCCTCTTGAGAAACCTGTATGCAGGTCAGGAAGCAACAGTTAGAACTGGACATGGAACAACAGACTGGTTCCAAATAGGAAAAGGAGTATGTCAAGGCTGTATATTGTCACCCTGCTTATTTAACTTATATGCAGAGTACATCATGAGACATACAGTTAAACTGCTGTAAGTAATAGCATTATTAAGGACAAGCACAGTTATAAGGGACAGCTCACACAACATGCATTACAGTGCTGAATAGAACCCGAGCCTGATGTAACGCAGCTGATATTCACCCAAATCAAATCGCAATGCGGTGACCGGCACAGTCACTTAGCGTGTTACCGTTAAGTCACTTCAGTTGTGTCCGACTCTGTGCGTGACTAAAACAAAAATACAGTCATGTATATACCAGGATTACCTTGAATTTTTACCTGTACAATGAGCACAAAGCATATTTTCATCCTGATTATCAATTGCTACAAAGATAATAAATTGTTCCTGCGGCAGACAAAGCTAACATGAAACGTAAACTTCTTCCCTGTCAGCCCTGGAATGAAACAATTAGAAACGGTGTGTCAGTTGGAAGGATTTTGCACAACCCGTATTTTGGAAAATGCAGTGCCTTCATCCAGTGGCTTTGTTTTCCATTCTAGTGAAGACAGCATAACAATTTAATGTTAACTCCTCACAAACATCTCCGGCGTTCAGCTTATTTACTTTGGAAGACGTAGGACAAACACAGCGTTGCAATTAATTGGAAGCTCTTGATAGAATGGAGGATGTCAGACATCCAAACTCGATGACGGTAACGCTCACGGTTGTCCCTTTGGGTGAAATTTACACCAAAAAATAGAAATTCTTTCCGTTGGTGACTTTGGAGTCTGAAAATCAGGTTTTGTTTGCAAGTCGATTCATCCTGGTTACTTGGGATTATCTGATAAAGATTAGGAGCAGAGGCCCATCTGAAGCTCCTGCCTACCGGTATCCCCTTTCCTTCCCCCAGGGAGCCTGCCTTCCTGCTCATCTCCTGTTTGTACTCTGCAGATCCAAGCCACATTTTAATAGGCATGGTAAAGATGTTTTGCCAAGCACCCAGCCAGCCTGAAGACCGCTGGCAGGTTTGTGGTGTCATTTTACTGAACAAACAGCAGGCGGTTTTTTTTTTTTTTTTTTTTTTGAGGGAGTGGGGTGGAGTATATTTACATAAGAGGAAAGGCTTAAAGGGAGAGAGAAAGGCTGCTTTCTTTGGAAGGCTTTGATCCTGGCAGGCATCCGGGAAAACCTTTAACGATGGATTGTTCTTCTTTGCTCACGCCCAGAGGGGGCTGAGTCAGGTCTGCAGAGAGGGAATACAGCGTAGGCCAGGCAATGTCTGCCTTCTGGTCCTTTCCCCTCTCATCCATGGCTGGGCCCTACGTGTGCACCTGCCTACCTACCAGGAGGACCTAGTTCCTGGTGCAGAGAGCCGGTCCCTCTCTCCTTCTCTCTGAGCTGATCTAATTTTATTTGACTGTTTTTCTGTGTTGTGCTTGCTTCACGATTTTCTCAGTTTGGCTCAAGGGACCTTATTATTATTATTAATTTTTTTTCAGGAGCAAACCTGGGAATACAAGAAGTTTGGGTTTAGTATGCTAAATTGAAGGACTTCCCTGGTGGTTCAAATTTAAGGACTTCTCTGGTGGCTCAGACGGTAAAGTGTCTACTTACAATGCGGGATACCCGGGTTCAGTGCCTGGGTGGGGAAGATTCCTCTGGAGAAGGAAATGGCAACCCACTGCAGTATTCTTGCCTGGAGAATCCCATGGACGGAGGAGCCTGGTGGGCTACAGTCCATGGGGTCAGAAAGAGTCAGACACGACTGAGCGACTTCACTTGCACTGTCTTTCATGCTAAATTTATGACCAGCACGGTAGTGGAAGGTTAATACAGGAGATGTAGTGGCTATTGCCTCCTTCTGACTCAAGCTCCAGGTATGAAGTTTCCTTGCGCCTCCTGGGAGCTTCCCAGGGGGCAGTAGTGGTGAAGAACGCTCCTGTCAATGCAGGAGACACAAAAGACTCGGGTTCGATGCTCTGGAGAAGGGCATGACATCCCACTCCAGTATTCTTGCCTGGAGCATCCCATGGACAGAGGAGCCTGGCAGGCTGCAGTCCATGGGGCTGAAAAGAGTCGGACGTGGCTGAAGCGAATGAGCACATGTGCTTACGATCTTGAGACCAGACCTTGGCTACTTGGGCGAAAGAACACACATCAACCTCCTTGAATTGGTGATGGAAGCGTACTGCCAGCCCGGGGTTCAAAGTCTCCATCTTGAGAATATTGTTGCCTCAGTTCACAGTGGAGAAGAATGACCTCTGTCTGGAGAGAGGCCCTTCACACCAATCTGCACTCATGCAATTTGTTAGTTCTTGAAGAGAGTTGATGAGTGTGTCTGGGGATGTCTGTGTCTCTGTATGGCTGTGCGTGCTTCAAAGATAAACTGAGGCATGTTAACAATTTCAAGAGTCTAGTTGAGCAAACATTGATTTGAATCAGGCTGTGCCTAACCAGAAGTGGTGCGAGCGCTCCACCGACAGGCGTGAGGTAGACTTCGATAGAGAAAAAGCAGAAGCAAAGTAAGGAAATTGTTGGTTGGTTGTCGCTTCAAGCCCAGTTGGCTATTTGGGGTTGGTTGTGCTTAGGTTTCAGTTTGGTAACCTTGAGGCCTTCACAGGCTTAGATTTTGGTTTTTGACTACGCCTCCACTGAATTAGAGCCCTCTAAGTCTTGTTTAGAGCCTCGATGTTTCATTAATTTAACAGTGTGCCCGTGGGTGCATCCGTCTGTGGGCGCATGTGCGTGTGCATGCGTGGGTGTGTCCAGGGTTGCGTGCCTTCATATGTGTGCACATGCAGGCATGCAGATGCGTGTATGTGTACACACTGGTGCATCTGTGTCTGTGCATTTATGCATGTTTATATTTGTCTATATTATGCATGTTTCTGTTTGTCTATATGTTGGGCTTCCGTCATAGCTCAGGCAGTAAAGAATCTGTCTGCAGTGCAGGAGACCTGGGTTTGATCCCTGAGTCGGGAAGATCTCCTGGAGAAGGAAATGACAATCCACTCCAGTGTTCTTGCCTGGAGAATCCCATGGATGGAGGAGCCTGGTGGGCTACAATCCACGGGGTTGCAAGAGTCGGACATGACTTAGCAACTAAAGAGAGAGAGATTTGCTCATTGTACACAACCTGTGATAACCTCTCCTTTAAAGAAAGCTGAGTGCCAAAGAATTGATGCTTTTGAACTGTGGTGTTGGAGAAGACTCTTGGGAGTCCCTTGGACTGCAAGAAGATCCAACCAGTCCATCCTAAAGGAGATCAGTCCTGGGTGTTCATTGGAAGGACTGATGTTGAAGCTGAAACTCCAATACTTTGGCCATCTGATGCAAAGAGCTGACTCATTGGAAAAGACCCTGATGCTGGGAAAGATTGAGGGCAGGAGGAGAAGGGGACGACAGAGGATGAGACAGTTGGATGGCATCACCGACTCAATGGACATGAGTCTGTGTAAACTCCAAGAGTTGGTGATGGACAGGGAGGCCTGGCGTGCTGCAGTTCATGGGATGGCAAAGAGTTGGACATGACTGAGCGGCTGAACTGAACTGAACTGAACTGAGCCTTTGTGTTCCTGTTACGGCTGCTTGCTTGATGTTTGTAATCAGAAATAATTTTGAGGCCCCTCGAATGCTAGACGGCAGCTTCACAGAGTTAATGGGTCAGGAGGGGCAGGCTGATTATGGAAGAGAGAAGTTATTGAAACATGAGTCCCAGAAGATCAGGGGCAGCGAGGGGAAGGAAAGTGTCCTGGGAGCAGGTTTGCTCCCCTGCTTGCTGGAGGTGGGAGGGTGCCCGTTGCCTGGAGACGGGGGTGCAGGGCTCAGGTAACCAAAGCTGCTGTGAGGCTCCTGTGAAGGGCCCCGGCTGGCAGGGGTGAGGTGTCTGCAGAGCTTGAGTGGCTCCATGCCATGCACGGGCTTCAGCTTGCTGTGTAGACAGTAGGAGCGGCGTAGTTATTGGTACAGCGGACAAACCAGCGCTGCAGCGGACGACCACGGGCTGTCTGCTCAGCCGCCAAGACAATAGCTGATCTTGGAGATGCTCCTTTTCCACTGTGTCCATGTCTATTCATTTTGTGTTTCTATGCACTCTTCTTTCTCTTCACCCCTTTCCACCCACTCTCTCCCTCCCTCCCTTCTTAAAAAAATGAATTAAATAGTTATAAAATCATTTTTATAGGCCACTCTCATGCTCAGATGAAAAATCTGGCACAGTATTTATCTTGAGACATCACTGTGTTTTTCCCGGAGATGTAACATTTATTCCTCAAGCTTTTCTTATCTTTATTCCCATATTTTGCTTAATTTCCTACTAAGACTTGTTTTTTTCTGAGAGTAATGTAATCTTTACTCAAAAACTAGGTAAGGATAATACAAGAAAAGAAAATTATGGATCATTTCACTTATAATTTGCTACCCCATGGACTGTAGCCTATCAGGCTCCTCCATCCGTGGGATTTTCCAGGCAAGAGTGCTGGAGTAGATTGCCATTTCCTTCTCCAGGGGATCTTCCCAACCCAGGAATCAAACCCAGGTCTCCCGCAGGCAGACTCTTTACTGTCTGAGCCACCAGGGAAGCCCATAATAGATAATACACTGTAATAATTGTATATAATACAATATAATGCAGAAGTATACTTTTTGTATACTTTTCATGTAGTTAATTTATGTAGCTAATAGTTTGTTTTCAAAATAAAGTATAAATATAAAAGTATGGATACAAAAAGTATATCTATACTTTGTATCTATACTTTTTGCATAGATAAATAATATATATAAATATATCAAACCAATATAAATAGTAATAAATATTATTAATATATTATCAATAAATACAATAATAAATATAAATAAATTAAATAATATAGATAATATAAATAAATTCTGCCCAATAATCCTGTACATAAATATTTATATTTCATGTAGCTAATACTTTGTTTTCAAAATAAAATATAAATATAAAAATATGGATACAAAAAGTATGAGTATACTTTGTATATATATATATATATGTATATATGCACAGGATTAATGGGCAGAATTTATTCCAGGAGTGCAATCATATTTAACATGAGAATATTTTATCAGTGATGCATCCTACATCATTACACTAAAAAGCAAAATCAAAGATTTTAAGTATATACAGAAAAAGAAATCGATACATTTAAACACCTTGTCATAAAACCTTTTTGGGACTTCCAGTGGCTGAGCCTCCGAGCTCCCAACGCAGGGGCCCAGGTTCGATCCCTGGCCAGGGAAGTAGAACCCGCATACTACCACTGAGAGTTCACAGGCTGCAGTGGAGACCTGGTGTGGCAAAATAAATAAACAAAATATCTTTTTATTTTGTAAAAAAAAATTTGTAAAATATTTTTTAAAATAAAAGAAACCTTTTATTAAACTAGGAACTGGAAGATACTTCCTCAACCAAATAAAGATTATGTTCACAAACCCTTCAACTTTCAACACGCTCCCTTTTAGGAGATCTAGGTACCCATTCTCTCTATCATTTGTAAGTCATCTTCTTAAATGTAAAAGCTTGAACTACCCACTACTGCCAATCAGTATCATCCAGGCTGAGGAGGCTCTAAACTGCATATCCGGCTGGCACAGTTCAGTTCAGTTCAGTCGCTCAGTTGTGTCCGACTCTTTGCGACCCCATGAACTGCAGAACGCCAGGCCTCCCTGTCCATCCCCAACTCCTGGAATCTACCCAAACCCATGTCCATCGAGTCGATGATGCCATCCAACCATCTCATCCCCTTCTCCTCCCACCCTCAATCTTTGCCAGCATCAGGGTCTTTTCCAATGAGTCAGCTCTTTGTATGAGGTGGCCAAAGTATTGGAGTTTCAGCTTCAGCATCAGTCCTTCCAATGAACACCCAGGGCTGATCTCCTTTAGGATGGACTGGTTGGATCTCCTTGCAGTCCAAGGGACTCTCAAGAGTCTTCTCCAACACCACAGTTCAAAAGCACCCACGGAAACACAAGCAGCTGACGAGGGTGCTTTAAAGAATCGTGTTGATTTATTAGTGCTGGCCGTGCTCCGTGAGTCACATGACAGACAGTCAAGGTGAGGCTGAAAGCCACCACGCTTCCTGGGGGCCTTGCAGGCTGTCTCGGTGCTGTGTCCTGTCACCCTTAGTCCTCAGTGACAGCCTTGCTCAGTTTCTCTCCAGTCACTGGGAGACGGTGTGAGCTCTCCTGAAGACGGCACAGGACCAGGAAGCTGTGATTCTAAACCACAGAAGCCGGCCTCCCGTCTGAGTCCAACATGTGCCGGAGCCATACAGGTGGGAAAGGAAAATTTGCAGCAACACAGCTCGAGTGACACAGCACTGAAGGATGAGCCTGCAATCGGGATCTCAGCTCTTCCGAGCTTGCAATTGGGATCTCAGCTCTTCCCCACGGCTTATTTCATTCAACTCTAGGTGGTTTTGCAAGAGTGGGTGAGGGGGAGCTGGTTGGAAGGATGCCCTCTTGGGGGACTTCCCAGGTGGTCCAGTGGCTAAGACTCCACTCTCCAAATGCCTGGGTCCCATCCTTGGTCAGGAAACTGAATCCGACGTGCCACGACTCAAGAGTTCACACGCCGAGACTGAAGATCCCCCACGCTGCAGTGAAAATCACGGTGTGGTCGGAGCGCAGGTTGGAAAGAATTTTCAGACGCAAGAGTATTTCAGAAACAAGTGAGTGTATTCAGAACAAGCAGCGCAGATAACAACGGCACCGCAAGTTCAGCTGGCCGACCTCCTGATGGATCAGGGAGAGGCAACCCCTTTGGTGGGGGTAGAAGCCGGTTTTTGCAGCCTCAGGACAAAGAAAATTGCTGCCAGAGGGTGACAGTGGGTGATCGGTTAGGCTGCTATAGGGTGAGTAATAGGGTGAATGAAGGTGTCAGTCTGCGACCCCACGGTGCAGCCTGCCTGGCTCCTCTGTCCATGGGATTCTCCAGGCAAGAATACTGGAGTGGGTTGCCATGCCCTTCTCCAGGGGATCTTCCCAACCCAGGGATCAAACCCAGGTGTCCTGCTTTGCAGGCAGATTCTTTTACCCACTGAGCTAGCTACCTGGGAGGGTGGTATTTCCACCTACAATGAGGTCAGGGAGCCACCTGGTTTACAGGTGAGGGGTGAGGGGGGCTCATAGCAACAGTTGCTATGGGGCTCAGTCAGTTCCAAGATGACCTTGGTGCAGGGCTGCACCTCCGTGGCCTTGGTATAAGACTCTACATCTGTGAGCCTGATGGCGGGCTCCACGGATCGAAGGTCCTGTGCGCCACAACTGAGACCTGGCGTAGCCAGATCAATCAAAATTTTAAAAAGAGAAAGAAAGAAATATGCACCCGTGGGACCTGTTTGGGACACTCTGGAAGTAGGTGGAGCCACCTTTGGTGTCCAAACAGGTCCTCCTCCGGGGATTTGCTGATTGTCGCTGGCGCTGAAGTTTGGGCCTCTTGGCTCCACCGAGCCCTGCAGTGTTTGCAGAGCCTGAGGTCGCTTTCTTTGCTCCCACAATATGATCCTTACCTAGCTGGGCCCAAGGGGGTTGAGCAGGAGGGAGAATGCAGATACTCATGGCAGAGGAGAGGGCACGCGACAGACGACTCAGGTTGCTACCCACGGGGTCATCAATGCTCCAGCTCTCTGCCATCAGGGTAAAGGCCGACAGTTGCGTTTATAATTATTCCTGAGCAGCACCTTTTCTCCCCAAAGGGTCACAGCTTGGGGGATTCCACAGGGAAAAGGCTGGTTTTTCAATTCGACTACAAACTCCAGATTCTTCTTACCCACTCCTGACCCGGCAGGCTCCTCACCCCTAGGAGGCCAACGTAATGAGAATTGGATGCTGAAGCAGGAGGCAGGGCTCTGGGGTTCTCTCGCTCCAGGGTCTCTCGCTGGCTTTCATTTCAGCGACGGCCTCAGGCAGGTTACTGCAGGGCCTTGTGAGTTCACTTCAGAATGACCCAGAGCTTTCCTGGCACAACGTGACTTCTTTTATTAGGCTGTTCCACAGTCTGGTGGATTTCGTGATTAGAAAGTAATTTCATTCCCTAAAGTATGCTAAAGACCAGGCTACACTGGCAGAACCTCGTTTCAGTGGCCGCCTCCTCGCAGCTGAGACTTAAGAAAACAAAAGAAACAATTTGGCATGATAATATTAGCAAATACGTCTTCCATAAGCTCTCTCTTCACGCCTTTTGAATTGCATTATCTCCTCCCCGTATTGTTGACTCACTTGCATAAAGGATTTTGCTGTACAAAGTGGGGGAAAATTATTTCACACTTGCTTTGATAGGAAATCTGTGGAGGTAGTTAAACCATTCAGTGTATTCAAATGTGGTTAGCTTTGCTAAGGGAAGGGAAAGACGATCAAATTATTAGCATAAATCAGGAGGCCGAAGTGTTGTCCTGAATATTTTCAGATGGATTTAGAAAGCAGTTTAAATGTAACAAGGTCAAAGATGCTGGGAGCCTAAAGCGTGTGAGTTGTTCATTATTTTAGCAATATTCTAATGTGTCATCTGACATCTAGATTATATAAAGCCAAAATTAGGTCACCATGACACCCATCTGAGCCATTAATTCATTATTGTGAGTTAATTTGGAGCAGGATCTTGGCTACATTGTGAAATGTTTGGTCTTTGCTCTGCCTGAAGACTGTTTGGTGGTAATTCGCATTATTTCCAGTTTTTGGATTTGGGCAGCAGCTAATGTTGCCTTTATCCCCCCTCCCATTAAAAGGCATAATCACTTGATTATAGAATTTGTAACTTCCCATAATAGGTTTTGGCTTACAATTTTGGGGGGTGGAGGAGGGTTGGTGCCAGTGGTATGTCCGCGACTTAATGATGATAAAATAACTTGTTTTTCAAAACACCTTGAAACTTTGAGGATTTTATTCACTGATTATATCAAGTCGTTGCCCAGGGATGTATATGGTGTCAGGGAAATTTGTGCAAGTGAAAGAGTAGTTGGTAAACCACAGGTAAACTATGGCTGGAAGAGCAAAAAAAAAAAGGCCTAATATTGATTAAAAAAAAAATATGTGGCTTCATCGGGTGGCAGTCACTTACAAATGACAGCAATAGTTGCCCAAAGTGTAGTCATGAAGTTAGTTTGATGTGGGAAGCTAATTAGATACTGTATCTTGGGACACACTAGCTGGCCTGCAGGGAGCTATGGTGGGCCCCCAGTAGTAAGCCTGGAGGAGTCTGCTGGGCAGGTTGTATGTGAAAGCCAGTAAATAAATAAGTAAATAAATAAAAACTCATGATAAAAAAGGCCTCATGAAAAATTATAAACCTTTAATGCAGGTGTAAAAAGTTCTTGATGGTTTTCATCCGTTGCATCATTACTCTGTCAAATTATGTTGAGTATGTGTGTGCATGCTAAGTCTGACTTCGGCTGTGTCCAACTCTTTTCGACCCCATGGACCATAGCTTGCCAGGCTCCTCTGTCCCTGGGACTCTCCAGGCAAGAACACTGGAGTGGGTTGCCATGCCCTCCTCCAAGGGATCTTCCTGACCCAGGGATCAAACCCGCCTCTCTTAGGTCTCCTGCATTGGCAGGTGGGTTCTTTACCACTAGCGCCAACCTGGGGAATCCAGTGTTGCTGCTGCTGCTGCTGCTGCTGCTAAGTCGTTTCAGTCGTGTCCGACTCTGTGCGACCCCATACACGGCAGCCCACCAGGCTCCTCTGTCCCTGGGATTCTCCAGGCAAGAACACTGGAGTGGGTTGCCATTTCCTTCTCCAATGCATGAAAGTGAAAAGTCAAAGTGAAGACTCTCAGTCGTGTCCAACTCTTCACGACCCCGTGGACTGCAGCCTACCAGGCTCCTCCGTCCATGGGATTTTCCAGGCAAGAGTACTGGAGTGGGTTGCCATTGCCTTCTCTGAATCCAATGTTGAGTACATATAAGAGTAGGTGAAAGACTAGGTTGAGTTTAGGAATTCGAGTATGGAGTTGGTGAAAACCTTGAAGCACACGTTTTGTTTTCAGGCAGAGAAAAAGGATCCATAAACCAGAAAGTGTTGATGAAATCAGTCGATCTATATGTGGTGGGGGACAGGTAGGAAATGGATTCATGACTTTTTATCCCAGTGTGGCGAGAGCGCCAGAAAAGATGGACTTGTGGGAATTACTTTTCGGCTTTGAGCTCAGACAGACTTAGTGAAATGCTGGCTCTGACTCTGTTATGGCAGGCTGGGGAAGCTGGTGTGTTAAAGAGTGAAATGATAAATCACCGGCCAAGGAAGTGGTTTTGCATCCCCGCTGCTACAGCTGGAAAGCAGCGGTGTTTATACATGAGATGCAGAAAAGCGTCATGGAGGCAACCAAGCGCTTGGAAGAAACGGTGGAAACTTTCCAGATCATGCAGAGGGCAGAGTCGTCCTTCTTCTGCCTCGTACTTTTGCGGTTGAGCAAAACCTTCCGAGTTCACACAGAGAAAAACAAGGGGGCCTCCCCGCTGCAGTCCACGGGGTTGCAGAGTCGGACACGACCCAACGCCTGAATGACGACAGCAACCCCTGTTCTGAAATCACTGTAGCTGCTGGATTGACCGAGATCCCTGCGTCGTATGAACTAAAGCACAGGAACCGCAGAAGCAAAGGAAGGAGATGAAGAATTGCTCATCTGTTACTTGGTTTAGCCAGAAACATGGACCATACGGCACCCGGAGAAGCGAAACGTGGCGTATTTGACAACAGAGAGGAACCAGCCTGGCTTAGACCAAGGGCTGGTTAACTTGTACCAGGAAGGGCCAGATCGCTAATATTATGAGCTCTTTGAGGCACAGTCTGTTGTAAGGATTCCACTCAGCTGGTGTAGCGTGGAAAGCAGCCACAGAAACATCTAAGCAGGTGAACACGACTGCATTCCTGTAAAGCGTGGTACATGGACACTCAGATTTGAATTACATTTGACTTTCACGGGTCATGATGATGGCTCAGGGCTAGAGAGCTCTGCTGCCAATGCAGGAGATGTAAGAGACACAGGTTCGATCCCGGGATCGGGAAGATCCCCTGGAGTAGGGCGTGGCAACCCACTCCAGCATTCTTGCCCGTAGAATTCTATGGGCAGAGCAGCTTGGCGGACTATGGTCCAAAGCGTCACAGTCAGACACGACTGAGTGACTTCCACCCACCTCTCCTCTCCTCTCCTCTCCTCTTCCACCCAACCTCTCCTGCTCTGAGCCATCATCTTTCTTCTGCAGCCCTCTGAACATTACTATTATACATAGCAATTGTAGTTAGAGGTGATTTTTTTTTTTTGTGGGAAATAAAAGGGACATAAAGGGGTCTGCAGACGAGTAAGAATTGTGAGAAACAGAGGATCTGAAGCAGAACCAAGGGAAGTGAAGGTCGCTCAGTCGTGTCCAACTCTCTGCAACCCCGTGGACTATACAGTCCATGGGATTCTCCAGGCCAGAATCCTGGAGTGGGTAACCTTTCCCTTCTCCAGGGGAATCTTCCCAACCCAGGGATCAAACCCAGGTCTCCCGTGTTGCAGGCGGATTGTTTACCACTGATCCACTGGGGAAGCCCAGAGTCAAGCAATTTATCCTGGGGTCACTGGTGAGAATAGTGGAGTGGGTCGTCACGCGCCCCTCCTCCAGGGGAATTTTCCCGACCCAGGGATCGAACCCAGGTCTCCCGTGTTGCAGGAGGATTCTTTACCAAGCTGAGCCACCAGGGAAGCCGGAAGAAGGACCAGCTGGTCTATGTATCAGTGACAGAAGAAAGCGGGAGGAGAGAACCGTTTTTGAGAGAGGCAATCAAGCCTGTCTTGCTCAGTAAGAAGTTGGTGAGAAAATTCTCCCTGGGCTTCCAGGCTGTGTGGCATCGCTTGACGGAGTCTCACCTCTTGCAGGGGTCCGGGGTGAGGACGATGGAGAGGGAGGAGGCAGCATAGAACGTTCTTAGTTGACTTGGAGGAAGGGAGAGAAGCCAGGTTTGTGCGGATGCCTTTTGAAGGCCTTGGAGAGGCATTTTGTTGAAAAGCAAAATAGCAAGACTTCACGGTGATGTCAGCCTACCCTGGAGCGATAACACGAATGCCTGCGGAGGGTTTTCAAGTTCAGGTTCTGATCCTGTCCTTCTGAGTGGGGCTGAGATTCTCCACTTGTTTTATTTAGTTTCCTTTCTTTTAGTTTTAGGCTTCCCTGGTGGCTTAGATGGGAAAGAATCTTGCCTGCAGTACGGGAGACCTGGGTTTGATCCCGGGGTTGGGGAGATCCCCTGAACGAGGACCTGGCAACCCACTCCAGTATTCTGGCCTTTTTTCCCCCTCTTCTTTCTTTTTTCAAAATTGAAGCATTGTTGACTTACAATAGTGTAAGTTTCAGGTATAGTACACTGTGATTCTGTTATTTTCGCAGTCTGTAATCCATTATAGGTTATTACAAGATATTCGGTATAATTCCTTGTGCTATACTGTGCTTTTTATTAAATTAAAAAGAGTAAAAAAAAAAAATTGAAGGATAGCGGATTTACAAACGTTGTAGCAGGGACCCAGGGGCTTCCGCGGTGATGCTAGTGGGAAAGAACCCACCCCAGAATGCAGGAGATGTCAGAGACACGGGTTCGATCCCTGGGTCGGGAAGATCCCCTGGAGTTGGGTCTGGCAACCCGCTTCAGTATTCTTGCCTGGAGAATCCCACGGACAGAGGAGCCTGTCCCCCTGGACAGGGATAGTCCTTAGGGAGTCGCAAAGCATCAAAGATGACTGAAGCGACTTAGCACACACGCATAGAAGGGAGTGAATCTCTTTCTTTCTATGCATCAAGTGTGGGATTTTAATTCCTGGAGCAGGGATTGAACCTGGGCCCTTGGCAGTGAAAACAGCCCTAACTACTGGACCGCCAGTGAATTCCCCTCTGTGTGCTGTAACTAAAAATCCTTGTTGTTTATCTATTTTAAGTGTGTGTGTGTGTGTGTGTGTGTGTGTGTGTGTGTAGTTTGTACCCATTAATCCTGTGCCCGAACCTGCATTTCTAAGAAGCTCCTGCGGCTGCTGCTGCTGAGTCGCTTCAGTCGTGTCTGACTCGGTGCGATCCTGTAGACGGCAGCCCACCAGGCTCCTCTATCCATGGGATTCTCCAGGCAAGAACACTGGAGTGGGTTGCCATTCCCTTCTCCAGGAGATCTTCCCCACCCGGGGATCAAACCTGCGTCTCTTAGGTCTCCTTCATTGGCAGGCGGTTTCTTTACCACTAGCGCCACCTGGGAAATCCGGGTACAATCCACTGCCTCTATGTAGATCCAAAGCATTTTCAACCCCAGATTAAACCCTGAACCCACTAGAGAGTCACTGCTGTTTCCCCTTCCCTAAGCTTCTGGTTACCACCAGTCTGCCTTCTGTCCCCGAGGATTTGCCCCTCCTGCATATTTCATCTAAATGGAACCATAGAATATTTGTCTTTCTACGTCTGGTTCCTTTTACTTAGCACAATGTTTTCAGGGTTCGTCTACATTGTGGCCTGTGGCAGTATTTTTTTTTTTCTTTTTATGGCTGGATAATATTCTATTGTATGTATAATACACCATTTGTATATCCATTCATCTTTAGATGGGCATTTGAGTCATTTGTACCTTTTGACAATTGTTTCTAGTGCTGCTCTAAATGTGTATAAAAATGGTGCATTTTACTTTGCTTAGAGAGTCGTTGTCTCTGCAAGTGACAAGTTGGTTTGGGAGTAACTGATTGGAGGAGATTCATCCGAAGGTTTGATAGTCTACTATGCCAGTTCAAAAATGAGTTTTAAGAACAGATCTCCAGGTGTTCTCAATTGTCATACATGATGAACAATCTGCTTTGGAAAACAACAACAATAACAAACTTTCCAGTTGTTTATTCAGGAATTCTGGGGTTTCAGGCACAAAAGGGACGGTGAACACAGCCGTGTGTCATGTCACAGGAGATCAAGAAAGATTTCTTCTCAGAACTCTTTCAAAGATTCACCGGGCTTCAGAGACACCTGCGTTTGTGCCCCACAGTGGAGCTGACTGCCTGGCCGTGAAAAGCACAGTTTGAAGAGTCTCTCTCTTCCCCTCCGTCTTCCCAGATGGCTCCGTGGAAAAGAACCCCTCTGCCAGTGCAGGACACACAGGTTTGACCCCTGGATCGGGAAGATCCCCTGGACCAGCAACCCACTCCAGTATTCTTGCCTGGAGAATCCCATAGACAGAGGAGCCTGGTGGGCTGCAGTCCAGGAGGTTGCATAGAGTTAGAATCACGTGGAAGGGCGGCCACACTGAAACGGAACCTAAACACACACCTGCCATCTTGGGACCCGGAGAGGCATCGGTGCTTTTCTGGAAGTTTGGTTGTGTGTGTCTGTCTTGCAGTCATACTGTGTTTTTCAAGCAACAGGGCTGCTCTGAGATATCATCAGGCCTCATCAGCTAAAGTCTGAAAGGGGGACTGTGCTGGGTGGCGCTCACTCCAGACTGAAGCCTCTGATTAAGATTTATCCCTGATTTTCTGCAGAGCCTCGGTTCCCGTCTGGCCTGGAATTGGCCCCATATGGCAGGCCTTGACGGCAGGGCTGGTGGGAGTGTGTGTGTTCCTCCGCTGTGGTTGTGGGCAGCGTGGGGAGGGTGTACAGATACTGAAGGCCCGTCCAGGATGTTGTGATGAGGCGGGTCCTAAACGGCTCATCCAGCAAATGGCACAGAGAGGAATCTTCAAGGGACTTCCCTGGAGGCCCAGTGGTGAAGGCTCTGCGCTTCCAATGCTGGGGACAAGGAGTGGATTCAATCTCTGCTCAGGGAACAGATCCTCACGTGCCTTGTGGTCCAGCCAGAAAGGAAAAAATAAAAAAGCAGGTGGGTGGGATCTTGGAGATGGAATGTGGAGGGCAGTAGAGTAGAGTAGAACCAGGGAGCTTGAGACCAGGGGGTGACGGAGGCTGAGCTTGGACGTGGAGCTGTTGCACCAGGACCGATTGATTCTTGTGCTTTGTCCTTGCAGCTTCCTGGCTGGAAGGCCCTTGGATAGCAAGGCTGGAGTGTGGGAAATGCTGTCTCCCCACAGTATGGACGCCGTCAGGTGAGTAGAGACGGTCGACTGTGTGCATGGAGATACTTGGATGCTTTACTTAGCATTTCATGGAAGCATTCCACGTCTCCCGTGTAGATAGACTTGGGGAAGTCATTTCAAGCTGGATGGAGCAAGGCATTAGAGACAGCTCCCAATGTTAACAAAAGAAAAAGAGAAAACACGTAATAAAACTGCAGGGATGAGAGATTCAACTCTAGAAAGTCCAACTGCAATTTCTAACAGGACCCCTGGTTCCGAATGTATCGTCTAACCAGGAAGTGAGGCCAGTGCTCAAACTTTAATAATCCAAACCGTAAAACTGATCCAAAATAAACAAGCAGAGGGACTTCCCTGCTGGTCCGGTGGGTAAGACTCCGAGCTTCCACTGTAGGCGATGTGGGTTTGATCCTTGCTCGCAAAACTAAGATCCTGCATACTGTATGCTGGGACTGAAAAACAAGGGAACAATACAAAAACAGACACATTACATATAAAATAAATAAGCCCAGCAAAACACTATATGTGTTTGTAATACACTTTGTTCAGTTCAGTTCAGTCACTCAGTCCTGTCTGACTCTTTGCGACCTCATGAACTGCAGCACGCCAGGCCTCCCTGTCCATCACCAACTCCCAGAGTTCACCCAAACTCAGGTCCATTGAGTCGGTGACGCCATCCAACCATCTCATCCTCTGTCGTCCCCTTCTCCTTCTGCCCTCAATCTTTCCCAGCATCAGGTGCTTTTCAAATGAGTCAGCTCTTCACATCAGGTGGCCAAAGTATTGAAGTTTCAGCTTCAACATCAGTCCTTCCAATGAACACCCAGGACTGATCTCGCTTAGGATGCACTGGTTGGATCGCCTTTGTACCTAATACATTTATATCTGTACTAATGTAATATGTAATTTCACAGTTGATTGTAAAAGATATTATGACTGATTTTGCAACACACTGTATTAGAGTAGAATGCTTATTGCTCCCCCCACCATTCTTCCAAATATTTTAATGAAAATATTATGCTTGCAGCTAATTTTTCTTGACTATACTTCAAGAAAAAGTATAAATTCACTCAACCTGGTTTATAAAGTACTAATTACACATCAGAAATGAAAATAGTGTTTCAAAGCCAGTTTGTCCTTAGAAAGCTTTGCTTTAGTGGCAGGTTTCAGCAGGCACATTTCATGGTGTTTATCATGTTTTTTTAAGTATGTCTGGACTAGCTCCGTCTGCCAGGCAGTGGAGAAATAGGCCTGCTGTCTCTGATTTAAACTTTAATTTGCCTGCAGTTGTTTAAGCATATGAGGGGAAAATATTCTTTACCTATATTGAAAATCCAGGGCTTCTGCTTTTTACTTCGATCTGACGTTGGAAACACTTCCGAGGGAGGCAAGGTACAAAGAGTGAGAAAAGATACACAGATGTGTGGCAAAGAAGACACATGATACAGTCTCTTTCTCCAAGGAGCCTGTCATCAAGTGGAGGCGTGTAAGAGAGAAACAGATGAAAAAGATACCTAAGAATTACAAGCAGAGAATTAGGGTAGTCAGTTCTTAAGCACTGGAAAATAATTTGGGATAGGGCTTACGAAAGGTGCTTAGTTAGAAGAGGAGCTGTAATTTGAGTAATTTATTTATTTAGTTTTGAGTTGAAATACAGTGGATTTGCATCACTGCAGATGGTGACTGCAGCCATGAAATTAAAAGATGCTTACTCCTTGGAAGCAAAGTCATGACCAACCTTTTTAATATGACCAGCATATTAAAAAGCAGAGACATTACTTTGCCAACAAAGGTCAGTCTAGTCAAGGCTATGGTTTTTCCAGTGGTTATGTATGGGTGTGAGAGTTGGACTGTGAAGAAAGCTGAGCGCTAAAGAATTGATGCTTTTGAACTGTGGTGCTGGGGAAGACTCTTGAGAGTCCCTTGGACGGCAAGGAGATCCAACCAGCCCATCCTAAAGGAAATCAGTCCTGAATATTCATTGGAAGGACTGATGTTAAAGCTGAAACTCCAGTCCTTTGGCCACCTGATGTGAAGAGCTAACTCACTGGAAAAGACTCTGATGCTGGGAAAGATTGAAGGCGGGAGGAGAAGGGGACGACAGAGGATGAGATGGTTGGATGGCATCACCGACTCCATGATCAAGAGTTTGAGTAAACTCTGGGAGTTGGTGATGGACAGGGAGGCTTGGCCTGCTGCAGTCCTTGGGGTCACAAAGAGTCGGACACGACTGAGTGACTGAACTGAGCTGATAGTTGATTGTGGTAATTTCTGCTGTACAGCAAAGAGACTCACCTCTCTCTCTTTCTCTCTCCACACACACACACACACACACACACTCACATCATTTTTCTTTCGACATTTTATACTCTTTGACCATCTTTAAAAAGTAATTTCATTTGTTTTTGGCTTTGCTGGTCTTTGTCACCGTGTGGGCGTCTCTCTAGCTGCGGTGAGCAGGGGGCTACTGTCTATGTGTGATGCCCACTGCTTCTCCCTGTGGTGGCTTCTCTTGTGGAGCAAACACGCTTCAGTAGCTGCAGCTTGTGGATGCAGCAGTTTTGTGGCTGCCTGGCCCTGGAGCACAAGCTGACTAGCTGTGGTTCACAGCCTCAGTTGCTTTGTGGCAAGTGGGATCTTCCTGGACTGGGGATCGACCTCGTGTCTCCAGCATTGGCAGACAGATTATTCACCACTGAGCCTCCAGGGAAGCGCACGCATTCTTTTTTTTTTTTTTAATACTCTTTTACACTATGGTTTAACCCAGAACATTGCATATAGTTCCCTGTGCTATACAGTGGGACCTTATCATTTGTTTGTTCCATATATGATGGTTGACTCAGTGAGTGAAAGTCACGGAACTCTCCAGGCCAGAATACTGGAGTGGGTTAGCCTTTCCTTTCCCCAGGGGATCTTCCCAACCCGGGGATGGAATCCAGGTCTCTCGCATTGCAGGCAGATGTGTTACCAGCTGAGCCACCAGGGAAGCCCAAGCATACTGGAGTGGGTAGCCTTTCCCTTCCCCAGGCGATCTTCCCAAGTCAGGGAGTGAACCCAGGTCTCCCGCACTGCAGGCGGATTCTTTACCAACTGAGCTATCAGGGAAACCCTGTGTATGATGGTTGGTATTTGCTAATTCCGAGCTTGCAGTCCGTGTCTTCCTCACCCAGGGGCTGCAGTTGGTAACACTGGATTTGAGAGATGAGGCAGAGCAAGTAGGTAGGACATTCTAGACAGGTGAGACAGGGAGGCTGTGGAAACAGCATCTCCCACACTGAGCCTTTCAAAAGTTGGATATTTAAGGATTCCAAGAACTTGCTAAAAAGCATCTTTAGCACTAAAACAATGCTAGGCGTATCCTGTCTTTTTTGCTGTTCTTCCGTTTCCATTTTCCCCCCGCCCCACCTCTAAACTGCAATGAGTTAATTTTTAAGAAAGTCAGGCTTTATAAAATGCCGGAGTCCGTTTGGGCTATCATTTCCCTTTTAAACACAGTTTTAAAGTATACCAAGTTTTCATCACTAATTACTTCTCTAAAAAAAGAGAGAGCTGGGTTAAATGGAAAACAGGGAAAGAAACTGAAGGGAAAAAGACCTAAGGAAGCAGAGTATGTGCTAATATTGTGTATTTTTGGTTTTTCAGCGCCCGTGGACTGCATCTTGTGAAAGAGAAAATTGCTCAGTCGTGTCTGAGTCTTTGTGACCTCATGGACTACACAGTCCACGGAATTTAGCCTTTCCTTTCTCCAGCATATCTTCCAGACCCAGGAACTGAACCCAGGTCTCCCACATTGCAGGCAGATCTGTTACCAGCTGAGCCACCAGGGAAGCCCAAGAATACTGGAGTGGGCAGCCTATCCCTTCTCCAGTGAATCTTCCCGACCCAGGAATTGAACCAGGGTCTCCTGCATTGCAGGCGGATTCTTTACCAACTGAGCTATTCCCTACATTTGTTGATTTTAAAAATTCATTTATTTTTAATGGTAGGATAATTGCCTTATAGTGTTGGTTTGTGCCAAACACCGATATGAATCAGCCATAGGGATGCCTATGTCCCCTTCTTCTCAAACCTTCCTCCTGCCTCCCTCCCGATCCCATCCTTCTCGGTTGTCTTAGAGCCCCGGTTTGAGTTCCCTGAGTAAAGTCAAGTGAAGTCTCTCAGTCGTGTCCGACTCTTTTCGACCCCATGGACTGTAGCCCCACCAGGCTCCTCTGTCCATGGGATTTCTCTAGGCCGGAATACTGGAGTCGGTTGCCATTCCCTTCTCCAGAGGGTCTTCCCAACCCAGGGATTGAACCTAGGTCTCCTGCATCGCAGGCAGACGCTTTACTGTCTGTATGAGATCCCTGAATCACACAGCAAATTCCTGTGGGCTCTCTGCTTGACAGATGGTGATGTGAGTTTCCATGGTAGTCTCTCCATACATCCCACCCTCTCCGATCTAGCCAGGACTTTCTGCCGGGCAGGGCTAGGGGTCTAGCCAGGGCTTTCTGCTGGGCAGGGCTACGGGTCTAGCCAGGGCTTTCTCCAGGGCAGGGCTACGGGTCTAGCCAGGGCTTTCTCCAGGGCAGGGCTACGGGTCTTGCCAGGGCTTTCTCCAGGGCAGGACTACGGGTCTATCCAGGGCTTTCTCCGGGGCAGGGCTATGGGTCTAGCCAGGGCTTTCTCCAGGGCAGGACTACAGGTCTAGCCAGGGCTTTCTGCAGGGCAGGGCTACGGGTCTAGCCAGGACTTTCTGCCGGGCAGGACTACGGGTCTAGCCAGGGCTTTCTGCAGGGCAGGGCTATGGGTCTCCTCTTTGACAGCACAGCTGCATGGTCGTTTTGCTCGTCTTCAGTGGCTCCCAGTTCAGATGCCTCAGGTTGGCACCTTGCGATGTGGTGGGGGTGCCTCTACGGCCCCCGGCCCCTGCAGCAATCTCCCACCCCCAGCTCCTGATGGGACCTGGGGCTGGGGTGGTGCTGGTGAGCTTTGCTCTCTTCCGCCCGGGCTTAGCAGAGAGCCCTTGGGCTCGCCTCCATCCTGAACACACGCAGGACATCCATCTCTGCCTCGTTTCCCCAGTTACAGGTAATTAGCTCTGGGCTTCTCCACGATAGTGCTGGAAATCGCATCCCCACATCTGCCTTGTTATGAAACCGCATGGCTGCCTCTAGACAAAACATCTTCTAAATGGCATTTGCTCTCAAGTTATCTGGGTGTGTGGGGAGGAGGCAGCAAACCCAACCAGTGGGGGTGGGAGACCTATCTATCGTGGAGAAATACACAGCAAGGCTGAAAAATGGCAACCGGCAAAGCCACAAATTCAGCACATCTTGATACAATAAGCAGGGTTGGGGAGTAAGCGTTTCTCTTTTGAACTCTCCTTTCAGAGGTGGGGTGAGCCGTGTAAATTTTCATAGCAGCGATTTGTATATTTTATGATTTCCCGTCCTGACCCTTCTCGCTTTCCAGCTCTCCAACAGACAGGCTATTTGCCTTATAATACTGGCTTATTTGAACTTGTGCAATTCAAATATGACTCTTAAAAAAACAGAAAAAACCAATTTGTCACGCATCCAGGGTCTCATTCTGGCAAAGGCCTTTGGTGTATAGAACTCTACTAAGATTCCAAACACGGAGATCTGGAAAGGACTAGCTGTCTGCAGGCCGTAAAGGTTTTGTCTTGCGTGTTTCCAGACCTGGAATCCAGACTTCATAAGAGCTTGATTAGTACATCGGTGCCAAGGTCTGATGTAGGTTCTGATCCCGGCAGAGGTGGAGGGTAAGGGGGGCCGGGCATCCTAGCGTGATCCCGTCATCTTCACTTTCCCTTCCACGAGGGGCTTCCCTGTCCCCTCCCCAGTCCACACCTGTCTCCCAACCGCCTCTCCACTTGCCAGATTAAAAAATAATTTATGTATAAGTACATTGATAAATGATGGATTAGACCTTTATAGACATACATATACCTATATGTGCTTTCTAAAAAAACGTTTTATTTTATATTGGAGTATAGCTGATGAACAAGCTTCCCTGGTGGCGCTAGTGGTAAAGAACCTGCCTGCCGATGCAGTTCGATCCCTGGGTAGGAAAGATCCCCTGGAGGAGGGCACGGGAACTCACAATCTCAGTATTCTTGCCTGGAGACTCCCCAGGAAAAGAGGAGCCTGTTGGGCTATGGTCCATAGGGTCACAAAGCTGAAGCGACTTAGCCTGCACACATGTATGGCTGATTAATGGTGGTGTGACAGTTTCAGGTGGACAGTGAAGGGACTCAGCCATATGTATACATGTATCCCTTCTCCCCCAAACTCCCCTCCCATCCAGCCTGCCACATGACACGGAGCAGAGTTCCCTGTGCTGGACAGCAGGTCCTTGTTGGTTCTCCATGTTAAACACAGCAGTGTGTCCATGTCCATCCCAGACTCCCTGACTGTCCCTTCCCCCATCCTTCCCCCTGGGAAGCATAAGGTTATTACAGAGGATTGAGCAGAGTCCCCTGTGCTGTCCAGCAGGTCCTTGCTGGTTCTCCATGTTAAATACAGCAGTGTGTCCATGTCCATCCCAGACTCCCTAACTGCCCTTTCCCCCATCCTTCCCCCTGGTGACCATAAGGTTATTACAGGGTATTGAGCCGAGGTCCCTGTGCTGTCCAGCAGGTCCTTGTTGATTATTCCTTTGAAATACAACACTCTGTCTATGTTCATCCCAAACTCCCTATGTCTCTCCCCCTCCTTCTTCCTGGATACTTTAGCTTTTAGAACAGTTTTAGGCTCACGGCAGCATTAAACAGAAGGTACAGAGATTTTCCATACGGCCCTTGCTCTCCGCCATAGCCTGCCCCTTTGTCGACATCTCCCATCAGAGAGGTACATTTGTTCCAGCTGATGAGCCTACAGTGGCACGTCATCATCACCTGAAGTCCACACTACCTTAGGGTTCCCTCTTGGTGCGGTGTGTTCTTTATGTTTGCACAAGTGTATAATGACAGGCATCCATCATGACTGTATCGTACAGACTGTTTTCACGGCCCCAAAACCCTGCCAGTTCCTTCCTCTCCACATGTACCAATATTGCTGTTTCCCCTTTTGCAGAATCGTGGGAATGATGCCGTACGTACTGCCCGTAGACTGGCTTCTTTCACGTAGCGATACGCATTTAAGGTTTCACGTAGCGATAACTCATTTGTTTTGGACTCTGAGTAATATTCCATTGCCCATATGTACAGTGGCTTATGTGTCCATTCACCTCCTCGAGAGGGCTTCCCAGGTGGCTCAGTGGAAAAGAGGGCCAATGCAGGTGCCCCAGGAAATGGGGGTTCAGTCCTGGAGCTGGGAAGATCCCCTGGAGGAGGGCATGGCAACCCTCTCCAGTATTCTTGCCTGGAGAATCCCACGGACAGAGGCGCCTGGCGGGGCTACAGTGCATGGGGCCACCAAGAGTCAGATGCGACTGGAGGAGCATGCACACAGGTACCTGTAAAAGGACATCTTGGTTGCTTCAAAATTTTGGCAGTAAAGAATAAAGCTAGTCCAAGGGGTAAAGGGGGAGGATGTGAGGAACCTGGAGGCTGGAACTGACGCATAGACCCTGCTGATACTGGGAATAAAATAGGTAAGTGATGAGAAACGATTGTGTAGCTTAGGGAACTCCATTCAGTGCTCCTTGGTTACTTGAATGGGAAGGGAATACTAAAAAAAAAAAAAAAAAAAAAAGATGGGAGATATGTACCAGTTCAGTTCAGTTCAGTTCAGTCGCTCAGTTGTTTCCGACTCTTAGCGACCCCACGAACCACAGCACACCAGGCCTCCCTGTTCATCGCCAACTCCCGGAGTTCACTCAAACTCATCTCATTGAGTCGGTGATGCCATCCAACCATCTCATCCTCTGTTGCCGCCTTCTCCTCCCGCCCTCAATCTTTCCCAGCATCAGGGTCTTTTCCAGCGAGTCAGCTTTTTGCATCAAGTGGCCAAAGGATTGGAGTTTCAGCTTCAGCACTAGTCCTTCCAATGAATATTCAGGACTGGTTTCCTTTAGGATGGATATACGTGTGCTGCTGCTGCTGCTAAGTCGCTTCAGTCGTGTCCGATTCTGTGCGACCCCATAGACGGCAGCCCACCAGATTCCCCCGTCCCTGGGATTCTCCAGGCAAGAACACTGGAGTGGGTTGCCATTTCCTTCTCCAATGCATGAAAGGGAAAAGTGTAAGGGAAGTCGCTCAGTTGTGTCCGCCTCTTCGCGACCCCATGGACCACAGCCTACCAGGCTCTTCTGTCCATGGGATTTTCCAGGCAAGAGTACTGGAGTAGGGTATTTATAGCTTATTCACTTTGCCATTCAGCACAAACTAACATAACACTGTAAAACAACTATACTCCAATAAAAATGGTTTTTAAAAAGCTCCAAAATTTATGCTTAGTAATGGGATAGACTTTTCTATTCTTGAGGAAGACTTAAAGAAATCTCTCTTTCTCACTATTCTCACTCACTGCTGTTTGCCAAGATTACCTGTCCTTTTTGGACGAGTCATTGAGAAATGATGATTTAATAGATTCTCGTTGCCACATGTGAAGTGACCATGATTCCTACTTTTATTGAGAAGGGAAATAAAGTGCATAAACTGATGAGAGTTTAATAAAAAGAATATACCTTTTTATATATACTATAAACATCCAAGTGCAAGGTTTTGTATGCTGCTGCTGCTGCTGCTAAGTCGCTTCAGTCGTGTCCGACTCTGTGCAACCCCATAGACGGCAGCCCACCAGGCTCCCCCGTCCCTGGGATTCTCCAGGCAAGAACACTGGAGTGGGCTGCCATTTCCTTCTCCAATGCATGAAAGTGAAAAGTGAAAGTGAAGTCATTGAGTCATAGACTTAACTTTTCCACTCATTTGACCCACACCAGGGAGCACAGCTGATCGATCCTTTCCGTTCATATACTTCTGTATCTTATAGAAGACTGAGGTTAGCTGTGGACCTATTGCAGTGTGAAGAAAGGACAGTCTAATGGGAAAACCTGTGAACTGACCAGTGGTGCTGGAGGTGCCAGGGATAACAGACATTTCTGGTCCGTTTGACACCATTCCTGGGTGCTGGTAACACACTGTACGTGTGGATAAAACTGGCCCGTAGACAACAGGTGGCTTCAGAGGACGAGCCACTTCATGAGTTAAATGAGATTTCATCGCAAGCTTGCTGAAAAGGAGAATGTTTCTAGTCTCCAGCTCTGAAATCTTGGCCTGCCATTCTTGGGCTTTGTCCGCTGCATTTTAGTACCGCGGCACCCCAGGCTGTATGTTTATGGAATGGAAATTGCGGGCTCATAGGTCTTATTCTCTGAGTACAACTGAGCGACTAAGCAAAGGGTGCTTGGCCCTGCCCTGGACGTCAAGTTAATTTTTCTTGCTCGTGGTTGGGTCAGAGGGGAGAGTTTGTGTCAGTGGTGAGGAGTGATACTCTACAGAAGACTGCTGAGCCCCTTTTCTGCTCATATGAGTAGTGTTGTCAGTTTATTTTTTTTGACTCTATTACTCTAAACTTTTTGAATGAAAACAAATCTTTTTTTTTTTTAGTACTTGTGATCTTTTTTTTTGTACAGCCATGTTTACTTGAGCATAACCGGAACCACGCAGTAGGATGATCACCCACAGTTTGCATAAAGATAACCTAACCACAGACCAGTTAGCACGTGAAGAAGAAGAAACAGCCAGCAGGGTAGCTAGCAGCAGGCCGCCTGCCCGTCTGGGGCTGTGTGGGTACGGAGGCACCCGGACGGTCCCACACACGTGGCTGTGGGAGTCTCAGCCCCAGTGTGTCCCCAGGGTCTTCTCTTTGGGACCCTTTTCTCCTCCTAGCTGCTTTTCTCCTTCTCCATGCAGGGTCTAGCCTGTATGTTTCCTGTTGGCCAGGGTTCTTCTCAGAGAGGGACGTGGTGGAGGTGGGACTCAAATTGAAGATCTCATTTTCCCCACATCTTCTCATTTTGCCAACAAAGCTCCATAAAGTCAAAGCTATGGTTTGTCCACTCGTCACGGATGTGAGAGCTGGACCACAAAGAAGGCTGAGTGCTGAAGAATGGATGGTTTTGAACTATGGTGCTGGAGAAGACTCTTGAGAGTCCTTTGGACTGTGAGGAGATCCAACCAGTCCATCCTAAAGGACATCAGTCTTGAATATTTGTTGGAAGGACTGATGATGAGGCTGAAGCTCCACTACTTTGGCCACCTGATGCGAAGAACTGACTCATTGGAAAAGACCTTGATGCTGGGAAAGATTGAGGGCAGGAGAAGGGGACGACAGAGGATGAGATGGTTGGATGGCATCACCGACTTGATGGACGTGAGTCTGAGCAAACTGTGGGAGTTGGCAATGGATGGAGGCCTGGCATACTGTAGTCCATGGGGTCACAAAGAGTCGGACACAACTTAGCAACTGAACAACAACAATGTTTTTGCCAGAACTCTTGCAGAGTCCATACCACCTCTGTTCGCTGCACAACAGGCCAATAAAATGTGAGACGAGGTGTTGAAGCAAGAAAGTGAGGACTCTGAGCAGGTGGCAGGCTAATGTGCTAGAATACCATCTTTCCGAGTCAGGATTCAGGCTTCTTTTATACTAAAAGGGGAGGGTTTTGGCTGCTTGCCTCTTCTTGGTGTCAAAATCTTTTATTCCTGCAGCTGTCCACATAAGCCAGGTCATGACAATCCCGTAAACCTTCAGTAGGACACATGTTGGACTTCCCTGGTGGTTCAGTCGTGAAGAATCTGCCTGCCAATGAAGGGAATATGGGGTGATCACTGGGCTGGGAAGTTCGCATGTGCTGAGGACCAAGTAAGCCTGAAAGTGAAAGTGTTAGCCACTCAGTTGTGTCCGACTCTATGTGACCCTATGGACAGTAGCCCGCCAGGCTCCTCTGTCCACGGGATTCTCCAGGCAAGAATATTGGAGCAGGGTGTCATTTCCTACTCCAGGGGATCTTCCCAACCCAGGGATTGAACCCCCTTCTCTTGCATCTCCTGCTTTGGCAGGCAGGTCCTTTAGTAGCTGAGCCACCAGGGAAGCCAAGCTAAGACCTGTGCAAGGTTAAAAAAAAAAAACAAAAACAAACCAAAAACCTTGCCAGAGGGACTGCAGAGCCTGGGCTCTAGAACCTGAGAGTCCCAACTGCTGCGCTCATGTACTGCGATTAGCGAAGTCCGTGGGCCCTGAAACCCATCCTCCACAACAAGAGAAGCCACCTCAGCAAGAAGCACATTGCACCCAGGGTAGCCTCTGCTTGTTGCATCTAGAGGAAAGCTGGCTCACAGCAATGCAGACCCAACACAACCACAAAAAAAAAAAAAAAAGATGGTCTACTTTGTCATTGGGTTTCCCTAAAGCAGCCACCTGCAGGAGACCCAGGTTCAATCCCTGGGTTGGGAAGATGTCCTGGAGGAGGCCATGGCAACCCACTCCAGTCTTCTTGCCTGGAGAATCCATCCTACGGACAGAGGAGCCTGGCGGGCTACAGTCCGTAGGATCACAAAGAGTTGGATACAACTGAACAACTAAACAAGGACCACTTTGTCATGACGGCAACTGCCTGCCATGGTTTTAGCAGGTTTGGGTGTCTAACATCCCCTTTGCCACCTCAGGGAAAGGCTGAGGTCAGGAGCCAGTCAACATTTTTCTGTAAAGGGCCACAAGGAACATATCTGTAGCTTCTTGGTTCTACCGTGTGAGTGTGAAAGCCGGCACGGACCAGTTAATGGCTCTGGCTGTATTTCAATAAAACTTTATTGACAAGGACGGCCCTGGGTTTGTCCTGCATGCCATTGTCTTGCTTCCCCTGGTTTGAAGT
Source organism: Ovis canadensis (assembly GCF_042477335.2). Taxonomy (NCBI): domain Eukaryota; kingdom Metazoa; phylum Chordata; class Mammalia; order Artiodactyla; family Bovidae; genus Ovis; species Ovis canadensis. Next base: position 6,593,857 of record NC_091727.1, on the reverse strand, counting down.
GAAAGCGAAAGTCGCTCTGTCGTGTCCGACTCTTTGTGACCCCACGGACTATACCGTCCATGGAATTCTTTTAGTCTGAATACTAGAGTGGGTAGCCTTTCCCTTCTCCAAGGGATCTTCCCAACACAGGGATTGAACCCAAGTCTACCGCATTGCAGATGGATTCTTTACCAGCTGAGCCACCAGGGAAGCCCAAGAATACTGGAGTGGGTAGTGTATCCCTTCTCCAGGGGATCTTCCCAACCCAGGGATCGAACCCAGGTCTCCCACATTGCAGGCGGATTCTTTACCAGCTGAGCCACAAGGGAAGCCCTCCTCTAGTTCAGTCTGCATAGAGATCACCTAGGGAGCTTGTTAAAATGAAGCTTACATTTCAGTAGACCAGAGGTGGTGGAGAGGTTCTGTGCTCTTAACAAGCTCCCAGGAGATGCTGGTGCTGCTGCCTCTTAAAACACACGTTGAGGACTGAGGCTTTCGATAACACCCGCTTTTTGTAAATAAAATTGGCAGTTGCAAGGAACCAGGAGAGGTCGGTGATGGTTCCAGTAAGCCGTGCAGTTTCACAGAATTTCAGTGACAGGGCCTGAAAGGCTGTATCTAAACTCAGAAGAAGACTGTGGGAATGGTGCTTTATTTAGTAAGCGTCTTCTAACCAAAGCAGACCCGCAGATACAGGGTATGTCCTCTGAGCTTTCCTGGAACCCATTTACTTCTGAAATCATCCCAGAAGAATTGCAGTCATTAAAAGGGAGCCTGGTTTTCCATGGGTCTCTCCTTGACCTCCCAACACCTGGGGACAATGCAGATATACTTATCAAATTGTGTTCAAGACAGGATCTTACCGGGAAACAGATGTCGGGTCAGAATTTTCCCACATGTGGGAGGGCTGAGAATCCTGCAGGTAGTTCAGAGTCGACCTCTTCATTACGATGACTCTTCCAAATATTGGAGCTTGAAGGTGAAGAACTAATGGCTTTCAGATTTGGGAAAGGTTAAAAAAAAAAGCTTGCCAGAGCAAGAAACAGACATCCGAAACTATCTTTAAGAGGATAAGCATTCTCCGGGTTCTTCCTCTAAGCCCCACGCTGTATGACTTGCGTTCTGACCGCTCCGCACTTGATGGCTTGGTGTGGTTCATCTCATTGGAATCACCACCAGCCTTCCCCAGCCCCTTTCTCTCTACCTGCTGCTAAGTCACTTCAGTCATATCTGACTCTGTGCGATCCCATAGACAGCAGCCCACCAGGCTCCCCTGTCCCTGGGATTCTCCAGGCAAGAACGCTGGAGTGGGTTGCCATTTCCTTCTCTCTACCTAGCTCCACTAATTCTTTCCATACGGAAATGGGATGTTGCCAAATTCGAGAGAACTGCCCCCCTCCCCACTGCCCCAGCCTCCCTTTCTCTGGTGGATTGTTGGAATCAATTCCATGTGTATAATTTATCTGGCATTTTTTTTTTTTACGACATGTGGTTGAGGGGGTCTGGGATTATTTTAAGTTTCAGGTTTTAAACATCACAGGCAACTTTGACCCTCTTGGAGGATTTGCTACTATGGGGCACTCTCTGGAGACATTCAGGTAGGGATCAGGTTTCTGCCTGTCATTTCAGAGACCCCTCTCAAGGAAAAAAAAAAAAAAGCTTTATGTTGGTGACTGTTTGTGCAAGGCAGATGTTTTGGCTGACCTTTCTTCTGCTGTGTTCTTATGACGTGAAAGGGACATGGTGGGAAAGGGTCTGACTGTGGCTCCTTCTAGCTCTGGGTCCCCTTGGAGGAAGTGTGGCCCCAGGGTTAGACCCAAAGAAGTGTCTCAACTGGGTCTCCCTCTCGTTCTGACGTCTCTGTGCAGATGTTTTCACATTTTGTAGAACACGTGTAAAGGGCTCAGCCTGACAAAAGGGTGTTGGAGATAAAAGCGTGGTTGGTGATTGCAACGCCGCGACCTCAGCAATGCCTGGAAATTGACACGTTGCCTTCACCTTGTACTTCTGAGAGTGAAGAGGCACACAGTGGGTCAGCAGAATTCTCACCACAGAGAGAGGAGTGCTCTGAGATCCCCTTTCCCCACACCCTGAAGGAGCAGAGATGGCTGTTTTGCTGTGACATTCCGTGCAGAGTTCATTCCATACACTGGAGTCAAGGTCATTTTCTCCCAGGTGCCACAGAGCGTCAAAGGATCTCTCGTGCTTTGGGCTTTGCCTCAGTATTGTGACTGTGGACACAGGCCTGTGTCAGGCTAGGGGCTTGTTGTTCAGTCTCTCCATCGTGTCTGGCTCTTTGCGACTCTGTGGACTGCTGCATGCCAAGCCTCCCTGTCCTTCACTGTCTCCCAGAGCTTGCTCAAACTCATGTCCATCGAGCTGGTGATGCCATCCAACCATCTCATCCTCTGCTGCTCCCTTCTCTTCCTGCCTTCAATCTTTCCCAGCATCAGGGTTTTTCAGTGAGTTGGCTCTTTGCATCAGGTGGCCAAAGGATTGAAGTTTCAGCTTTAGCATCAGTCCTTCCAATGAACATTCAGGACTGATTTCCTTTAGGATGGACTGGTTGGATCTTCTTGGAGTCCAAGGGACTCACCACAGTTTCAAAGCATCAAAGTCTTCAGTGCTCAGCCTTTTTTATGGTCCAACTCTCACATCTGTACATGACTACAGGTTAGGGGGAGTATTCATAAAATAGCTTGTGTACGAAAATTTTATGCTGTTGAAATAATCCCCTATTATTTGTTAAATCTTGGCTCCACCACCAACATCTGAGTCTTGGTTTCAGATTTTAACATATCTGCCTCAAGTGGTTCTTTTGAGAAAGAACATACAAATAGAAACATCTGGCATCTAGGTTCACTTAAACAGTAACCTTTGGTTATAAGCCATTTGGAACTCATCATAGAAGCGACTCAGAAGATTTCTCCTGGTGAAGAGGAGAAAAATTAGCGTGAGGGTATCTGGTTCCTTTCAACTTTTGCTGTTTATGGCGATGCCATTTCTTGAATGGATCGTTTCTGTGGTAGACTCTGTGAACTAGAACTACATAGGCTAACTTATTGTCCCGGGTACATGTGGGAAATTCATGCAGATGAGCAAATACGTTTGATAATGAGTTTTGACACCTTCTGAGAAACCGGGGAGCTGTCCTAGGTGCCTGTACCCCTAGCTGTACTAGACATAGGTGAAGGACCAGCTACTAGGAGATCCCAGGAGGAGCAGACGCCTTGGGCCTAGCAGGCAGGTACCACTATGTCTGTATATATATCCGACGATCGGAAGAGTGGACGACACACAGAATCACACTGTCTGCTGGCGTTCAGATTTCTCCCAGATGACCCCAGAGAACGGGACCGGCCGTGTTCTGTTAATTCTGAAATGTACATTTTGGTAGGATTTCATGTTCTGAAATCACGATGCTTCCTACATTTGGCCACATCTCATAATTGTTGGCATCTTTTTCTTTTTTGCTTAAAGGTTTGTCTTGTGCTTTAAACCCTGTAATGTTTGGTGAAATGCAGCAGATTTGGGCTCCTGAAGTTAGAATGCTGGATCGCTCAGTTGTGTCCAACTCTTTGCGACCCCCCCTGGACCGTAGCCCACCAGGGACTACGTGGTGACGACTTGCCCTCCGTGGGACTCTCCAGGCAAGAATACTGGAGTGGGTTGCCATTTCCTCCTCCAGAGTTGGAATGAGAATGCGGTAAACTGCGACTTCCCTGGCGGTCCAGTGGGTTAAGACTTTGCCTTCCAGTGTAGGAGTTGCTGGTTCCAGTCTTGATCAAGGAGCTGAGATCACACTTGCCTTGCAGCTGAAAAAAAAAAAAAACAAAAAACCAAATACCGAAGTATAAAACAGAAGCAGTACTATAACAAATTCAATAAAGAATTTAAAAATGGTCCACAACGAAAAAAAATCCTAAAAAGATAATAAAAAGGATGCCAGAAACTGGATTACTTCGGTCATCTGGAATTAGAAAGCCAGAGAGGGAAAAAGAGATGAAACTTGTGCTTTCACCAACTGTCCTGTCGGCTCATAGGAGAGAGGAAAGGTCAGGTGCCTTTCTCTAGAGCTGTGCTTGTGAAGAAGAGTTCCCGGGCAGTATCAGCATCTCAACATTCAGAAAACTAAGATCATGGCATCCGGTCCCATCACTTAATGGCAAATAGATGGGGAGGTGGTGAAAACAATGGCAGACTCTATTTTGGGGGGCTTCAAAATCACAGCAGATGGTGGCTGCAGCCACGACATTAAAAGACGCTTACTCCTTGGAAGGAAAGTTATGACCAACCTAGACAGCTTATTAGACACGAGAGACATGACTTTGCCAACAAAGGTCCATCTAGTCAAGGCTATGGTTTTTCCAGTCATCTTGTGCGGATGTGAGAATTGTACTATAAAGAAAGCCGAGTGTTGAAGAATTGATGCCTTTGAACTGTGGTGTTGAAGAGTCTTTGAGAGTCCCTTGGACTGCAAGGAGATCCAACCAGTCTATCCTAAAGGAAATCAGTCTTGAATGTTCATTGGAAGGACTGATGTTGAGGCTGAAACACCAATCATTTGCCCACCTGATGTGAAGAGCTGACTCATTGGAAAAGACCCTGATGCTGGGAAAGATTGAAGGTGGGAGGAGGAGGGCGCGACAGAGAGTGAGATGGTTGGATGGCATCACCGAATCAAGGGACATGAGTTTGAGTAAACTCTGGGAGCTGCTGATGGACAGGGAGGCCTGACGTGCTGCGGTTCATGGGGTTGCACAGAACTGGACACGACTGAGTGACTGAACTGAACCGAATGGATCAGCATCTCTTGGGACTTTGGGGGTCAGAAACTCTGGGGGCAGCCCTCATTCGCTGCAGCTGAGTGCCACGGAACCCTGGCTCCCGCAGCTGTCTTCCTGGAGCGGTGTCATCAGGAGCATCTGGTGTGGGATCCCTGACATGTCTCCCTGAATTCCCCTTCTGCCAGATCAGTGCTGGTCTCTCCTGTGTATTTATCCGCCCTTCCTGCGTCACAGGGCAGCACTCGGTCCTTCTGAATGCCACCTCTTCCATGACTTGTGTTTCGGGCTCCTCCTTCCATGAATGGTGTTCTTCTGCTGGTCTGGTCTGGGTCACCTGCTTCTCTCACTCTGCCAGCTTTCTCTGGCTGGTCCTGTTGATGCCCGAGATGTCAATCCAGTTCTCTGTCAACAGCTTCTGAATTTCTATCTACAGTCTGTAGTGCCCACCACCCCCCCCCCCCCCCGCCCCCCAACATATACTCAGGAGAATTCACAGGCCCCTCACATGGGACACTCTAACACAGGACTCCTTGGGACTTCCCTGGTGGTCCAGTTGTTAGGAATCTGCCTGCTAACCCAAGGGACACGGGTTTGATCCCTGGTTCCGGAAGATTCCACATGCCGTGGAGCAACTAAGCCCTTGGTCAGCAATAACAGAAGCCAAGGATAGACACCACAAGCAGAGAGTGAGCCCCACTCACTGTAACTACGGAAAACCCTTGTGCAGCAAATAGGACCCAGCACAGCCAAAAAGAAAGAAATGAAAGATAAAGTAAAAACGGTACTCCTCGTCTTCTTCCTCAAACCATTTTTCCCCCCCTTCCTGATTTCTTTATCTTAGTAAGTGGTTCCAGCATCAAACCAATTGCTTCAAGTGACTTTTGGGGTGTTTTCTTGTTCTCTCTCAGCCTCACATTCATTACCTACCATCGCATCATTCTTACCTCTTAACAATCTTTCCAAGGCTTTCTCTCCTGTTCACGGCCCCTGTCTGTGGCCCTAACTGGGTCTGTTATCATCCTTTTTTTTTTTTTTAATATTTTTTTGTGTTTTAGTTAGAGGCTTATTATTTACGATATTGTAGTGGGTTTTGCCATACACTGACATGAATCAGCCATGGTTGCACATGTGTTCCCCGTCCTGAGTCCCCCTCCCACCTCCCTGCCCATCCCATCCCTCCGTTTTTGAAATATCACATGAATCTCCCTCCTTTTTTTTTCTCCCCAGCCTCTCTGGCTTACTCTGATCCCCTTTAATCTGTCCATGTTGGTCAGATTAGAGTAATATTTCTCATGTGCAAAACTGGCAATGAAATTCCTTTTTTTTTTTTTTTTCCAAAAAGCAGTCTTTACAGTCTCCTCATTTGCTCAGTGATATTTCCATGTCCAGGTCCGTTTCGGAGCTCTCTTCTTACCAGATTATCCCCCAAGTTGGCTACTGCCACTTACAGATTTTCCTTTCGGAAACTCACAGCCCCCTTTGGCATTTTTAAAATGTTTTGGAAAGTCCTGCAGTCAAAGAAACTCATTTAGATTTGACCTGGCATTTCTCATGGTCTTGGGTGACCCCGAACCTCCCACACTTCGGCCTTTTAACACCCCATGGCATTTGTGTTCTCAGTGCATTCTGGGAAAGGGCTGGGCTTTCCGAGCAAGGCGAGTCATGAGCTGCCCCCGGCTTCCTCTTCAGCCTCATTTTCCACTACTCCCCCGAACACGTTTTTACTGACAGTGATTTTAAAATTTCATCTCCTAAAAATGTCACGTTTACCTCCTGCCCTTGGACTTTTAGCCTTTTTTTTTTTTTAAATTTCTGAACGAAATGCCCTTTAACCTTCTTGTCATTCAGGTGTCAGCTCAACTGCCACCTCCTTCAGGAAGTCCCTCCTGGCTTCTCTAGATATAGTTCAGTTCAGTTCAGTTCAGTCGCTCAGTCGACTCCATGGACTGCAGCATGCCAGGCCTTCCTGTCCATCACCAACTTCCAGAGCCTGATGCTCATGTTTGCTGAGTGGGCGATGCCATCAAATTACCTCATCCTCTGCCGTCCCCGTCTCCTGCTGCCTTCAGTCTTTCCCAGCATCAGGGTCTTTTCCAATGAGTCAGCTCTTTGCATCAGGTGGCCAAAGTATTGGAGTTCCAGCTTCAGCATCAGTCCTTCCAATGAACATTCAGGACTGATTTCCTTTAGGATGGACTGGTTGGATCTCCTTGTAGTTCAAGAGACTCTCAAGAGTCTTCTCCAGCATTACACTTCAAAAGCATCAATTCTTCAGTGCTCAGCTTTCGTTATGGTCCAACTCTCAGATGCATACGTGACTACTAGAAAAACCATAGCTTTGACTAGACGGACCTTTGTTGGCAAAGTAATGTCTCTGCATTTTAACACACTGTCTAGGTTTGCCATAGCTTTTCTTCCAAGGAGCAAGCGTCTTTTAATTTCATGGCCGCAGTCACCATCTGCAGTGATTTTGGAGCTCAAGAAAATAAAGTCTGTCGCTGTTTCCATTGTTTCCCCGTCTATTTGCCCTGAAGTGATGGGACCGGATGCAGGTGCCTGCATTTGCAGGCTTTGTATCTTGTTTACGGGTTCATCATCACCATCTCCTTACAGACTGTAGCCTTCTTGAGCACACTGACTTCGCTCCAGCAGAGCATCTCCTTAGCACAGATGCTCAGTTGGACCATAATGAAAGCTGAGCACTGAAGAATTGATGCTTTTGAACTGTAATGCTGGAGAAGACTCTTGAGAGTCCCTTGGACTACAAGGAGATCCAACCAGTCCATCCTAAACTGAACTGGTCGATGTGGGGAAATCCCCTGGCGGTCCAGCTGTTAGCTGTCTGCACTGCCCCTGCAGGGGATCTGGTTTCCATCCCTGGTTGGGGAACTAAGATCCAACGTGCTGCTTGATGTGGACAATAAATAAATAAATAAGATTTTAGAAGAGACTAGTTGATGTGAAGTGAGAATTTGAGTGATTGAGTAATGGTGGTTTCTGTCTATAATCAGGGGCTTCCCAGGTGGCGCTAGTGGTAAACCGCCTGCCAATGCGGGAGGCATGGGTTTGATCTCTGGGTTGGGAAGCCCCTGGAGGAAAGTATGGCAACCCACTCCAGTATTCTGGAGAATCCCATGGACAGAGGAGCCTGGTGGGCTATAGTGCATAGGGTTGCAAAGCGTCGGACACGACTGAATCAACTTAGCACACATGCATGGGTCTATAATCATGTAAGGAGCTACTCCGTATAAAGCAGTGAGAAAGGGCTTTGCTCACTGGAAAGGAGTGCTATTTCAGATGCTCTGTGTTAACTCATGTAACCCTCCTGCTGCTCCTGTGAGCAGGTGCTAGCCGTATTATCCCTGTTGTTCAGACGGGCTGAGTGTGAGGCATTGGTGGGTATGGCTGGCCTGTTCTTTGCAGCCGGAGGTGAAGGGAAGCTCTCATCTCTGTGGGGTTGTCGTGGGAAAAGGAACAGATATCCTTAGATGGCACTTCTCTAGAGAAGCAGAATAAATACCTGGAATGATTTTTTTTCCCCTTATTGAAAAGGAAGACTTTCTTGATCTCCCCTAAGAAACTGAGTACCTTTGTTTTGCTGAGAAACTGGCTGCTAGATATTGCTTGCAGCTTGCTGGCAAATTGGATAGAATCATTGTTCTCTTTCGTTATAGCATCCTGAACTGTTAGTGCTGAGGGTCTTCTTTTTTTTTTTCCAACTGGTTTTATTTATTTATTTGGTTGCACTGGGTCTTAGTTACAGCATGACAGACACTTAGCTGCAGAGAGTGGGATCCAGTTTCCTGACCAGGGATTGAACCCAGGGTCCCCTGCATTAGGAGCCCAGAGTCCCAGCCACTGAACCGGCAGGGAAGTCCCTGAGGGTCTTCTTTTAAATTAAATGGGTCATTCCATAGCAGTGGTTCTCAACTGGGGACAGTCATGTCCCCAAGGAGACATCGGGTAATGTCTGGAGACATGCTTCTCCCATCATTCTAAAAATTAAATCTATTTCATTGGTAAGTAATTGCTTCCCAATATTTTTAAAATCATTTTTAAAATAAATTTATTTCATTGGAGGATGATTGCTTCACAATACGTTTTAAAATCACTTTTAAAAATAAATTTATTTCATCGGTTAATAATTGCTTCACAATATTTGTTATCATTTTTTAAAAATAAATTCATTTCATTGGTTAATAATTGCTTCACAATATATTTTTATCATTTTTAAAAATAAATTTATTTCATTGGAGGATAATTGCTTCATAATACTTTTAAAAAATCATTTTAAAAAATAAATTCATTCATTGGTGAATAATTGCTTCACAATATTTTTTTATCATTTTTTAAAACAAATTTATTTCATTGGAGAATAATTGCTTCACAACTTTTTAAAATCATTTTTTAAGATAAGCTTATTTCATTGGTGAACAATTGCTTTACAATTTTTTTTGTCATTTTTAAAAATAAATTTATTTCATTGGAGGATAATTGCTTCACAATGGTTTTTTAAATCATTTTTTACAAATTATTGGAGGATAATTGCTTCACAATATTTTTTAAATCATTTAAAAAAATTTATTTCACTGGGGAAAATCATTTTTAAAAACAAGTTTATTTCATTAGTGAATAATTGCTTCACATTTTTTGGGTCATTTTTTAAAAATAAATTTATTTTATTGGAGGATAATTGCTTCAGAATTTTTTTAAAATCCTTTTTTAAAAATTATTTCATTGGAGGATAATTGCTTCAGGATTTTTTTTTAAATCATTTTTTACAAATTATCTCATTGGGGAATACTTGCTTCACAATATTTTTTAAATCATTTTTTAAAATAAACTTACTTCATTGGCAAATAATTGCTTCACAATTTTTTGATCATTTTAAAAAATAAATTTATTTCATAGGGGGATAATTGCTTCACAATTTTTAAAAATCATTTTTTGCAAATTATTTCATTGGAGGATAATTGCTTCACAATATTTTTTTTCATTTTCTAAAACAAATTTATTTCATTGGGGAATAATTGCTTCACAATATTTTTTAAATCATTTTTTAAAATAAATTTATTTCATTGGAGGATAATTGCTTCACAATGTTTTTTTAAATCATTTTTTTACTTCAAATTATTTTTTTTACAAATTATTGCAAATTTATTTCATTGGAGGATAATTGCTTCACTTTTTAAAATCATTAAAATAAATTTATTTCATTGGAGGATAACTGCTTCACAATATTGTGTTGGCCTCTGCCATACATCTAGATGAGTCAGCCATAGGTTTACATACGTCCCCATCCTCCTGAACCTCCCTCCCATCTCCCAGCCCTTTCCCCAGCCCCGACCCCCAGGTTTAATTACAGAGCCCCGGTTTGGTTTCTCTGAGTCATACAGCAAGTTCCGATTGGCTATCTGTTCTACATTTGAGAGTGGCTGTGCTTCCTGGAGACATTTTTGTTGTCACAACCGGGCAGAGAGGTCCTCCTGGCATCTGGTAGGGTAGGGGTGTTGGGGGTGGGACACCCAGGGGAGCGGCTCCAGTGCCATCCTACAATGCACAGGGTACACCCCCAACCCCGATCTCCTCCTCCCTCCCACCCATCACCAAAGGAACCAGTGGTTTGCCCCAAATGTCCACAGCGATGAGTTGAGAAAAACCTGTCTCATGGTTTGATGTTGGAACTTACAGGGAAAGAGGAATACCAAACCGAAAGCCTGAAGGTCCGCACAGGGCGGTGGGAAGCGGCAACTGAAGGAGTGTGGTCAGAAGAGGGAAAAGCAGGCTGAGATTCCCCCCCACCCCCCAGTAATACATAATGACTTCTGTATTAATTCTGGCATGGAAACTGGCTTTCATTAGGCTTTGTGCTTTTGGTTCTCTTCCCGTCTTGACTTTGGGCGGATTGCTCATCTGAGCTCAGTTGTACCATGCGTGGTGTCATGGTTCCAATCAGCGTCATGCCTGTTGTAAACAAACGCCAGGGGAAAAAAAGAAAGGTAGAGAAAGGAATGTCCAAATGCTTGGCGTGCGTGCGTGCGTGCATGCTAAGTTGGTTCAGTCACGTCTGAGTCTTTGTGACCCTGTGGATGGTAGCCCGCCAGGCTCCTGTGTCCATGGGCTTCTCCAGGCAAGGACACTGGAGTGGGTTTCCGTTTCCTCCTCCAGGGGATCTTCCTGACCTAGGGATTGAACCCTCATCTCTTACGTCTCCTGCATCGGCAGGCGGGTTCTGGGAAGCCCCTTTTAAGAGCTTTAGCTTTTGTTACAGATGACTACACGTAAGAGGATAGCACCAGCAGAGTCAACCCTGGGTATATCTGCACATGATCTAGAAACTTCTTTATGCCCAGTGTTTTATGCATCCTGACCTAAGATATTAAGAGTTTCAGTTCAGTTCAGTCACTCAGTCGTGTCCGACTCTTTTCGACCCCATGATTTGCAGCATGCTAGGCCTCCCTGTCCATCACCAACTCCTGGAGGTCACTCAAACTCACGTCCATAGAGTCGGTGATGCCATCCAGCCATCTTATCCTCTGTCGTCCCCTTCTCCTCCTGCCTCCAATCCCTCTCAGCATCAGAGTCTTTTCCAATGAGTCAACCCTTCGCATGAGGTGGCCAAAGTATTGGAGTTTCAGCTTCAGCATCAGTCCTTCCAATGAACACCCAGGACTGCTCTCCATTAGGATGGACTGGTTGGACCTCCTTGCAGGCCAAGGGACTCTCAGGAGTCTTCTCCAACACCACACTTCAAAAGAATCAATCCTTTGGAGCTCAGCTTTCTTCACAATCCAACTCTCACATCCATACATGCCCACTGGGAAAAGCATAGCCTTGACTAGACAGACCTTTTTTGTCAAGTAATATCTGCTTTTGAATATGCTATCTAGGTTGGTCATAACTTTCCTTCCAAGGAGTAAGAGTCTTTTAATTTCATGGCTGCAGTCACCATCGGCAGTGATTTTGGAGCCCCCCAAAATAAACTCTGACACTGTTTCCAGTGTTTCCCCATCTATCTCCCATGAAGTGATGGGACCAGATGCCATGATCTTCGAAGAGTTTAGGTCTTAACAAAGAGTTTTGGTCCATCTGGTAAAAACGCCTATTTGTCGTGACTGGTCTGCAGAGCCGGAGAAGGAACGTAGGGGTCTCGGTCTGGTGTGAGTCTGCAGGTGACGGAGCAATCATTTGTGAAAACACACTTGTCGTGTAAGATAGTATGGTTTCCTACGTTTGATCAGAGATTGTATTTTAGGCAACAGGCTGTACGTGGCCCTAGTTTTTTGAGTTTTGAATTTGAGATTTTTTTTTTAATTACTTGTCTCAACTTCAACTTTTAATATTTGAAATAGAATTTTAACCCAGCCTTCTCGGGTGAATGAAAAAAAAAAAAACTAGACTGCGGAGGAGTCCTTAGGTTTTAATGAGCACAGCACAATGGAAAGTCATCAAATGGGGGCTTCCCTGGTAGTCCGGTGGGTAAGAATCTGCTTTGTAGTGTCAGAGACACCGATTCGATCCCTGGTCCAGGAGGATCCCGTGTGCCAAGGAGCAACGACGCCCATGCACCGCAACTACTGAGGTCTGTGCACCCGAGAGCCCTGCTCTGCAACAGGAGAGCCACCGCAATGAGGACCCGCCGATTCAATCCCTGGTCCAGGAAGATCCCGTGTGCCAAGGAGCAGAAGTCTGTGCACCTGAGAGCCCTGCTCTGCAGCAAGAGAGCCACCGCAATGAGGACCCGGTGCACTGCAACCAGAGCGTAGCCCCCACTTGCTGAAACTAGAGGAAACCCACATGCAGCAAAGGAGACCCACCAGCGTCAACAAATAAAGGCACCTTAAAAAAAAAAAGTCATCCAATTAAAGGAAAGTGACTACCCTAGCAGTCCATTTGGTTTTGGGAAAGGAAAGCAAAGTAACGCCCAACCTTGAAAGGTGGGATTAGGGAAGGAGGGAAGTTCAGTTACCTGCAAGAGACCTTTAGACCATTTATACTTGTTTCTGGAAATCTGCAAGCAATGCACGCTGAAGGATTTTCTCTAAATGTCGTTCCTGAGGAAGAGTCCTAGAAATGTCATTCTTGGAGAAATGTCCCAGAATGACACTAGCAAGAAAGAGGATTGTTTTCAGTCAACGGGGAAAGGGGACTCAGACGCACGCACAGTGTTTCAGGTCTGATGGATTCAAGATGGATAAGGCTTGGCCAGGCAATCAAATCTGTGAAAAGTCTTTCAGGTGTACGAGGGAGAGAGGGCCAGTCAGAGTAGACACCTCCACAGGTGGGTGAACATCAAAGGAGGTGTTTGCGGCAGGCTGTTGCTTGCAGAAAGAAAATGCTAGAATGTTTTGAAAGAATCAAGCAATAAAGGTCAACACTGGGCAGTCTCTAGCACTGCTGATGTGTACATAGATCCGTCCAGGTGCTCACACCCAAGCTGTGTGGTAGATATGCATGTCAGAGGCGGGATGAGGGGCCTCCCTGGTGGTTTGGTGGTTAAGAATCCACCTTGCAAGGCAAGGGATGCACGTTTGATTCCTGGTTGGGGAAGGAAGATCTCATATGCTGCAGGGCTAATAATCTGGCATGCCACAACTACTTGAGCCCGTGCTCCGGAGCCCGTGTTCTGGAGCTGAGAGAGTCCGTGTGCAACACAGAAGATACACAGATGCAACACAGACCCGAAGTGCCCCAGTGACGACTCCTGTGTCCATGGGAGGCTCCAGGCAAGAACACTGCAGCGGGTTGCCACGCCCTCCTCCAGGGGATCCCGACCCAGGGATGCCTTTAAGATGGCTTCACCACATCTCCTGCAGTGTAGGTGGGTTCTTTCCAGTGGTGTGAGCCACCAGAGAAACCCCTAAGACCCAAAGCACCCAAATAAATAATTTATTTTTTAAAGAAGCAAAATGAGAGAGAATTCAAGGACACAGCACCCAGAGTACCGGCAAATATCAGGCAATCTAGAGATCACATCACTGAGTACATGTAGCGCTAACCCCTGGAGCACATGTGACTTAAAAAAGATGTTTGAAAACAGACAGCCTGTTGAAGTCAAGAGTAATTCTCCAAGCGCAGCAAACCATGAGAAAATGGTTCATTTGTATTTGATATTGGGATGTCAAAACATCATGCCTGTTGGATCTGGCCAAAAGTTAACACTCTTCCCCTTTCCCCTGGAAAAAAATAAATAAAAATTATCAAGAAGACTGTATGGTTTTATGTCCAAGTTTGATAACGATAGATGTTTCCCTATGTACGTATTTGTGTTGTGAGATATTCCCAACTGATGTTACTATCTTCTGATCTTTGTTAACGTGTAGTTTACATCTGAACACATCCATTTTAACGTTTTAGTTTGAGATTTGACAAATGCTTACAACCCTGTAATCAATACAGTATTGTTCTTTCGCCCTCGAAATGTCCTCTCTTGTCCCTTTGTGGTCAATGCCTCCCGCATCCCAGCTTCTGGCAACCGCCTATCTTATCTCTGTCCACAGTGTGGCCTCTTCCAAAATCTCATGTAAAATTTTTAAATCATACAGAAGGAGGCTTCGGGATCTGGCTTCTTTCCCTTGGCTTAAGATCTCAGAGGGTCGTCCAGCTGGTTGAGAGCATCAGTAGTGCTTGGTTTTCATTGCTGAATTTGTCGCTTGTATGGGTATATGTATTGGAGTTTGTTTATCCACCCATCAGGAGAGGGGCATTGGGTTGTTTCCAGGCTTGAGTGACTCTGAATAAGGTCACTGCACACATTTGCACCCATGACTCGGCGTGGACACGGGATTTCATTTTCCTTGTAACCCAGGATTGTGACTGCGGCCTTGTGTGTGTTCCACTGTTTAAAAAGTCTGTCAAAGTGTTTTTCAAAGTTGCGGTGCTGTTTTATTTTCCTACCAGCAAGGCATGAGAGGCCCCATTGCTTCACATCCTTGAGAGAACTGGGTACGATCAGTTAAAAAATTATTCATTTAATGGTTCAGTTCAGTTCAGTCGCTCAGTCGTGTGCGACTCTTTGCGACCCCATGAACTGCAGCACGCCAGGCCTCCCTGTCCATCACCAACTCGTGGTATTTCATTATTATTTTAATTTGGAGTTTCCTACTGCCTAAAATGGCACCCCACTCCAGTACTCATGCCTGGAAAATCCCATGGGCGGAGGAGCCTGGTAGGCTGCAGTCCATGGGGTTGCTAAGAGTTGGACAGGACTGAGTGACTTCACTTTCACTTTTCCCTTTCATGCATTGGAGAAGGAAATGGCACCCCACTCCAGTGTTCTTGCCTGGAGAATCCCAGGGACGGGGGAGCCTGGTGGGCTGCTGTCTATGGGGTCTCACAGAGTCGGACACGACTGAAGCGACTTAGCAGCAACTGCCTAAAGACCCAGATGCTGGGGAAGACTGAGGGCAAGAGGAGAAGGGGATGACAGAGGATGAGATGGTTGGATGGCATCACTGACTCGGTGGACGAGTCTGAGCAAGCTCTGGGAGACAGTGAAGGACAGTTGGCGTGCTGCAGTTCATGGTGTCGCAAAGCATCAGACATGACTTAGTAATCGAACAAGAACAGGCATGACTAAAGATGCTGAACATTTTCTCTTGTGATTAGATGCCATTCTTATCTGTTCTTGAGTGAAGTGCACTTGTACTTGTTGAGTGACTATATTTATACTTGTAGAATGACATGTGTGTTGATAGGAATTTTTTAGTGTTAAGTGAAATAATCACGTGAATTTTTTTCCTTTTTTTTTTTTTTGTAAAGCCCCATGCCTGGTAGATTACCTGTTCCTCAGCTACAGCTGTGCTTGTTTGTTTGTTTTAAAATAAATGAATGATGGGACTTCCTTGGTGGTCCAGTGGCTAAGGCTCCAAACTCCCAGTGCAGGAGGCTGGGGTTTGATCCCTGGTCAGGGGAAAATATCCCACATGCCACAACTAAAGTTTCTGCATGCTGCCACTAAAAACTCCCCATTCTACAATGAAGGTAGGAGAGCCTGCTTGCCGCAGCCAAAGAAAGAGATAAATATTAACAAAATGAAATAAATGGCTGGTTATTGGACAAAGAGCGACTTAGGGGTTATGAGAACATGACCAATTGAAGGACGCTCTTGTCGCGGTTTTTCATGGAGGTGGACCTGGAGCCCCAGGTCCAAAGATCTGGGGGAGATGGGAAGGGAGGGTGATGAAACCTTGAATATGGAAATGGCTGGCTGGAGAATGTTCCAAAGAGGTGAGCAATTTTGCCACACAAAGAAATCAGCCTGTAGCTTGTGGGGAACAAGGAGTCACCGAGGGAGTGCAGGTGAGAATCTGTACATCGTTAGATCTGAATTTCAGAAATGCAAACTGGACAGGAAACGGGGGGTTCGCTCCCAGCGTCAGGAAGATTCCCCTGGAGGAGGGCACGGCAACCCACTCCAGTCTTCTTGCCTGGAGAATCCCATGGACAGAGGAGCCTCGGGGCGGGGGGAGGCTATGGTCCATGGGGTCGCAAAGAGTTGGACACGACTGAAGCAACTCAGCATGCACTTCCATTTAACCTGTTTTCCCCGAAAGCTTTGAGAAGTGTCCATATAAGCAGCCTGCTGTCAAGTCAAGACAGCTGTCATCTCAAAACCTACAGAGAATGTTGGAATCCACTCTGTAGACTGCTACAAAAATGATCATCACTCCGGGCACAGTCACCTCTACGGGGCTGATGAAACTCCATGCAGAAGACCCACATACCTTCTGCATGAACGCAGCCCAAGACCTGAGAGTCCCACCATTTGTCCTTGACACCCGACCTTGATCATCTTCGCTTTCTCGCCCATCCTTCTGTTAGATGGGTGTTACTCGGTCAGTCGTGTCCGACTCTTTCCGACCCCATGGACTGTAGCCCACCAGGCTCCTCTGTTCACGGGATTCCATAGGGAATAACATATGATCTCAATTGTTTTTGTAGGCTCTTTATTTCTCCTATTTCCCTTTTTATTTTGGCAACTCTAACTCTCATAATTCCCCATGGGGGCATAAATATAGTCTGATTCCAAGCCAATACTGCTAAAAAAAAAAATATGTGCACTAAAAATGGAAAGTCTCAACACATTTAACACATATTGTGGAATTACTCTTGATTCAACACATATTGATGGAGCACCTATTGCCAGGAATTCCCAGGCACTGCACTTACATTTGGGAGAATCAACGCATCAGTGTATGGAAACATACACAGACACCCAAGGATCACAGGTCTGCATGCCAGTGGAGGGAGGGAGACCGTGCAAGATTGTGACAGATGACAGCATGATACGCTGTGTCTAAGACTCTAAGCGCTCTGCAGAGGAGCTCTTTAAAACGCTCCTGTGGAGGCTGGGAGGAGTTGTTGCTGTTCAGTTGCCAACTCTTTGCGACCTCATGAGCTGCAGCATGCCAGCCTCCTCTGTCTTCCACTATTTCCCAGAGTTTGCCCAAACTCACGCCCACTGATGCAATGATTCCATCCACCCATCTCATTCTCGGTCGTCCCCTTCTCCTCCTGCCCTTAATCTCTCCCAGCATCAGGGTCTTTTCCAATGAGTCAGCTCTTCACATCAGGTGGCCAAAGTATTAGAGCTTCAGCATCAGTCCTTCCAGTGAATATTCAGGACTAATTTCCATTAGGTTGGACTGGTTGGATCTCCTTGCAGTCCAAAGGACTCTCAAGAGTCTTCTCCAACACCACAGTTTGGAAGCATCGATTCTTCGGTGCTGAGCCTACATTATGGTCCAGCTCTCATACGCATACATGACTACTGGAAATACCATAAGTTTCACTAGATAGACCTTTGTGAGCAAAGTGATGAAGTTTTTACCCTTGATAAACCTCTGGTGTGCTCTTCCATGGCCAGGCCCATTGATACCACAGCTGGGTTTTGGTCCTTACGGGATGGAGCAGAGAGCTGTGAAGCTGTAGTGTTGAGAAAGCATCAGAGGCATGAAGCCAGGGATAGGCATGAAGATAGAGAGCTTGGGAACCGTCTGCTACAGGATGTCAGAGATGGACAGCGCCATTGTGAATAGGAGAAGGAGCCCCCTGCCTTCTGCTGGGAAAGCTCCTTGTGTTTTCCTGATTTCAGGTTAATTTCACACCGCAGTTTCTGGGGGATGGGAGCAAGGCATGGGGAAGACAAAACAGAGCTCTCAGACGTAAATACTGTCCGTCATGAAGTCTGATTGCCGTGGCTGTGAGCACCGATTGATACCTTCCACAACAGAAGAACTGAGATGGCCCCAGACGAACCTCAGGCATACGCCGGTCTTTTTGTTGTGTTGCTTTTAATTCCACCTACAGATGAGAGTTTCCTGACATGTTGCTTTTGGGTCTTTCACTGCTCAGTTTGATTATGCAGAATATTCATCTGCTTTTCCTCTCTTTTTTGGTGATAAAACATGCCTGGCTGTTTTCTCAGGGATAGCAGTACCTCTGTCCTGCTGCTATGTAACTTGTGCTCTGAATATTATTGAACAGAGAGGGCTCGCTTGGCAGTCATCACGACCTGGGTGGAAAAAGGACTCCTCCCCCACAGGCAGGCTGGGTCATACAATTTTCATCCGACACATAAAACACACCAACAAAAAAAATTTCTTTTTCTCTTTTACAAGCAGGATAGAATCTTGTAATGCCATAAGCCATCATCAGACACTTGTGCTTTCAAAGTCTGAAATGCAACGCCTTTATCTCTTGAAGCTAATGATTTTAGTAGGATGAAGGTTTTTTGCATGTAATGGATTTCTTTGCTCTTCTGCAGAGTTTGAGTGGTGTGTAATTGAGCCTTTAGGTAATTCGGTTCAGTTCAGTCACTCAGTCGTGTCTGACTCTCTGCGACCCCGTGAACTACAGTACCGCCAGGTTTTCCTGTCAATCACCAACTCCCAGAGTTTACCCAAACTCATGTCCATCAAGTTGGTGATGCCATCCAACCATTTCATCCTCTGTCGTCCCCTTCTCCTCCCACCTTTAGTCTTTCCCAGCATCAGGGTCTTTTCTAATGAGTCAGTTCTTTGTACCAGGTGGCCAAAGGACTAGAGCTTCACCTTCAGCTTCAGCATTAGTCCTTCCAATGAAAATTCAGGACTGATGTCCTTTAGGATGGACTGGTTGGATCTCCTTGCAGTCCAAGGGATTCTCAAGAGTCTTCTCCAACGCCACAGTTCAAAAGCATCAATTGAGCCGTGGCTGATAGGCTAGGTGCTTTGAGGATCAGATGCAATTCTGCCCCCCTCATGAATATTGTGTGCAATGGCCCATAGGCAGGCGTTTGCCAGCCTTTGGGGAAGGTGATGAGAAACGGTATACAATGTCAGTTAGAAGCCGGAACTTCCGGATCAGATACACCTGGGTTTGTGCCCCCATCTTTCCCCCCATAATTTTTTCTCTGGTCTTGGGCAGGGAATTAGCCTTTTTTCCTCTGTTTCTTTGTGTCTGGTCTTAGTTGTGGCACATGGCCTTCTGGCTCTAGCTGTTGGCAGACTGGGCTCAGTAGTTGCGAACTGTGAGCTTAGTTGTCCCACGGCATGTGGGATCTTAGTCCCCGGACCAGGGATTGAACCTGCGTCTCCTGCATAGAAAGGCAGATACTTAACCAGCGGCCGCCAGGAAAGCCCTGACCTTTCTGCACTTCACTTTTGGGTTCACTCATCTTTTAGGACAGGAAGAACCTGATTCCACCAGGTTCTGTAAGGATTAATTATAATATACGTAAAGCGTTCATGCCGGTTCCTGGCATATTATAAATGATCTCGTTGGTAGAAAATAATTATGTTCGATTATTTAGAGCTTTATATTTTAAATGGGCTTCAGGTGGCTCAGCGGTAAAGAATCTGCAAAAACCATAGGAGATGCATGTTTGATCCTTGGGTTAGGAAGATCCCCTGGAGGAGGGCAGGGCAAGTCACTCCAGTACTCTTGCCTGGAGGATCCCATGGACAGAGGAGCCTGGTGGGCTGCAGTCCACAGGCTCACACAGAGTCAGACACGACTGAGTAACTCAGCACACGCATGCATGCACGCAGACAGTTATAAAGGTCCACAGCTGAGTCTGTGCTGTGCTTGGCTTTCAGAAGCATCACAAGGCAGAGCTTTGCGAAGTTTTGTCATGTCAGTTGGAATCTTGGTCTTATTCACAAATGGAAATATTTTCTCCCGGATCCTATGTTAGTCCTAATTTTTCCAGAAAAAACGTAGAAACTTCAGCCTTTGCCTCAGACTGTAGCTCTTTCATTGGTATGCGTCTGTTCCACTCGTGTTTAAGAAAAGCAGTTCATTTCAAATATGTAGCAGACAAAAGCAGAGTGTAAACCCTTCTGTCCAATACACCATTGACGTCTCAAAATAAAAAACAGAAAAAAGACCTCAAGAGCAGCAGAGCAAATGGTTAACTATTATTAATTTATTTAACTATTTTAACAAACTTTTAATTTAATAATTAAATTAAAATAATAAATATTTAAACTAATATTTATTTAACTATTAATATTTATAAAATTTATTTATATAAAATATACAAATATATTATTTATATAAATATATATTTTATAAATTACATATATTATATATTATATATCATGCATATATTATATATATGCATATATAATACATCATATATTATAATATTACAATATAATATATAAGTTTACATTATATAAAATTTATAATAAATTTATAAAATTTAATTAATATTTATTTAGCTATTATTAATATTAACTATTAATTAATATTAATTGTTATTAACTATTAATACTTGAGTAATATTAAGTATCATTAATAGCACCACACTACAGATGCTGAGCCCTAATCATGGCCAGAAATTGCTTTCTCTCTCATAGAGTATGTCTTTGAAGCTTCCATCAGAACTGTCATTGTATCTGGTGGCAACCATATGAAAGGATTCCTTTATCATGATGTAGTAATCTGTGAAACGTCTCGTTTAATACTCTAAGGGCTCGTGAAGAATTTTGCTTTGAAGGGACCTAAAAGGCTAAACAATTGACCACATGTCAGATGAGGTGCCGGGTGGGCACTGTTTTCCCTGAGGATGGCTGTGCTCCAGGGCCTGGGTGGCAATGACAAGCCTGCGGGCTAAGGCGCCTTGGTCGTGTCCAACCCTTTGCCACCCCAGGGACCGTATCCTGCCAGGCTCCTGTGTCCATGGGATTCTCCAGGCAAGAATACTGGAGTGGGTTGCCATACCCTCCCCCAGGGGATCTTCCTGACCCAGGGATCAAACCCGCATCTCCTGTGTCTCCTGCATTGCAGGCAGATTATTTACTAGCTGAGCCACCAGGGAAGCCCAAGAAGACTGGAGTGGGTAGTATATCCCTTCTCCAGGGGGTCTTTCCAAGCCGGGAATCAAACGTGGGTCTCCTGCATTGCAGGCGACTTCTTTCCCAGCTGAGCCACAAGCTGAGCCATGGGGGAAATTCCCAATGATGGGCATCTCTCCCCATCTCCACATTGCCCAGGGAGCTCACCTCTCCACCATAAGCTTCCTTGTCAGTTATTGCCTCTCTTTTAGGACAGTCCCAACCCAGGAGATTTTCAGATGAAAAATTTGACCTCCTGGAAGGTTTGTGGTGGCGGGGCTGGGGGTATCCTCAGCGCTCTTGCAGTCATCGTCGGAGAGTCCTCTTAGCAGCTCCTTGCTGGCCAGCGGACTGTGTTAAGGTCACTTTCCCTGTTTGGCTAAGATCAAGCGTATTATGACGGGACCTTTCCAGGTGGCACAGTGGTAAAGAACCCGCCTGCCAGCGCACGAGACATAAGAGACCCGGGTTCGATTCCCTTTTCGGAAAGATCACCCGGAGGAGGAGATGGCAACCTACTCAAGTATTCTCGCCTGGAGAATCCCATGGACAGAGGCGCCTGGAGGATTATAGTCCATTGGGTTGCAAAGAGCTGGCAACCCAATGGCTTAGCAACTAAAGTGCCATCAACAATGGGCAGTTAGTCTTCATGTTACAAAGACTGCACCCACACACGCACACATCTCAAAAGAACACTGGAAGAACATATGTCTAACATTTTCCTATAACTTTAGTCAAAGCAGTCATCAGGAAGAAACTGTTTATGGCGTCAGATGCAGACGACTTATTTTTAGAACAAACACCTTGCACTTTCAATAGGAAAAAAATAAATGATTCTATGCGTTGGAGGTGTGACATAAAATTAACATGAGGCGGACAGGAACAATGCAGATTGTGTGGGTAGGAATTTATTTCCTCTTTGGCTTCCAAGAATCAATGCTATCAGACTAAAAATTGGTCCTCTTCAAGAGACAAGGTTTCGTGCCAGCTTTGTTTTATTATTATTCTTCATGCTATTATTTTTGGCTTGCACACAAGCCACCTTTCTGCAGCAAGGATTGGAAAACAGTTCTCCATGTCTGACATAAATGTAGAGTCTGTCCGTTCCTGAGTCTGCATGTTTTGCAAAAGTATTATGCACCAGCATCTTCGTTCTAGTTTGGAATGGATTCAGGAAAAATGTCCTTGGCTCCAGAATGGCTTTAAACACGGTCTGGACGCTCTGGGGGGCTGGGCTGGGTTTCAGCACGTTTCCCTTCGCCCCTTGCAGTAAGGCTGCAAGACCCTGGGGCATCACTGAGACTGGGGCCTAGAAATAGACACAGCTCCGTTTCTCCTAGCTACCTGGCCCCTGGCACATTTTGCACAGAGATGCATCATCTGAAAGGAACGTAAGACAGTCACACTTGAAAGGCCAGAAAAAACAGAGCGAGAAAGAAATGTCTAACTGAGAACTCCTCGCTCACCTCGCCAAGGTTTACAGCCTGTGCGCGCCTGATTCAGGTTGCCCTGGGTTTCAGGAACCTGTGGACGCCAGAGATAAAAACAGGAGGCTGGCTTCCCGTGGGGTTTTGCAAGTTCCTCTGCAATCCTGAAGGCTGTTAGCTGAGTCTTCCAGTGGTGATAGGCGTGTGGACCCCAAGGGTGACGTCTGTGGCATCCAATGGCCTACTTGACCCGGAGCCCCGGGGGTGCCGACTCCCTCTCTTCAACTGCCGTCTCCCTGTGTTTTGATGTGCAAGTAGGGGACAGTTCTCTGGGTTCCTCCAGCCTGCCTCGTTCAGTCCCGTGCTGGGGCCTTTGCACAGGCAGCACTCTTGATTTGCAGCCCTTTCCCCCAGCGGGGGCGCTAGCGGCAAAGAACCCGCCTGGCTACGCAGGAGACAACAAGAGACGCAGGTTCAATCCCTGAGTTGGGAAGATCCCCTGGAGGAGGGCACTGCATCCTACTCCAGTATCCTTGCCTGGACAATCCTCACGGACAGAGGAGCCTGGGGAGCTATGGTCCATGGCGTTGCAAAGGGTCAGAAATGACTGAAGTGATTGAGCGCGTGTGCGTGTGTGTGCGTGTGCACACACACACAGATATGCACATAACTCTTCATTTCCCCAAGAGGCCTTTTCTAACCGTTTATGCTCAGGTACCCCTCCAACCCCGAAATCTTTCGCCGCTTGCTATGCCGGAGGATATAAATGATATGTTGAGTAAATAAATTCATCCATTAATGTGTTTCTAATATAGGAGATTTGATTTGGGTGATGTATCGTACATTACCTGAGTTCAGTCCCAGAGTCAGGAAGATCCCCTTGGAGAAGGGCATGGCAACCTACTCCATCCAGTATTCTTGGACAGAGGAGCCTGGTGGGCTACAGTCTGTGGGGTCACAAGAGTCAGACATGACTTAGCGACTAAACCTCCACCAACATCATATGTTTGTTGCATATCAATCTACTCAAGAATTTTATCTGACTTTTCTAGCAATGATATACATGCATAAATCCTCAAGGTGATCCATCTGTCTTTCATGGATTCATCCATCTACCCAGTCATCTACCTATCCACCATTCTACTAGACTACTAGTCTAGTTTCTAACCCGTATCTGTCTATCTGTGTATCTATCTGTCTGTGTATCCTCCTGAAGTAGGGTCTGAATAGCAAGCACGCACCTGGGTAGGGTGACCCTGGTTTTCCATGGATAGTATTAGCTAAGAGGTTAGAGTTGAGATGACCTCAGTTGCCCTGCAGTACGTGGGATCTTCCCAGACCAGGGACTGAACCCATGTCTGCTGTGTTTGCAGGATTCTTAACCAACGGACGACCACAGACGTCCCATGGGCTCTTCTCTTTGCTCAGCACTACGTTTAATTCACGTTGGTGTGCTCTGATACAGGCACAGTAAGGACCAAAAACTTGATCTTCTTCTGTTATCCTGCAGCAAGATTGACGTAGGAGAACAGCTTGCAGGTTGTTATAGCTTTGTGCTCCTGGCTTTGCAAGAGATTACATCTTGCGAAAAAGACATACTCCGTAAGAGATTAAAAAAAAAAAAAACAAACAACTGGATCAAACTCAGGGTTTTTACGTGGAAACCAACTTGAAAGAGAATTCTGCCAAACAACTTGAAAACAAGCCACAGCCAATTGGTTTAAAATAATATTTGTGCACTTGATCTGTTTCTATACATAACTTGGAGTAGAATGTATGAAATTCTACTGAAATGTGTGTTCCATGAAGCAAGGATGTTGGTCACTTTATCACCATATAATCACCTAGAACAAGGGTTTTCCCGGTGGCTCAGACAGTAAAGAATCCGCCTGAAATGCGGGAGACCTGGGTTCGATCCCTGGGTCGGGAAGATCCCCTTTGGAAGGGAAAACTATCCACTCCAGTATTCTTGCCTGGAGAATCTCCACGGACAGAGGAGCCTGGCAGGTTACCGTTCATGTGGTTGCAAATTGTTGGATATGGCTGAGAGACTAGAACATAGTTGATGATGTAGTCACAGGTGGTTTTATATTTTTTATTCTCAACCCTGCTGAACAGAAACAAACCAAAGCCCAAGATTCTGCTTTGTATTTTATTATTTTTTAAAATGAATTTCTTTTAATTGGAGAATAATGACTTTACAATATTGTGAGTTCTTTTTTCTATACATCAACATGAATCAGCCACAGGTATACATATTTTTAAAAGTCTAGACAGGATTTTATTAACAAAATTAAAAATTAAAAAAATTTTACTTTGTATAGAAATGTAGCCAATTAGCATTGTTGTGATAGTTTCAAGTGAACAGCAAAGGGGACTCAGCCATATACACACATGTATTCATTCTCCCCCAAACTCCCCTCCCATATATATGTAAATATATAATATATATTATATATAATAAGGGCTTCCCTGGTGGCTCAGCTGGTAAAGAATCCGCCTGCAATGTGGGAGACCTGGGTTTGATCCCTGGGTTGGGAAGATCCCCTGGAGAAGGGAAAGGCTACCCACTCCAGTATACTGGCCTGGGTAATTCCATGGACTGTATAGTAATTTTTAAAAATTAATTATTTACTATATATGTAATAAATATATTTATTTATGTTATATAACTTGAACATTTACAGTATTCTTCTTTCTCTGTCTGATGTACTTCACTCAGCATGACAATCTCTAGGTCCAAGACCGTGAGAAAGAAAAAACGCCAATATTCTTATTTGTCTTTTAAACTCTTCTCTTTGGTAGCCAGAATCACCTGCTGAAGGAGATTCCATAGCTCAGTGGGGATCATCTCCTACAGGCAATTTAAACTAATTAGGGGAGAAATGTCCTAATTTACAAGGGAAAAGACAGTTGTCTTGAGTGAAATTAATTTCTGCCATGAAAAATGCATATATTAGGATGTTACCTTCAAGAATTAATTAGTTTGCCTTTGACTATGTCTTTTCCAGAGTGCTGCTTACTTCAGAATGTAATTAAAATATTTAACACATAACAAATCAAAAATCATCGCCGTTGCTGTTTCAAAGCCAGCATGCAAGAAAGGAAATGCTGGTTTGTAAACGAACTGCATGTCTCATCTGAATTTCTCTGGACGAAGACGTCGGGCCTATGTTCTGAGATAATGTCTGCTTCCATGCTAAATTTTGGGGTTGAACAGCCTTGTGCCTTTCCTGTGGGTAGATAAAGAAACAGCAAGTGACTTTTCCTTCTCCTGTGGCTGACTGGTGTGTACTGAGCATTGGATGAAGCTTCTGTCTCTTTGGATGGCCCCACAATCATCTGCCAGTGCTTGTGTTTCCAAGACACTCAGTAGAATGTCAGGGACAGCCACCCTGTTAAGTTGACAAAGTGGAGACCGTGGATTCTAGCAAACTCGCTGATCCCGTATACTCTTCTAGAAACTTGCTGTTCTTTTTTTTTTTCTCTCTCTTTTTAAATTAATTATTTTGATGGCACTGGATCTTTTTTGCTGGCTTCTCTAGTTGCAGAGCGTGGGGCTACCCTTGGTGGCTTCTTGTGTTGCAGAGCACAAGTTCTAAGATGTGAGGGCTTCGATAGTTGCAGGTACACAGGCTCAATTAGTTACGGCTCTAGGGCGCGGGCTCGGTAGTTGGGCCCAGGCTTAGTTGCTCCGAAGTGTGTGGATCTTCCCAGATCGGGGATCAGACCCATGTCCCCTTCATCGGCAGGTGGATTCTTATCCACTGTGCCACCGGGGAAGTCCAACTCGCAGTTCTTTATGAGAAAAACAGTGAAAGTCGCTCAGCTGTGTCAGACTCTTTGCAACCCCATGGAATTCTCCAGGCCAGAATACTGGAGTGGGTAGCCATTTCCCTTCTGCAAGGGGATCTTCCCAACCCAGGGATTGAACCCAGGTCTCCTGCATTGCAGGCGGATTCTTTACCAGCTGAACCATCAGGAAAATCCTCTTTTATCAAGAGGTGGAATTGATTTCCTTTCTCCTTAAACCTGAGTGGGGCTCTATGACCACCAGAAAAGGTGGAATGTGGTGGAAGTATGGTTTCCTAGGCGAGGTCATACAATTCAGCATATTTCCACCTCATTTCCCGAATATTCACACCGTGAATGTGAATGTGGTGTGAGGAATCCCAGGGCACTTGAAGAGGCCGTGTGTAGGCTGCTCAACCAATAGCTCCTGCTGCGATGAGACAGCCAGCGTCAGCTTCCAAACATGTGAGTGTGTAACGCTGGGGCTTCCCTGGTGGCTCGGATGGTAAAGTGTCTGCCGGCAATGCGGGAGACCAGGGTTCGATCCCTGGGTTGGGAAGATCCCCTGGAAAGAGGAATGGCAACCCGCTCCAGTATTCTTGCCTGGAAAATTCCATGGATGGAGGAACCTGGTGGGCTACAGTCCCCTGGGTTGCAGAGAGTGGACACAACTGAGTAACTTCACGTCCTTTTCTTTCTTCTAAAATCATCTCTTCAGATGATTCCAGCCGCAGCCTTTGAGATGCCGCCATGAAGACCAACAGGGGCAGAAATGAGCCGCCTCCACAATTCCTACCCCCAGCAGACTGTGAACAAAATCTGAGATAACTTGCTGTGCTACAGTAGCAACTAGAGTGCAAAATAAGACTTAACGGACTGTGTACTTTTTGAGGAAAATTCATTTGTAGCATCCATGTCTTTGGGGGGAAGAAAACTCCTTCTGAAATAAAGATAAATTAGTGTACAGCAGAATAAGTTTCAATGGCTTCCCCTCCCCCCCACATCACGTGTGCATACATGTGAGTGAGTGAAAGTTGCTCAGTTGCGTCCGAGTGTTTGCAACCCCGTGGACTGTAGCCCACCAGGCTTTTCTGTCCATGAGATTCTCCAGGCAAGAGTTCTGGAGCGAGTTGCCATTCCCTTCTCCAGGGCATCTTCCTGACCCAGGGACTGAACTCCTGTGTCTTGCATTGCAGGCAAATGTTCCACCACGTGAGCCACCAGGAAGGCCCCTCATCTGAGTTTATATCAACCTTATGATCTGCCTCTGGCTATAATGCGGTGCCCTTTAACCTTCTTAGATTACTGATGGCTCTTCTCTAGACCCAATGAACACAGGGAAATCTTTATTTTTGCCTTCTTTCTCACAAGCGTTTTTCTTCAAAGGCATCAAGCATGTTTGTGATTTTCCCCCTTGCCTTGCTTTCGAGGTATACTGGGGCCAGGTCTTCAGAAGCTGCCAGCCTGCTCACTCACCCTTCTTCTGGGGACTATAAAATGCCATCTGTGTGACTTAAATTCTCACGAATCCAAAGAATGAGGAGAGGAGCGTTGAATGGAAAAGTTTTCAATTCTAGCTCCCCTCCTTCCATCACTAGAGAATGGCACTGTGGCAACTCTGTGACTTCAAAAATAGAACACACGTCAACCCTTTACACCCTCACAGGCTCTAGAGAGCCGTCAAACAGGGAAAATAACAATTTTCCTCCCACCCACCTCCCAGCAGAATTATGAGCTCATGCTTGTAAAGCGCTTTGCCATGTGAGGGGCAAGGCTGTGTAGAGCATCCTGCTGACAGTATCAGCTAGTTTGGAAATGCAGCCAGAGTTTCCCACCCAAATGGCTGCTTCAACCTTTGTGTCAATTCGGAAAAGTTCCCCTGATGGGAAAGCACTCCTCTCCCTCAAGCAGCAGGAATGGCCTTCGGAATTGTGTGGAAGCGGTGGGCAGTGCAGGGTTCCTTCCTGACAGCTTCCATCGTTAGCGCTAGGAATCTCATTGGTACCATAGTCAGTGGCTCTCACTGATGGGAACGTATGTTAACTCTGGGGATGGCCTTTCAGTTCAGTTCAGTTCAGTTGCTCAGTCATGTCTGACTCTTTGTGACCCCATGGACCGCAGCATGCCAGGCCTCCCTGTCCATCGCCAACTCCCAGAGTCCACCCAAACCCATGTCCATCGAGTTGGTGATGCCATCCAACCACTTTTCCAATGAGAATGGAACCCCTGTCTTCTGCACTGGCAGGCTGTTTCTTTACTACTGAGCCACCAGGGAAGCCCGTTTGGCCTTTCCTGAAGTGCCGCCTGATGTGAAGAGCTGACTCACTGGAAAAGTCCCTGATGATGGGAAAGCTTGAAGGCAGGAGGAGAAGGGGACGACAGAGGATGAGATGGTTGGATGGCATCACCGACGCAATGGACATGAGTTTGAGTAAGCTCCGGGAGTTGGTGATGGACAAGGAGGCCTGGTGTGCTGCAGTCCATGAGATCGCAAAGAATCAGACACGACTGAGCAACTGAGCTTAACTGAATGTGCCACATAAAAGGAAGGATATTGAAGAAGGCTTCTTTCACTTTGCATAATGGTTTTGAGGTTCCTCCACATAGTTGCATGTGTTAGCGATCCTTCCCTTTTAATCCCTGAAGAACTTTCAGTTTTATGGATGGGTCATCCTTTGTTTATCTGCCTGTTGAATGATGTTTGTCCTGTTTCCAGTGGTTTGGGATCGTGAACAAAGTGACTGGGATGATTCCCATTCAGGTCTTTGTGGGAATGTATGTTTTCCCTTCCCTTAAGGAGATGCCGGGGAGGGGAATGGTTGAGTGATATGGTAAGTGAGTGTTTACCTTTGTGGGAACCATTGTGCAGTTCCCCCAGTAACGTATGAGGGCCCCACCAGCTCTGTATTTTTATCAGTGCTTGCTATCCTAGGTTTCTTTAACTTCAGCAGTACCAGTAGGTATGCAGGAATTTTTAATTTGGCTTTCCCTGATGACTAATGATTTTGAGCAACTTTTTCATATGCATACTGACTCTTTATGTCTTCTCTTTTGAGGTGTCCATTCCAGACTTTTGGCAATTAAAAAGACGAGTTGTGTCTTCATTACTGACTATTGTCTGTGTGCCTGTGCAGATAGTCCGGGACTATCTGCAACCCCATGGAATGTAACCCTCCAGGCTCCTCGGTCCATGGGACTTCACAGGCAAGAATACTGGAGTGGGTAGTCATTTCCTTCTTCAGGGGATTTTCCTGACCAAGAGATTGAACTCGGGTCTCCTGCCTTGGCAGGCAGATTCTTTACCTCTGAGCCACCGAGGAAGCCCATTGATTCTAGGAGTTACCTGTATATTCTGGATATGAGCCCTCTGTCAGATGTGTTTTGCAAGAATTTCCCAGATTGTGGACTTCCTTTGGGATTCCTTTACTGTCTTTTGAAGAGGAAATATTCTGAATCCTGATGATGTTGATTTTCATAAAATTAGAAAAACAATGGTTGTGTACCCCAATCCTTGGTGATAGACAGGGAAGGCTGGCATGCCGCGGTCCATGGGATCGCAAAGAGTCGGATACAACTGAGCGACTGAACTGAAATGAACTTCCAGAACTCTAAGAGAAGGAACTGGTGTTGCTTTAGGTCACTCCATTGGTGGTAATTTGTTACAGAAGCAAGAGGACACGCATACAGTATCATCCGGAATCTGTGTTATTTCCGAGTATTTAACAATTGTTACTTATGGCCTCTATCTGCAGTTGCTGAAACAGGGGAAAGAAACAGTAAACTCTTAATGTCCAAGAGTCAGCCATCATGGGCACTAACAACATCGAAAAGGTGAACAAAGAAATTGTAGGTCAAGTTATAACCACAGTTCCAAAATCCTCCACCAATGGGCTGCATAGGGTGTTTACAAGGAATGATCCTGCAGCATCTTGACGTTTAATGGAAAATTCCATCTCCTTCTGTGTCCACTAGGAAAAAAAAAAAAAGCCCAACCTAAAACTTGAGTGTTGTGTTTTATTTGGCAGATATTCTTAGGACGTCAAGCCTGGGAGACAGCATCTCAGATAACATTGAGAAAACTGTTCCAAAGAGGCATGTCAGAGAGCCAGGATATATAGTTGGTTTTTTTTTTAAACAAAAGTCCAGGTAGTCTAAACATTAAAAGATGACAGTTAATAACAGAAACCAGATATCTTGAGTTGAGGAATTTAGAGCTTTTTCTGTGTATTGGAAGAAAGCAGGAGTCTGGGCTCACTGAAGTCATTCCTTGGTTATGCACCCCAGCTACCTGGAACCAGTATCCTCTGTTTTCTCACATCCGGAGCTTTCTCTGGGTGCACTGTCAGGGTGGTTCTAGTGGCTGACTGCTAGATGGACTTGGCAGTTCCCTTGGTCTGCATCTTGAGTCCTTCCAGGGCTCACTGGCTGGAGGCTGTAACGTGACGGCTTGATGTCTGAGGCATCCTTTCTTACGTGACAAGGTGCTATTGTGCTTATCATCTCACCAGAAATGAATCGCACATCATAATAGGAAAGCTGTAGGTTTGTTGTGGTTTTGCTGGTGGGGTTGCCATGTTCATCGAGGCAGTGAAACTCAATGAGGTATAAAAAATATATTTTAAATTTATTTAATTTTTCTTTTACACTGGGGTGTAGTTGGTCGACAGTGTTGTGTTAGTTTTAGGGGTAACAGCAAGATGAGTCACTTACACGTATACATATACTCATTCTTTTCCAGATGCGTTTCCCATAGAGTTTACTAGAGGATACGGAGTAGAGTTCCCTGTGCTATGCAGTAGTGTGTCCTTGGTGATTGTCTGTTCTATAGATAGCAGTGTATATATGCTAATCTCAACCTCGCACGCTATCCCTCTCCCCTCCCCTTCTGCCGGGAGCCGCCACGGGAGATTCCCCCCCCATGACAAGGTCGTGTGGAAGAGAACTGTTAAGCAACGCTTCAGGACTCAACGGGCTCCCTAGGCTTTCTCGAGCATCTGCCCCCAAACCAGAATCTGTCTGTTTTACTATTTCATGACTTTCACCAACTCCTCTGACATTAACAGGGGGCTAACCCTGACCACCTTTCTCTGGAGAAAGTCAACTTAGCGCTATAGCTAATAAGTCTCTTGGACATCAGAGGAATATTTCAAATCAAACCCCCTCTGTTAGCATTCTAGCTTGCTTGGCAGGTATATGCAGACTCTTGCATGTGCTTATTTACAGCCTCCTGACTGTGAGAGGCACGGGAAGCCTAAAACATAGAGCCTTTCAAAGAGTTAAGAGTTATTAGAGTAGTGCTGCTATAGGATTTCATTATTGGGCCAATGCTTGTTGCTAAGTTCCCATATCTCTTATCCACTGTGCACCTGGGAATGCATTAGTTAACATAGTTGAAAAGCAAGAAAAACAAGTGTAGCCTTGAAATTAACCACATCAGACTTTTGAGCTAATTGGTCCTTTCTTGTAACTCACTGCACCTTTGCTCCATGAGAAATGTAACTTGTTTAATACTTTCTGAGGCTGAGTTGATTAGGAATATAAAGAAAAAAACATTTCAAGGGAAAATAAGTTTTCTGGTTGAGAAGCCTTTATCAAAAGAGGGTCATAAAATGTCCACAGGCCTCCAAGGCCAGAAGATAATGTACGCAACATTGTCTATGGGAAAGGTTTGCAGAAAAAATCCTGGTTTTGATAAAAACAAAACAGATGTAATGTTTGGGCTGACTCTGTATGACTTTGCATCTTTCATTTCCCTCTATGTATAAGACAAGGTATAAAAGTACCTTTTAAAATAAAGCTATTGGGCCTTGCTCGAAGAAGCTTGGTCACTCCGTGTTTTTCTTTTTTCTCTTTTTTTCTCTCTTACTTTCTTTTTCAGGCTGATCCTTTGGAACACCGAGGCTCCCTGCGTTCACTTTCCTGCCTGGGCTTCTAAGATTTTATTAGCTTTCTATGTAAACCAAGGAATATCAGCCTCTCTCTTCTATTTTCTTATCTACTATATTCTTTCCTTATATCTCTCTAAATCATCTGCCGACGCTGTTTTTCCTTCAGGTTCCCCTGGATCCTGCGGGGGCTGGACCCCCCGCACCCTTCCACTTTGGTAACCATAAGTTTGCTTTCAAAGCCTGTGACTCTGTTTTATAAATAAGTTTATTTGTATCATTATTTTTTACATTCCACATTTAAGTGAGAACATGATATTTGCCTTTCCCTGTGTGACTTACTTCACATAGTATGATAATCTCCAGGTCGCTGCAAATGGCATCATTTCATGCTTTTCCATGGCTCAGTAATATTCCATTGTATATACGTACCACGCCTTCTTTATCCATCCCTCTATACGTGGACATTTAGGTCGCTGCATGTCTTGGCTATTCTAAATTGCGCTGCAGTGAACACTGGGGTACATGCGCCTTTTGGATTATGGTTTTATCCAGGTATATATGCCCAGGAGTGGGATTGCAGGATCATACGGTAGTTCTAGCTTTTGTTTCTTAGGAAACTTCCATGCTGTTTTCCTCAGTGATTGTACCAATTTACATTCCCACCAGCAGTGCAAGAGGTTCTCTTTGCTCCACACCCTCTCTAGCATTTATTGTTTGTACCTTTTTGATGATGGCCAGTCTGACCGGTGTGAGGTGATACCTCATGGTAGTTTTGATTTGCCTTTCTCTAATAACGTGTGATATTGAGCACGTTTTCGTGTTTATTTTGACCATCTCTATGTCTTCTTTGCGGAGAAGGCAATGGTAACCCACTCCAGTACTCTTGTCTGGAAAATCCCATGGACAGAGGAGCTTGGTGGGCTGCTGTCTTGGTGGGCTGCAGTCCATGGGGTTGCTAAGAGTCGGACACGACTGAGCGACTTCCCTTTCACTTTTCACTTTCATGCATTGGAGAAGGAAATGGCAACCCACTCCAGTGTTCTTGCCTGGAGAATCCCAGGGACTGGGGAGCCTGGTGGGCTGCCGTCTAGGGGGGTTGTACAGAGTCGGATATGACTGAAGAGACTTAGCAGCAGCAGCATGTCTTCTTTGGAGAAATGTCTGTTTAGATTTTCTGCCCCTTTTCTGATTGGGTTGTTTGTTTTTTGTGAGTTAGCTGCATGAGCTGTTTGAATATCTCAGGGATTAATCCCGTGTTGCTTGCTTTGGTTGCAATTATTTTCTCCCATTCCGTGGGCTATCTTTTCCTTCTGTTTACTGCTTCCTTTGCTGTGCAAAAGCTTTTAAGTTTAACTAGTTCCTATTTGTTTATTTTTGTTTTCATTTTCATTACTCTCAGAGGTTGTTCTAAAAAGATACTTCTGTAATTTATGTCAAAAAGTGTTCAGCATATGTTTTCTTCTAAGAGTTTTATAGTGTCCAGCCTTAAATTTAGGTGTTTAATCCATTTTGAATTTACTTTTGCGTATGCTGTTAGAGAATGTTCTAATTTCATTCTTTTACATATAGCTGTCCAGTTTTCCCAGTGCCCGTCATTGAAGACACTTCAGTGTCTTCTCTCCATTGTATATTATTGCCTCCTTTTTTGTAGATAAATTGACTGTAGTTATGTGGGTTTATTTTGGGGCATTCTATCCTGTTCCACTGATCTATGTTTCTATTTTTGGCCAGTACCATACTGTTTTGATCACTATAGCTTTGTAGTACAGCCTGAAGTCATGTAGCCTGATTCTTCCAGCTTCATTTTCCTTTCTTGGAATTCTGAAATATTTCTGGGTATTTTTTTTTATTTTTGAAGAAAACAATTCAGTCATGCAAGTGAAACTTGGTACATGGAATCTGGTACCAATTCCAGTGTGTGTGTGGGGTGACCCGCACAAACACCAAGCAATTCTGGGATACCAGCAGGGTGTCCTTTCAATTCTGACACTGTATGTGGAGATAGCATCAGATTGCACAGATTATCCATCCTACTTGACTGCTGGCCATCCCCTGCCCTTTCAGACACTGCATTGCAAGTCCAGGTACTTCTGATCAACTGGCTATCCATCGAAGGTTCCTACGACCTCCTTGTTGGGTCCAATTCATTTGTTAGAGTGGCTCGCAGAACTCAGAGAAACATGTCACTTACCAGACTACCAGTTTGGTGCAAAAGGATGTGATTCAGGAAGGAGTCGAATGAAAGAGATGGGCCAGGGTGTGGGCAAAGGACACAGAGTGTCCGTGTCCTCCCCAGCCAGTGCCGCTATCCCCAGTCATGACATACACACCAAACCAGACGTGCTCCAAACCCTATCTTCTTGGTTTTAATGGGACTTCATTACACAAGTGAAATTGATTAAATCATTGACCATGGGGGTGGTTTAGTTGCTAAGTCATGTTTGACTCTTGTAGCCCTGTGAACTTCAGCCCACCAGGCTCCTCTGTCCACGGGATTTCTAAGGCAAGAATACTGGAGTGGGTTGCCATTTTTCTTCTCTGGTGGGAGGCGGGGGGAGGGTGGTGTCTTCCCAACCCAGAGGATTGAACCTACATCTCCTGCGTCTCCTGCGCTGGCAAGCAGGGTCTTGACTACTAAGCCACCAGAGAAGTCAAATCGTTCACCACAGGTGATTTTTTTTTCATCTTTTAAAAAAATTGGGATATGGTTGCTTACAAATTTGTGTTACTTTCTGCTGTACAACAGAGTGAATCTGCTATATGTTTACATATATCTCCTCCCTCTTGGGTCTACCTCTGACCCCCTCCCTTGTCCCACCTCTCTGGCTTATCACAGAACACTGAGCTGAGCCCTTTGTGCTATACGGCAGCTTCCTACTCCAGTTCAGTTCAGTCGCTCAGTCGTGTCCAGCTCTTTGCGACCCCATGGAGCACAGCACCCCAGGCCTTCCTGTCCACCACCAATTCCCGGAGTCCATTCAAACTCAGGTCCATTGAGTGGGTGATGCCATCCAACCATCTCATCCTCTGCCATCCCCTTCTCCTCCTGCCCTCAATCTTTCCCAGCATCAGGGTCTTTTTCAATGAGTCAACTCTTAACATCAGGTGGCCAAAGTATTGGAGTTTCAGCTTCAACATCGGTCTTTCCAATGAACATTCAGGACTGATTTCCTTTAGGATGGACTGGTTGGATCTCCTTGCAGTCCAAGGGACTCGCAAGAGTCTTCTCCAACACCACAGTTCCAAAGCATCAATTCTTCGGCGCTCAGCATTCTTTATAGTTCAACTCTCACATCCGTACATGACCACTGGAAAAACCATAGCCTTGACTAGACAGACCTTTGTTGGTAAAGTAATGTCTCTGCTTTTCAATATGCTGAGCTTCCTACTAGCTCTCTGTTTTACACATGCCCATGTATATACATCTACACACATGGTCATGTATATGTATGAGTAAGTAAGTGAAGTTGTGCAGTCGGGTCTGACTCTTTGTTACCCTGTGGACTGTAGCCCGCCTGGCTTCTCCATCCATGGGATTCTCCAGGCAAGAACACTGGAGTGGGTTGCCATTTCCTACACACATGGTAGTATGCTGCTGCTGCTGCTAAGTTGCTTCAGTCGTGTCTGACTCTGTGTGACCCCAGAGACGGCAGCCCACTAGGCTCCCCTGTCCCTGGGATTCTCCAGGCAAGAACACTGGAGTGGGTTGCCATTCCCTACACACATGGCAGTGTATGTACATATATACCCATGATAGTCTATACACATATCTGCATAGGGTAGTGTATATATGCATATACATCAACCCCAATCTCCCTTCACTTCTACCCTCCCCACCACCCCGAGTCCAGAAGAACATCCCCTACAGATGCATCTAAACCTATTCCTGCCCTGCAAATATGTTCAACAATGCACTATTACTCGGCCATAACAAGGCATGAAATTGGGTCATTTGTAGAGACATGAATGGACCTAGCCATAAGGGATTTGATTTAGGTCATACCTGAATGGTCTCCACTTTCTTCAATTTCAGTCTGAATTTGGCAATAAGGAGTTCATGATCTGAGCCACAGTCAGCTCCCGGTCTTGTTTTTGCTGATTGTATAGAGCTTCTCCATCTATGGCTGCAAAGAATACAATCAATCTGATTTCGGTGTTGACCATCTGGTGATGTCCATGTCTAGCCTCTTCTCTTTTGTTGTTGGAAGAGGGTGTTTGCTATGACCAGTGCATTCTCTTGGCAGAACTCTATTAGCCTTTGCCCTGCTTCATTCTGTACTCCAAGGCCAAATTTGCCTGTTACTTCAGGTGTTTCTTGACTTCCTACATTTGCATTCCAGTCCCCTTCCAGTGGTCATGTACGGATGTGAGAGTTGGACTATAAAGAAAGCTGAGCGCCGAAGAATTGATGCTTTGGAACTGTGGTGTTGGAGAAGACTCTTGAGAGTCCCTTGGAGTGCAAGGAGATCCAACCCAGTCCATCCTAAGGAAATCAGTCCTGAATATTCATTGGAAGGACTGATGCTGAAGCTGAAACTCTAATCCTTTGGCCACCTGATGCAAAGAGCTGACTCATTGGAAATGACCCTGATGCTGGGAAAGATTGAGGGCAGGAGGAGAAGGGGATGACAGAGGATGAGATGGTTGGATGGCATCACCGACTCAATGGACATGAGTTTGAGTGGACTCCGGGAGTTGGTGATGGACAGGGAGGCCTGGCGTGCTGTGTGTGGTTCATGGGGTCGCAAAGAGTTGGACACAACTGAGCTACTGAACTGAACTAACTGAATGAACCTAGAGTGTGTCATACGTAGTGAAGTCAGTCAGAAAGAGACAAACAAATATCGTACTAGAGCATATATGTGGAATCTAGAAAAATGACTCTCCTTGCTCCTATGTTCCCTTACTTTTCTCAGCAGGAAAATGCTTTGGGCACTGTGTTCCCATCAGATGAATATCAGTCACGTTTCAGCAAGTGATAAATCCTTTCCAATGAATATAATCACCCCTTGAGGCTTTTTTTTTTTTTCCACATAATTTCACTTTTTTTCTTTTTAGATTTTGTACTTCACTATGGATAGAAAAATGAAATCTTCCACAATTTTTTTCCCTGCTACCAAAGGTGCAAGTAAGCAGAGTCCTGTGCCCACAGCACCAGCGTCTGTTACTGAGCAGGGCTATTTCTAATGGGGAGAATCAAGCAAAACTTTCATTTTGCAGAGAAGGATAGAATTCCCCAGGGCTTTCCCTCCACTGGTCCATTGGTGATGTGTGTACCTGAACTCTCAGAGAAATTCAATTAAATTCCCTGGATTCGGGGGGTTTTAATACACCTCAAAGTGAGCCACATAAAACTGCCTGGAAATAAATAACATCAAGGATCATCATGAAACATTTACTGAGTCCCTGTGGGCTGCGCACAAAATCCTGCTGAGTTTATGATGTCTCATCATCTCCAAGGCAGAATACCCACTTATTTCACCTCCTGGAAGACAGTATTATAGGTACCTTCATAACATTCAGCAAGGAATTCTTGGCGTAGGAGCCCCAGTGCCTCGGGCCTGTGAAAATGGTTTATTTTCTTTTGAAATCAAGAGAAAAGGCACGATGTCAATCCAGCCTGGATTAGATGCATCTTTACACAAAGGATCGTAAAAACATGAAAATCTTCACATTTAAATTAAGGTAAACACGTGACTTCCCTGGTGGTTCAGACAGTAAAAGTGTCTGCCTACAAATACAGGAGACCTGGGTTCTATCCCTGGGTCGGGAAGATTCCCTGGAGAAGGAAATGGCAACCCACTCCAGTATTCTTTCCTGGATAACCCAATGGATGGAGGAGCCTGATGGGTTACAATCTAGGGGGTGGCAAAGAGTCAGACAGGACTGAACGACTTCACTTTCTTTCTTTCTAAACATACAAACTTTTATAGAATTGCACATAAATTCCCTCAAATAATTTACGCACTAAATCCCTGACCTAAGAGCCTTCAAGTTGCAGACTTTCAAAGGTGTGAATGTGGGTTCCGTCCAGATCAGGCGTGAGTGACATTGCAGCTTGCCCTCTGTGCCCTGTAGCTCTACCATCTCCCACCTCCTGTGCCTTCCGTAGGCAGCAGTGCAGTCGTCTTGCCCTTTCGATCAGTGCCAGCGCCTGGATGCCAGCTGTGTAGTAGTCCCGTAGTTTTCAAGGCCCTCTCCTGTAAGATTTAAGATGCTTTCTGTATTTCTTATGTTTGTTTTTCATGCACTGAATTTGTGTGCGAGGTATCATCAACGTGTTACAGTGCCGTATGGTACAGCGCTCTGTGTTAGTCGAGTAGCTAGGCTGACTTTGTCGGGGTGCGTGCCAAGTCACTTGGGTCATGTCCAACTCCTTGTGACCCTATGGACCGTAGCCCGACAGGCTGCACTGTCCACAGGACTTAGGAACAATGTGGACTTGCAAATGTACTCTTAGAAGGGAACTCGTTTGTATGTGGGACTTATTGCATATTAAAATATAAATAGGCATGAATTTTAGATATAAATTTATATACATCATGAGAAATGCTGGGCTGGAAGAAGCACAAACTGGAATCAAGATTGCCGGGAGAAATATCAATAACCTCAGATATGCAGATGACACCATCCTTATGGCAGAAAGTGAAGAGGAACTAAAAAGCCTCTTGATGAAAGTGAAAGAGGAGAGTGGAAATGTTGACTTAAAGCTCAACATTCAGAAAATGAAGATCTTGGCATCTGGTCCCATCACTTCATGGGAAATAGATGGGGAAACAGTGGAAACAGTGTCAGACTTTATTTTGGGGGGCTCCAAAATCACTGCAGATGGTGACTCCAGCCATGAAATTAAAAGACACTTACTCGAACCCGGGTCTCTTATATCTCACTGCATTGGCCGGGCAGGTTCTTTACCGCGAGTGCCACCGGGGAAGCCCAGAAGAATACAGTCGACCCGAAAAGCACTGCCAAACTGATTCACCATAATGAGGACCAAAGGCACCTTCTGCTGCTGCTGCAGCTGCTGTGGCTGCTGCTGCTAAGTCGCTTCAGTTGTGTCCGACTCTATGCAACCCCATAGACGGCCTCCTACCAGGGTCCCCCGTCCCTGGGATTCTCCAGGCAAGAACACTGGAGTGGGTTGCCATTTCCTTCTCCAATGCATGAAAGTGAGAAGTGAAAGGGAAGTCGCTTAGTCGTGTCCGACTCTTAGCAACCCCATGGACTGCAGCCCACCAGGCTCCTCCATCCATGGGATTTTCCAGACAAGAGTACTGGAGTGGGGTGCCATTGCCTTCTCCAATGCACCTTCTAGTGGACGGTAGTTTCCTCCAGAGGCGTCTTACTGGCGGGAAGCTGGGAGGCCCTGCGTGTTCCAAGTCGGATTTCAGCACCACAGCTCCCTGCCTCCCCCACAGAAGCCATGGGCTAGGTTCACTGCCTGGCTCTTGGCACTGCTGTTTAAGACTGTGTTCCACGCTGCTCCCTTGGCATTTCTCTCACTGAGAAATACCCACCAAGTTAGCAGATCAGCCGCCAGGATTGCCTGTTACAAGCCTGAGATGATGGAGCATTCAGCAAGCTTTCCCCCCCACCACAGGACAGGCTGTGAAAATGGCAAAAAGACAGGGTCCCTGTCTCACTCATCCATGGAGCGCGTCTCCCCTTCTCGCTTTAGACACCCCTTTGCTCCCCTTCATTCTCCTCCTACACAGCCGCCAGCAAAGCTAAAAGGGCCTGCTGCGTATCTCAAAGAAAAGACGCACTCATGGCAGATGCTAGTACGGATGCTCCAAAGAGTAATAACCCTACCAGGACAGCCTTTTCTCTCAAGCCCCACGGGCAGCGTCCACGTGCTGCGGAACCCTAAGAGTTGGGAGGGGGGTGATCTCAGCTCCAGAATCATAAAACCTCTACTTCCTCCCCTTTCTGGTTCAAGAATCCCTCGGGGAGATTTGTTACAGGTGGCTCAGTGGTAAAGAATCTGCCTGCCTGAAGCAGGAGCCTCAGGAGACGCAGGTTCGATCCCCAAGTTGGGAAGATCGCCTCTGAGGAGGAAATGGCAATCCCACTCCAGTATTCTTGCCTGGAAGATCCCAAGGACAGAGGATCCTGGCAGGCTACAGTCAATGGGGTTGCAAAGAGTTGGACACGACTGACTACACACACACACACACACACACACACACACACACACACACACACCCCACCTGGATCCAGCAGGTCTGGGATAACACCCAGAAACCCGCCAGCATAACCAGCTCCCTGGGTTTTCTTGTGACTGGTGGTCCTGCTTCCTTGAGCCACTGAGACACACTGTCCTAAACAAATCTGGATCTTCGGTCAGCTTCTCCAGGCAACCTGGGAGTGCCCTCTTTATTTAATTTAAACTTGCTATTTTCTATTGTGGTATAGTCAATTAACAATGCTGTGATAACTTCAGATGGACAGTGAAGGGACTCAGCCACACATAGACATGTATCCATTCTCTCCCAAACTCCCCTCCCATCCAGCCTGCCACATGACGTCAAGCAGAGTTCCCTGTGCTGTCCAGCAGGTCCTTGTTCATTCTCCATGTTAAAGACAGCAGTGTGTCCATGTCTATCCCAGACTCCCTGACTATCCTTTCCCCCATCCTTCCCCCTGGGAACCATAAGGTTATTACAGAGGATTGAGCAGAGTTCCCTGTGCTGGACAGCAGGTCCTTGCTGGTTCTCCATGTTAAATATAGCAATGTGCCTATGTCCAGGGGATTGCCCTCTTCAAGAGAAAAAGAAGGCAGCCCGTTTCCAATAATAAAAATGAAGAAAACTGATTTGTTAGGCAAAGAGAAGCAATAGCATGATGTTACAAATGTCTGTGTCCTGGGTTTATTTTGTGCTCAGGTAGACAAAACCACCTCAGGTGGTGCCATTCCAGATAATTGAAGACGAGGACGTATTCGAAAAATGTTATTTCCTGAATGTGGCATTGTTTCTCCTGGGACCACGCAAACCCTTTTTTTTTTCTTATTAAACGCCGAAATTTGGCAGCCACCTCTCTGAGGTCTGCCCAGCACGTCCCTCGCGGTCTTCGTCCAAATAATTAAAGAGACAGACGGCACTCTAGGGGCCCTACCCATAATGAAGCACTTGTTCATGGCTCTCATGGGTCGCTTTGGGGACATGTCTTCCAGTCTCAGAAACGTGATGAGAGGCAGAGGTAATTTCTTCCTTTTTCTTGTTCTCTGAAGTCCTAGTGTAGGGTCAGCGGGATGGTCTGTGTGCCAGAGCAGGGACTAGTTTTGCGTTTCGCTGCTGATGCTTAAAAATAAACAACAACCTTCCTGGGCTTGTTAATGAAACCACATAGTGTTTCAGAACCGAGTTGCAAAATCGTGGTGATAGGTGAGAGGCTGAAGGGATTCACAAAAAGTATCTGGTGGCAGGGAGTGCGAAGGAAATGGAAATGAAAAATAGAAGGTTGCCATTGGGAAAGGTAGGTGTATCTGCTGAGGAAAGGGCTCGCTTAAGTGATGGAGATCATCGATGCTGGAGCAGCGAGGCAGTGGTCCTGCTTTAAGCTGGGTGGGCAGACAGAGTCCTCCCCCCCCCAACTACCTTTGAGAGTCAGGAGGGGCAGCAAATGAACCAGCTAAGCAAGCAGAGCCAGAGTACAGACTAGAGCATCCTGACCCAATTGTCTTAACCTGTGTGCACCTCGCTTCTCCTTTCTGTAGTGGAGTGATACTGTGAATGTTTCAGGAAATCTTTACCAAGCCTGTCAGCAGTATTTTTGGGGGGTGGGGGGTGGGGGAGTGCTTCCCAGATATGGAGAAGGCAATGGCACCCCACTCCAGTACTTTTGCCTGGAAAATCCCATGGACGGAGGAGCCTGGTGGGCTGCAGTCCATGGGGTTGCAAAGAGTCGGACACAACTAAGCGACTTCCCTTTCACTTTTCCCTTTCATGCATTGGAGAAGGAAGTGGCAACCCACTCCAGTGTTCTTGCCTGGAAAATCCCAGGGACGGGGTAGCCTGGTGGGCTGCCATCTATGGGGTCGCACAGAGTTGGACACGACTGAAGCGACTTAGCAGCAGCAGCAGCAGCAGCATTGACATGTACACACTGCTTGCTTAGTCCATGGAATTCTCCAGACCACAGTACTGGAGTGGGTAGCCTTTCCCTTCTCCAGGGGATCTTCCCAACCCAGGGATCGAACCCAGGTCTCCTGCATTGCGGGTGGATTCTTTACTGTCTGAGCCGCCAGGGAAGCCCAAGAAGACTGGAGTGGGTAGCCTATCCCTTCTCCAGGGGATCTTCCCAACCCAGGAATCAAACCAGAGTCTCCCATATTGCAGGCCGATTCTTTACCAACTGAGCTATCAAGTAAGAGACATAAACCCGCTCCAGGATTCTTGCCTGGGAAATCCCATGGATAAGGGAGCCGGAGGGGGTCAGTTCATGGGGTCACAAAGAGTCAGCCAGGACTGAGCAGATAAACAACAGTGACAACATGTATATTAAAACGAGCTCCAGTTTACGGCACCTCCTTAATCAAGAAGTGAATTTCAGATTCTTGTGGGTCTACCACAGACACGCCTCCCTCCAGTGACCCGGCTCCTCCAGGTGTGGTCTATGGGCAGCCTCTTCGTCAGGGCAGACACTGGCCCTGTCCAGGTCTGCAGAGTCAGAGCCTGCATGATAGGAGTGCCCCGGGGGCGGGGGGGGCGGTGTTGGTGTGCCTGTTAAAATGCATCAGAGTTGCGATGAGCTCTCAGCGTGGTAGAACATCTTTATGTGAACTCCGTGTTTACGTTTAGGAAACGCTTGCTGGTCATGCGTCTGGAATGCGCTGGGTTATTGCGTCTTATCAAGATTAGTCCCCCACCTTCCATCTTTTGTATTTGGTTGTTTGCGTTCCATGACATTGACCTTTTGGCAGGTCAGCCCAGTTTTCTTGTATTGGTGGCTCTTAAACAGCTGGAAGGCATGAGTGAGGGACGCAGATAAGTCCCCAGCTTCCCCCTCCCCCTTCTTTCCCACCCCAGGGGACACTTGTCAGTGTCTGGAGACATTCTTGGTTGTCACACCTGAGGGTGCTGTTCACCTCTGTTTGGCATAGCTCATTTGCTAAAGAATCCACCTGTAATTCCAGAGACCCTGGTTCGATTCCTGGGTTGGGAAGCTCCCCTGGAGAAAGGATAGGCTAGCCACTCCAGTGTTCTTGGGTTTCCCTGA
This sequence comes from Ovis canadensis, assembly GCF_042477335.2. Taxonomy (NCBI): domain Eukaryota; kingdom Metazoa; phylum Chordata; class Mammalia; order Artiodactyla; family Bovidae; genus Ovis; species Ovis canadensis. The sequence goes on along the minus strand of NC_091727.1, from coordinate 6,550,442 downwards.
TAGCTCAGCTGGTAAAGAGTCCACCTGCAATGGGTTCAATCCCTGGGTTGGGAAAATCCCCTGGAGAAGGGAATGGCTACCTAGTCCAGTATTCTAGCTGGGAGAATCTGGCCTGTATAGTGCATGGGGGTCACCAAGAGTCGGACATGACTGAGTGACTTTCACTTTATCAATTTGGCAGAGGCCAAGGATGATCAAGTCTGACAAGGCACAGACCCGTCCCCTCCCTGCTCCAACAGCAATAATAGGATCATTTGGCTTTTACAGATATTTGCAATAAATGCCCCTGTATAATCTTTTTTATTCTGTTTCTCTGTGCTGTCTCTAGTTGAAAAGTAGACGTTGGCTCCACCGCTATCATGATGATCAGATTCATTCGATTGCTTGCTAACCGAAGCCAAATGCTCTGTCTGCATTTCCCTCCTAACTTAGTATACTGCCTCCTGTACAATGTCATGAACCTCCATCCATAGTTCTTCACACATTCTGTCTACCAGATTTAATCCCTCGAATCTATTCATCACTTCCACTGTATAATCATATCACCAATTAGGTTATATCTGAATGGCCTAGTGGTTTTCCCTACTTTCTTCAACTTAAGTCTGAATTTTGCAATAAGGAGCAGTAGTCATGTACAGATGGGAGAGTTGGACCATAAAGATGGCTGAGCACTGAGGAATTGATGTTGAACTGTGGTGTTGGAGAAGACTCTTGAGAGTCCCTTGGATGGAAAGGAGAGCCAACCAGCCCATCCTAAAGGAAATCAACTCTGAATATTCACTGGAAGGAGTGATGCTCAAGCTGAAGCTCCAATACTTTGGCCACCTGATGCGAAGAACTGACTCATTGGAAAAGACTCTGATGCTGGGAAAGATTGAAGGTTGGAGGAGAAGGGGACAGCACAGGGTGAGATGGTTGGATGGCATCACTGACTCGATGGACGTGAGTTTGAGTGAGCTCTGGGAGTTGGTGATGCGCAGGGAGGCCTGGTGTGCTGCAGTCCACGGGGTCTCAAACAGTGGGACACAATTTATCGTCTGAACAACAACGAACAACTTCATACGCAAAGGTGCAGCGCCCTTCCCCCTGCTTTCTGTTAGGGCCCATGAGGTGCTCAGGAGTGGAGTGCTAGTGGGTGACTGGTGATGCCGACCTCTGCCGCTTGTTTAGGGCAGTGCTGGCTGGCGAGGCGGTCTCTGCTGTAGTTACCCTTTGCTTTCGACTTCCACACTCTGTTCTTTGGACTCAAGCCACTCCGTCCAGGGTGACCATTAATTTTACAGGCTTCTTTCGGCTGCATACACAGCCCTGAGTGAGCACCTGTAAATTACAATTCTGGCGCAGTATGCTTGCAGCTCATAGCCACCACTTTAATGATGAAATAGCGTTTATAGAAGAAAAGAGGCACTTAAAAATAGTAAAAGAAATCTTTAAAAACATACAAGCAGCTCATGCAGCTCAATATATTAAAAAAAACCAGTCAGAAAGTGGGCAGAAGAGCTAAACAGACGTTTCTCCAAAGAAGACGTGCAGATGCCAACAAACACATGAAAAGAAGTTCAACTTCGCTCGTTATTGGAGAAACGCAGATCAAAGCTACTGAGGTATCACCTGGCACCGGTCAGAGGGCAGTCTTCAAAAATCTAGAAACAGTGAACGCTGGAGAGGGTGTGGAGAAAAGGGACCCCTCCCACAGCGTTGCCAGGAATGTAAATTGAACAACCATTATGGAAAACAGTAAGGAAAAGTGAAAGTGAAAGCTGCTCAGTCATATCCGACTCTTTGAGACCCTCCCCCTGCCGTTGACTACACAGTCCAGCGAATTCTCCAGGCCAGAATACTGGAGTGGGTAGCCGTTCCATTTTCCAGGGGATCTTCCCAACGCAGGGATCGAACCCAGGTCTCCTGCACTGCAGGCAGATTCTTCACCAACTCAGCCACCAGGGAAGCCCAAGAAGACTGGAGTGGGTAGCCCATCCCTTCTCCAGGGGATCTTCCCGACCCAGGAATGGAAGTGGAGTCTCCTGCATTGCAGGTGGATTCTTTACCAACTGAGCTGTCACGGAAGCCCATTTCTTTAAAAAAACTAAAAATATACTACTATATGACCCAGCAATCCCACTCCTGGGCACATACCCTGAGAAAATCATAAAAGGGCACGGGTACCGCACTGCTCATTGCAGCACGCTACGCAATAGTCAGGACACAGAAGCAGCCGGAAGGTCCGTTGACAGAAGAATGAGGAAAGAAGATGCGGTCTATATACACAATGGACAGCAGTCACGTGTGTATGGTCCGTATATACAATATAGACCTACAGTACGTGGTCCACATATACAGTGTGGACCGCCAGCGTGTGGTCCGCATATACAATGTACAAGTCACAGAAGGAACTAAAGTGGGTCATGTGTAGTGATGTGAACGAACCTAGGGTCTGTCACACAGAGTGAAGTGAGTCAGAAAGAGGAAAACAAATACGATCTATGAATGCATATTTATGGAATCTTGAAAAATGGTACCGACGAACCCACACAGGGCAAGAACAGAGACGGAGACAGAGGTAGAGAACAGATGTGTGGACACAGGGGAAGGAGAGGGTGGGACGGATTGAAAGAGCGCTGACCTGTGCACACCACCCTGTGTAAAACAGCCGGCTAGCGGGAAAGCTGCTGTATAGCCCCGGGAGCTCCGGTTGGTGCTCTGTGATGACCTCGAGGGGTAGGATGGATGCTTGGAGGGGAGGTTCACCAAGAAGGGGATATGTGTATGCTTACGGCCGATTCGCACTGTTGTACCCCAGAAGCTAGCACAATACTGTCAACCAGTTATACTCTAATTAAAAAGAAACAACAACAGAGGGCATTTTCCTTAGTAGTTCAGATATTGACATTTGCTTTGAGCTGGGATCAAATCCTTACATGTGTTCAGTAAGATGTGACTCGGTAAGGGAAAATGTAGATGAGTTTTTTGTCTTTGAATAGAATGAAGGCAGCTCTCTATAATATGCTGTCCAAGCCATACTACAAGGCATTGTCCCCATTTCACAGGTAAGGAAACTGAGGCTTGCAGAAGTTAGGTAGTTTGTGTCACATAGATGCTGAGCAATAGAAGTGGGCTTTATAAATAGGCCACTCAGCTCCATGCCCTCATTCCGTCCACTGTATCTTGCACTCTTCATGGAAGAAGGAAGGGTAAATAGCATAGGATGCTTTGAAATAACCCTTCATTCCCCTCAAACCCATTTACAATCGAGCTAACAATGGACATTCCAGGAAACCAACTTCCATGTGACTCTTGCATCCCTGAACTTTCAGCCTTTCCACATGCTGGGTCCCGTGTGTTTGGAATGTACTTTCATTTCTTTGCAAAACCAGATTCTTGCTTACTACACTGTATACTTGTAACTTATATAATACTGTACACCATCTGTATTTCAGTAATTATTTTTTACAAAAGCAACATAGGTTCTTTGTCTCCTGCAAATGGGTGCTCAAGACTCCTCCTTGTCTAATTTTAGATAAGCCCCACCTTTCCTTATCTAATGCTGGGGCTTTGGGACTAGGTGATCCCAAACCTATTCTAATCCATCCCACAGATGCCAAAGCTTGGTTGGGTCTATGGGGCTGGGTGCCCATCTTACACACAAGCATGCACCCTCACCTGCAGGTTGTGCGTGAATGCGTTCATGCCACACGCAGTTACTCTTAGGGGCTTATTTTGTGCAATGCAGTCAGGTCAGCTGTGTGGAAATTTGGAGTGGAATGAGGCCCAGGCTTCACCCTCAAGGAGGAAAACAGGCAAATAAACACCAGATCCCAGATACTGAAGCCGAGGCAAGAGAACGCAAAGGCAGGGAGCCTTCGGGCTGACTTCTTGAATTAAAAAAAAAAGTGGAGTCTGAAGTCATCTAAAAAAGCTGACAGCACTTTGCCCATTTGGAGAGGGCCAAAGGTCCAGGTGGTGCTCGCAGTAAAGAATGCACCTGGCAATACAGGAGACGTAAGAGACACTGGTTCAAGCCCTGGGTTGGGAAGATCCCTTGGAGGAGGAAATGAGAACCCACTCCAGTGTCCTTGCCTGGAGCATCCCACTGACAGAGGAGCCTGGCGGGCTATGGTCCGTAGGGTTGCAAAGAGTCAGAAACAACTGAAGCAACTCAGCAGGCATGCACACAAAGGCAGTGCCTAGAAGCGAGACGGTGGCAGGCAGAGGTGTAGGGGAATCTCCGGGAGTTGGAGAAGAAATAGAGGTCTTGGAGACAAAGGGTTTGTGTATGTTGGGAGAGTCTTCCAGAACAAGTATGGTGGACATGCAGTTGGGGCAGGTGAAAGAAGGCTGAGAATTCATGGACAAATGCAATTTTATTCTGCAGGCAGTAGGGGATTCATTGCTTACTCCTGAGAAGTATGGCTTCCATTTCAGAAGATCTGCTTAGGACTTCCCTGGTGGTCCAGGGATTAAGATTTTGCCTTCCAGCGCAGGGGGAGCAGGTTCGATTTCTGGTCTGGGAGCTAAGGTCTCCCATGTCTTGCTGCCAAAGAGCCAAAATGTAAAACCCAACCAGTGTTGAAGCAAACTCGACAAAGAATTTAAAAGTGATCTGCATTGAGAAAAACACGTTAAAAAGTGAGATTCAGTTAGAAAATCTCCTTGGCAAGTGTTACGATGGATGGAGAAGATGGAGAGGGGGTCTGTGTGGTGTGTATTCTTATGCAATTTATTTGCACTTTTCCTCTGTTTACAATGACGCTGCTGAAGGCCTGCCTTGCAATTCCTCTGTCTTTGCTGGTGGCACCTGCCCCCCTGCCCTCCAAAGGGCATTCATTTTACCCATTGCCCTGCAGAGAAACGATGCTGTGTACCTGTTCTAAGTCTGACAGTTGTCCTAGACTAGAACCACAAAGCTTCTCCGCATGCCGGGAGCCAGCGTGAGGAATCCCGCCCATGGCAAAGGTCATGAGGAAGGAAGCCTGACAAAATGCAAAGGTGGGGATCAGGCTGCAGGGGTTCCCCCTGGAATTTCCTGAGCATCTAACCTCAAAATCAGAGTCTGCCTGCTTTTCTATATTATGCTTTTCATCTACTCTTCTGACATAATGGGGGGCTGTCCCCCCACCACCGATGGCTCTCTAACTTGCCTTACCTGGACTTTTACAACTACTCATGTGATTGTTTACAGCCCCTCAACTGTGAGAGGCATGGGACATAAAGCCTTTCAAAGAGTTAAAAGTTATTAGAGTAGCGCTGGTGTAAGATTTCACTGTTGAGCCAATGCTTGTTGCTAAGTTCCCATATCTCTTATCCACTGTGCACCTGGGAGCACATTCGCTAACACAGAATGTAAGAAAAAACAAGTATAGCCTGGAAACTGACCACCTCAGACTTTTGAGCTAATTGGTTCTTTCTTTGTTGTAACTTACTGCACCTCTGCTTCGTGAAAATGTAACTTTGATACTTTCTGAGGCTGACAGAGATTAGAAATATAAAGAAAAAACACTTCAAGGAAAAATAAGTTTTCTGGTTGAACAGGCTTTATCAAAAGAGGGTCTTAAAATGTTTCACAGGCCTCCAAGTCCAGAAGATAATGTACACAACATCATTTGTGGGAAAGGTATAAAGGTCCTTTTAAAAAATAGTTATTGGGGTCTCGCTCACCGAAGCAGCTTGGTCTTCCCGTGTCTTTTTTATTTTCTGGCTGAATTCCCATCTTGGGCATGGAGGCTTGCCATGTCTACTTACTTGCCCTGGCTTCTAAGACCCATGCGAGAGGGAACCCAAGGCGGGGCACCCTCCACTATTCAGATGGGCGCCGGTGGCCTAACGTAGATGGTGCAAACCTCTTGTCTCGAGGTTTTATTAGTTCTCCACGTAAACCAAGTTATTCAGCCTCTTTTCTCCACTAATTTTCCTACTACACTATTCTTTCCTAATCTAATCTTATATTTCTAATTAAATAAATCTCTCCTCGCCGACTCCGCCCACCCTTCGAATTCCCTGGATCCACTGGGGCTGGACTCCGGCACCCGCGCCATGCAAGCGACTTAAAAGCATCCCAGGAGAGGGATGAACCACCCCAAGTGTTTGCCAGGTAACTTCTTGGCTTCTTTGCTGAGAACTATTACATCATGGGCTTCCTGGTGGCTCAGGCAGTAAAGAATCCACCTGCCCTGTGAGAGACTTGGGTTCGATCCCTGGGTGGGGAAGATCTCCTGGAGGAGGGGATGGCCGCCCATTCCAGTATTCTTGGAGAATCCCATGGACAGAGGAGCCTGGCGGGCTACAGTCCATGGGGTTGCAGAGAGTCGGATACGACTGAGCAGCTAAGCACATTACATCATGATGACGACCTCACCCCCTTCCCAAAGTGCTTATCTTCCAGCAAGGGGTCTGGAGGAGGATGCCTCCCTTCATCCAAGGTTCACCTGCTTTTGAAACTCCCAGTGATTGTTTATCTGTGAAAAGGCTTCATCTCAGCCTGACCTTCTAGCACCTACTTGAGTGAGAGTGAGCAAGAAGCCACTCCCCTCTACAGACCTGGCTCATCGCATCTCTGAGTTGCAGCAACCCATGATATTGAAGAGGTAGAAAGCTCACTCACTCAGAAACGGAACGAACGCATTCTTGTGTGTGTGTGTAGGGGTTGCCACAGCAAGTGGAGTCAGCGTCCTCCCCCTCACTTCCCAGCCTCACCTAAAATCTGCTCCAGCACGCTGTACCGGGAAAAGACGGAGCTGAGAAAACGGTATCCTTCGCTTTGCCAAGAAGGTCATGATCTTTGATCAGCATGAGCACAGCCCCGAAATGAGATGCAAAGAGAGTTCGTTGCTTTTAAGAAATATTACTGCAGAGAGGAATGAAAAGATTCAGAATGGAGTTCTCATCCAGCCAAACCCAAAGTAATCTGCCCCTGCCCACTGCCCACCACCACCCCTCCCCCCACCGCCTTGCTTGTGTGGGAAGAAATGAAAGTGAGTCCTGGCTGATCCTGGGAATGCATGTCCTGGAGGCCCTGGTACCCCCACCAGAGGTGGTTGAGTGCCATGCTTGTATCTCACTGCCTTCGGCCCTGGTGTGGAAAAACAAGGGGTGAAGACTGATCATTTGTTGCTGATCTCTTTGAACTGGAGTCTCTGCTGCATCTCATCAAGCCCAGACAGTTTGCAGAGAAGGCCAAACAGGTCATGCAAGAGGCTTGGCCAAGCACAAGGCCACACACCCAAGGCGCAGTCGCTGAGTCACCCTGTTACAGTGGACACAGTGATGGATGGGAAGTGTCAGAATTCTCGGGTGGAGAAGCCACGGAGGAACCTGAAGATCCATCTCTCTATTCCGAGAGAGATGTGCTAAACACGGCTGTGGTGAATCCGGTTGAACTTGGGCCCCATCTTAACCTCACTGGTCCCCATCTTAACCTCACTGGTCCCCTGTGGCAGAGATGTCGCCTGTATGGTCGAGAATTTATGGATTCCTGGAATCTCAGAACTGGAGAGGGGGCCTTAGTGTTTATCTTGCCCCAAACTCTTGGGCATAAGGAAAATACGCCTGAGAGAAGCTGAGCATTAGGGTCATGGAGGATGTTTCCTTGAAGGCCTCCTGACTCTGTCTAGTTTTGCATGACACTATGCTTTGGAACTGTGGTGTTGGGGAAGACTACCGAGAGTCCCTTGGACTGCAAAGAGATCCAACCAGTCCATCCTAAAGGAAATCAGTCCTGAATATTCATTGGAGGCACTGATGCTGAAGCTGAAACTCCAATACTTTGGCCACCTGATGCTGGGAAAGATTGAAGGCGGTGATGGAGGATGAGATGGTTGGATGGCATCACCGACTCAGTGGACATGATCTTGAGCAAACTCCTGGAGATGTTGAGGGACCTGTCATACTGCAGTCCATGGGGTCAAGAAGAGTCAGACACGACTTGGTGACTGAACATCAACAACAACATGTTCAGAAGGAAATTCTGCCCTGAATGTTTCTGGGTTTCAGCTCAGTTCAGTTGCTCAGTCGTGTCTGACTCTTTGCGACCCCATGGACTGCATCAGACCAGGCTTCCCTGTCCATTACCAACTTCCAGAGTTTGCTCAAACTCATGTCCATTGAGTCCTTGATGCCATGCAACCGTCTCATCCTCTGTCGTCCCCTTCTTCTGCTGCCCTCAATCTTTCCCAACATCAGAGTCTTTTCCAATGAGTCAGGTCTTCTCACCAGGTGGACAGAGTATTGGAGCTTCAGCTTCAGCTTCAGCATCCGTCCTTCTGATAAATGTTTCTGGGTTTAGCTGCCTTAAGTTTTGGGAAATGCTTGCTCTGAAAATTCTCCAGGTGGTGTCTCAAACTCACCTGCTTCTGCGTCCATGTTGGAGAAAAGTGGCCCAAGGTATCGCAAGCCATCCTTTGGAACCTCCCAAGGAACTGTGGAAGGACCTCGAAGCAACAGTCAACCACCAGTGTAGCCTCCTGTCTCCAGGGAGTCACAGCGCAGCGCAGGCTGTTGTCCCTGGCACTGACGTTCATGCCTGGCTGCCGTTCTCGTCATCCTGAGTCATTTTCTGTTTTCCTGGTTGAGACGTATGGGCGCACCTCCGGGGGAAGCAAAGAAGGCAGGGTGGGATGGCCAAGAAGAGTCATCTCACCTTTCTGCTCTGCTCTTGACTCTGTGGCCCTGAGCGCATCTGGACATCTGATTTACTTTTCATTGCCACCTGCTGGAGCCCCTGACATATACCTCCCCCGACCCCCTCACCTCTGCCCTTCCTCCCCCGACCCCCTCACCTCTGCCCTTCCTCCCCCGACCCCCTCACCTCTGCCCTTCCTCCCCCGACCTCCTCACCTCTGCCCTTCCTCCCCCGACCCCCTCACCTCTGCCCTTCCTCCCCCGACCCCCTCACCTCTGCCCTTCCTCCCCCGACCTCCTCACCTCCGCTTCCTCAGTGGATTTCTTTCCTCCTCTGTCATTCTGTCTCTTCACCCGGCCGTCAGAAGGTGTGGAGGTCGGAGGCAGCATACACACCACCCTTCTTCATGAACCGCAGCCTGGTCCTAGAGAAGGAACTTTGTAATTCCGTAAAGCCATGAGCCATTGCCATGCGGCACCACCCAAGACAGACGGGTCGTAGTGAAGGGTTCTGACAAAACGTGGTCCCCTGGAGGAGGAAATGGCAACCCACACCAGTCTTCATGCCTGTGGTGGTGGTGGTTTAGTGACTCAGTCCTGTCCGACTCCTGGGACCCCGTGGATTGTAGCCCCACCAGGCTCCTCTGTCCATGGGATTCTCCAGGCAAGGATACTGGAGTGGGTTGCCATGTCCTTCTCCAATTCTTGCCTGTCAGTTCAGTTCATCGCTCAGTCATGTCTGACTCTTTGCAACCCCATGAATAACAGCACGCCAGGCCTCCCTGTCCATCACCAACTCCTGGAGGTCACTCAAAGTCACGTCCATCGAGTCAGTGATGCCATCCAGCCATCTCATCCTCGGTCATCCCCTTCTCCTCCTGCCCCCAATCCCTCCCAGCATCAGAGTCTTTTCCAATGAGTCAACTCTTCGCATGAGGTGGCCAAAGTACTGGGGTTTCAGTTTTCGCATCATTCCTTCCAAAGAACATCCAGGGCTGATCTCCTTCAGAATGGACTGGTTGGATCTCCTTGCAGTCCAAGGGACTCTCAAGAGTCTTCTCCAACATCACAGTTCAAAAGCATCAATTCTTCGGCGCTCAGCCTTCTTCACAGTCCAACTCTCACATCCTTACATGACTGCTGGAAAAACCATAGCCTTGACTAGATGGACCTTTGTTGGCAAAGTAACATCTCTGCTTTTGAATATGCTGCCTAGGTTGCTCATAACTTTTCTTCCAAGTAGTAAGCGTCTTTTAATTTCATGGCTGCAGTCACCATCTGCAGTGATTTTGGAGCCCCCCAAAAATTAAGTGTGACACTATTTCCACTGTTTCCCCTTCTATTTCCCATGAAGTGATGGGACCAGATAAAGAGTATGGGAACACGGAAGCCTGGCGTGCTGTAGTCCCTGGGGTTGCAGAGTTGGACATGGCTTAGTGACCAAACAACAACACCGAAAATACTTAGTACCAGCCCCAGCATCCTCACCGAGCGTCCCGTTTCCATTGTCTTCAGTGACGCCTGGGCTTACTCACCTACCCAACTATGCTTTAAAAATGCTTGTCATGCCTTAGACTCGTTTTCACTCCTGAGTTCACCTGGGAGTGGAGACTTGTGTCCTTTGAGGCTTTTGATTTAGAAATTAATGTTCTTGGAGATCCACAAAACTGGTACCAGTGTTTATCACCCCATGCCAAAAGAGGATATGGCCTGCTGGAAAGAGGTGACCTTGCTTCCAGTAAAGAAGTGTTGTCTTGCTTGAGTTTTTCCATTGATGCCGCAGAAAGAAGGAGGTAGTTTAGATGTGAAAATTGTCTTGATAACTGGCCGTATTTTGCAGCCACTTCCTCCGAGCAAAGCTATAATTTGATAATTTAATATCAAGATGGTTTCTATAGAAAATCAGTTCGGTTCAGTCACTAAGTCATGTCTGACTCTTTGTGACACCATGGACTGCAGCATGCCAGGCCTCGCTGTCCATCACCATCCCAGAGCTTGCTCAAACTCACGTCCATCGAGTCAGTGATGCCATTCAACCATCTCATCCTCTGTCATCCCCTTCTCCTCCTGCCTTCAATCTTTCCCAGCATCAGGGTCTTTTCCAATGAGTCGGCTCTTTGCATCAGGTGGCCAAAGTACTGGAGTTTCAGCTTCAGTATGGTGGTTCTTTTCTTAACTGCTGACTTGACTCCAGCTTTCACAAACCACCGACTGACAACCACCGTGTGATTGGCACGGGCGTCGGGGCTTGCTGACAAGCGTTCTACCTCCAGGGGCCTGAGACTGGAGGTAGTGCAGGCCCAGGCCCCGCAAGATGGCTGCTCTCTTGTTCTCTGTACGCCCCCTGCTGGACCAGGGCCTGCTTCACTTATGCCTCCTCATGTGACTGACTTTCCTGCATACCTGCCCCTGCTCCAGGTGGTGAGTGTTCTTTTCTCTATTATTATTATTTTTTGTAACTTTAAATTCTGAATTGGAATACAATGGCTACTCACTCCAGTATTCTTGCCTGCGAAATCCCACAGACAGAGGAAACTGGCTACAGTCCACGGGGTCATAAACAGTTGGACACGACTGAGAGACTAAACCACCACCACCAGCGTGAATTTTGAGGGGATGCAGACATCCAGTCTGTAGCAGGAGGTGTGACCTCATGTCTCCGTGCCCCAGTTTGCTCATGTGTACAATGAGAGAAGAAATGATGGTGGGACCTTCTCAGCTGTCTGTGGCACTCTTGCATTCTGGAAGGCAGGAAGGGGTCCTGAGAATCCTTCAGGGGATCATTTCGTCAGGGCCTTCCTCTAGCTCGGTAGTTCTCAACAGTGTGTCCTGTGCCCAGCAGCATAAACAGCACCTGGGGACTTGTTAGAAGGCAGCTTCTCAGGCCCCATCCCGGACCTACTGACTGAGAAACTCCCTCTGAAGGCTGTATTGTGATGAGCCCTCCTGAGGCTTCTGTTGTTGTTGGTGTTGAGTTGCCAAGTTGTGGACGACTCTTTGTGACCCCGTGGACTGCAGCATGCCAGGCCTCCCTTCCATCACCATCTCCCAGAGTTTACTCCAACTCATGTCCATCAAGTCAGTGATGCCATCCAACCAACTCATCCTGGGTCAGCCCCTTCTCCTCCTGCCTTCAATCTTTCCCAGCATCAGGGTCTTTTCCAATAAATCAGCTCTCTGCATGAGGTGGCCAAAGTATAGGAGCTTCAGCTTCAGCATCAGTCCTTCCAATGAATACTCAAGATTGATTTCCTTTAGGATGGACTGGTTGGATCTTGCAGTCCAAGGGACTCTCAAGAGTCTTTCTTCTCTGACATCACAGTTCAAAAGCATCAGTCCTTCAGTGCTCAGCTTTCTTCATGGTCCAACTCTCATATGCATACCTGACTACTGAAAAGATGCAATACCTTTGACTCTACGGATCTTCTTTGGCAAACTTATGTCTCTGCTCTTTAATACACCGTCATTGAATTCAGGGGTGACCCCGAAATCCAGGATGATATCGAGATACTTAATAACATCTGTAAAGACTATTTTTTTCCCCAAAATAAAGTCATACTCACAGGTTCTAGGTGGACATATCTTTTGGTATCCACGATGCCTGTGAGGGAGAAATACAGGGTGAAGGAGAGAGACACAGGATGGAGCAGCAGGCAGGGAGAGCCTGTAGAGAGTGATGCAGACCTGTCCCTTGTGTAAAGAGAGAAAGAAGGATTGTGGTGGAAGGGCTTCATCCTACACTGCAGATCTAAAGTCTCCAAAAGCTGTAGCCAGACTGTTGGGGTGCCTTTCCAAATTCCTGTGTCCACGCTAATCCACAGTGTGAGGGTGGGAGGAGGTGTGGTCTTTGGGAAGGTGATTAGTTTATGAGGGTGGAACGCTCTTCAATCAGATTAGGGCCCTCCTAAAAGAGGCCCCAGAGAGCTACTTTCTTCTTTCCACCTGACCTGGACACAGACAGAACCAGGAAGGCCCTCATCAGAAACCGGCTCTGCAAATACCTTGATCTTGGACTTCTCAGCCTGAGAACTGTGATAGAGACAAATGTTTCCAGTGGCACCATGGTAAAGACCCCACCTGTATTGTAGGAGACACAGGAGATGTGGGTTCAATCCTGGGGTCGGGAAGATCCCCTGGAGAAGGAAATGGCAACCCACTCCAGTGTTCTTGCCTGGAGAATCCCATGGACAGAGGAGCCTGGAGGGGATATGGTCCATGGGGTCATAAAGAATTAGACAGGATGGAACGACTGAGCAAGCATGGTATTTTGTAGAATAGGTGTAGGATGATTATTTTGTTCAGTGAAAATCTGTGTGTTAGAACCATGCTTAAGATCTGTGTTTCAGGGCTTAGAGCTAAGAGACATTATTTTTGAGAAGTCTGAAGGAATACATGCCACTCTTGAAGCTCCTGAGACACACCCGGGCCTGGTTAACCCTTGGAAAAGTCCGCCGTAGACACGACCGCTTCATTTCATTAGTGTCTGCTCAAATTATTTGACCCAGGATCCCTTTATCCTGTGTGTTAACACCCTGCCGCACGCATGCATTTTGGGAATCTTGGCTGTGGATTGAAGGATGAACCGATTGAAACTTGGGCTAATGAGCCCGTCAGGCCAACAGCCCCAGGAGGAAGGCGGCTGCCTCTGCAGCATTTTGGGGACCCACAGAAGGCCTTGCTGATGCAGACATGCCTGCAGGAAGAGGGTGTCTGTCCGTTAAGTTTTCCTTGCCTGGGTCCGAGCCTTTCATCTTTGGTGAAACATGAGGACTCGCGCGTGGAGAGGAAATTCTATTCTGATTTCACGAGCATTCTCTGAGCAGCTTCCTATGTGCAAAAACCTCTTCTGAGCACTTAACAAATCCTGTTGCTTTAATACATAAGGTGCATATGCGACACGTTCCGGCAAATACTTAACCGGCTGTTTAGAGCTCCCCGCGAATGCATTTTTCAAATCTTTTCCTGTGGAGAGACGAGGTTGCAGTCGGGAAAGAAGGAAGCCTGAGGGATGGGGAGTCCTGAGGACCCTGGGAGGGTGGGTCCCAGGAAAGAAGGGAAGGACCAGAAGAGGGGGCAGAAAGAGAAGCTCTGCTTGCTTCTCCTATGTGTCCAAGGACAGATCTGACACACACATTTCCATGCAGAGAAAGCTATTGTGTTCATAAACTGGCACAGGAGAGATGCCTTGTGATTTCTAGATTACACAGGGTCTTCCACCTCCCCCTAAACACACTGAGTGCTCGTGTGCTCAGCCGTGTCAGACTCTTCGTGACCCCATGGACTGTAGCCTGCCAGCCCGTGGAATTATCCAGGCAAGAGTACTGGAGTGGGTTGCCACGTCCTCCTCCAGGCCAAATACACTGAAGTATGACTTAACGGGGTTGTGGAGGGTTTAGGTGGTGAGGTGTGTGAATTGCCCTATACTGAGGTTCTTTTTTTACCATTCATAGTCAGCACTTTTTGTGGGATGCCTGAAGTATTTGCAAATAATTTGAATTTTTGCTCAAAAATCATATTTTAGGACGTGTTACAAACAAGGGGAGGGGACCTTAGATACAACACACAAATATATACCACGCACACACACACGCCATTACTGCAACTTGTGACGTAGTTCTTACATATATAGTGTATATTCATAATATGAATTGAACTAATGATACATATTGGGAGAAGGAAATGGCAACACACTCCAGCCTTCTTGCCTAGAGAATCCTCTGGCCGGAGGAGCCTGGTGGGCTGCTGTCCATAGGGTCACACAGAGTCGGACATGACTGAAGCAACTTAGCATGCGTGCATGCAATGATACCTATTATGCTGTTTTTCAATCGCTCAGTTGGACACAGACATGACTGAGACTGAACAACAACATAATATGTATCATATAAAGGGTTCCTGGGGACACACACACACACACGCACACCATTAGTGCAACTTGTGATATGTGTTAGTCGCTCAATCATGTCCGACTCTTTGCGACCCCATGGACTGTAGCCCTCCAGGCTCCTCTGTCTGTGGGATTCTTCAGGCAAGAATACTGGAGTGGGTTGCCATTTCCTTCTCCAGGGGATCTTCCTGACCCAGGGATCGAACCTGGGTCTCCTGAATTATAGGTAGGTTCACTACTGTCTGAGCCACTGGGGTGGTAAATGTATGTAATGTATATTCATAACATGTGTCATATGGAAGATTCTTGGGAACACACAGAGTACCACGTCACCATGAGTGTGCCCCAGGCTATAAGAGGAAGCGCAGCCAGAGCGCCATGATGTCCATTCCTGAAGCTCTTCACAGTTTACAGAAAGTAGGTTACTTGTGCAGCGCAGCCCAGTCACAGCTTGGGTGGGACCCCACAATCCTCACCCTACACTTCTGGGGGCATAGTGGGAGGAGGTGACTCTCATTATTGGGAGCAAACGGCTGAGACCACGAGCAGTTGGAAAGCATAGCAGCTTCCGCAGCCCTTCTGCAAATGCTCCTGCTAAGTCACTCCAAAGTTTGGCCACGTGATGCAAAGAACTGACTCGTTGGAAAAGACCCTGATGCTGGGAAAGATGGAAGGCGGGAGGAGAAGGGGATGACAGAGGATGAGATGGTTGGATGGCATCACTGACTCGATGGACATGGGTTTGAGCAAACTCCGGGAGTTGGTGACAGACAGGGAGGCCTGGCGTGCTGCAGTCTATGGGGCTGCAGAGAGTCGGACATGACTGAGCGACAGAAATGAAGTCACTAAAAGCAGGGAGGAAATGAGCTTCTCAAGCCCGGTGAGTTTCTTTCTCTTCTCTGCAGGCTTCCAAGAAGATTCTGAGTCTCCTGAAGTTTATAGACTTCCGTTAGTAACTCTGGGGGTTTTATGTAGGTCAGTGTCCCTTCAGGCTCACGCTGGCTTGTCACCCAAGCGATGCATGTTGGTTTGAATCTGTCAGGCACACACATCCATCCTTGCTGGTTTCCGTGGAAGTCAGCATTTCTAGCTTGTTCCAGAATAGCTTACCTGATACAATCAGAGCCTATGACTCAGCAGCCTGTGGCAAGTATTCCTTTCTGCCACGTTGAAGGAAAAAATCTCAGTTTTGTTGATAATAGATATAAATCGGAATTGAATTTTATTAACCAAAGCACTAGCACCTTGCAGAAATTTCCAAAAGTGGATCTTGTTTGTTGTTGTTCAGTGAAAATTAACCAAGAATTTACAAGAAAAAGATTTAATTATTTGCTCTGAGTTTCAGAGACAATAGAATCTTTGTATAGAAGCCAAAAAAAAAAAACCAAAAAAACAAAAAAACAACCAACCCACTCAGGACAATGGATTCATCTAGGATTTCAGAATTTAACTATTTTGGGGAACAGTTCATACATCTTGTAGGGCTTCTCTGGAGGCTTAGATGGTAAAGAATCTGCCTGCAATGTGGGAGAACTGGTTTGATCCCTCTGTTGGGAAGATCCCCTGGGGAAGGAAATGGGTACCCACTCCAGTGTTCTTGCCTGGAGAATCCCATGGACAGAAGAGCCTGATGGGCTACAGTCCATGGGGTTGCAAAGAGTTGGATACGACTTAGCGACTTTCACTTCACTGACACGTCTTATGGCAGCGAGTGTGATAATAAAGATCCTGCAATAGGCTTTTAAATACTGAGAACAAAACCCAGACTCCAACCAAGCAGCGAGGACTTTCTTTCCGGGGTCCAGTATGATGCTGCGGCTTTCCGTGACCACGTTTGTTGCATATAGGAAGCAAGGGGCTAGACTTTTGGGTTTTCATAGATGGCAGCATGTATATAGATCAAAACCCACTTAAAATTTTTTTTTCTAGTTTACACCCCTTGAGCAGTACTTCGAATAAAAATAGAAAAGGCTGAATGAGAGACCAAGTCATGATGACTTTGTTCCTTGCAGTGAGAGAATACACAGGGGCTGCCCTGGCGGCTGAGTTTAAAGAATCAGCCTGCCAACGCAAGACACAGGTTCCTCATACGGAAATGGAGTAGACCCCCACTCACCACAGCTAGAGAATGCCTGTACAGCCACAAAAATAAAATAAATAAATGCAATTGCTTTTTTTTTTTAAAGAGAGAGTATAGGAATTGTTATAAAGACAAAGCAATACAGAAACTGACAAAGGACAAAATAAAGTCTTATCCAGAATCCCCACCAACTAGAACGAGGCATCATCCACCTTCCCCATCAGCTGCAATAGGTATCAGCTAGAAGCAGCCGTCACACTGACCATCTTGGAGAGTCCCGCTCCAGAAGGGAGGATGGGAGGCGGACATACCATGACACCAACATACATCTGCATGTTGGTGTGCGGTATTTTTCCAATTTTGCATATTATAACTAATTCATAATTAAGTATTATCATTAACTTCATAGCATTCCACAGGAAGAAATAAAACTGATTTGGAACTGAGAGAAAGGCTAAACTTCAAACAGATGACGTTTGTTTTTTTTTTTCTTCAAGAGATACTAGCTCTTCAAGGTCTGACCCGAGGTCAAGAAAGTAGATTATGAATAACATTAAGAAGTTGAGGACAGTATGTATCTTTGAATTACAGCTTTCAATTTTAGATGATACTGACTGACTTCCTGCTACGAAGTTTCAGGGCATTAGCAATTTCATATTTCTTTCCATTTGCACTTCTAACTTTCTTCATTATTGTATACTATTTTCTTGCTGTGATAATTTGTATAATGGTCACATTGCACTTTGTAACGATACCTCTCACAATTGGTTAATATTAGTTCTGTTTAAGGGCTTCCCTCATAGCTCAGTTGCTAAAGAATCTGCCTGCAATGCAGAAGATCCTGGTTCGATTCCTGGGTCAGGAAGATCCCCTGGAGAAGGGATAGGCTACCCACTCCAGTATTCTTGGGCTTCCCTGGTGGCTCAGCTGGTAAAGAATCTGCCTGCAATGCGGGAGACCTGGGTTCGATCCTTGGGTTGGGAAGATCCCCTGGAGAAGGGAAAGGCTACCCACTCCAGTATTCTGGCCCGGAGAATTACATGGACTATATAGTTCACGGGGTCACAAAGAGTCAGACATGACTGACTGACTTTCACTTCGCTTAGTTCTGTTTAAATGGATTCTCTGCCCATTGCCCTTTGTATGATCAAAAAGTTTCCATTTATGAGGCTTCAGTTTTGTCTTCCCTGAGGGCTCAGATGGTAAAGAATTTTCTTGTAATGCAGGAGACCCGGGTTTGACCTCTGGGTCAGGAAAATCCCCTGGAGAAAGGAATGGCAACCCACTCCAGTATTCTTGCCTGGAGAGTCCCCATGAACAGAGGAGCCTGGTGGGCTGCAGTCCATGGGGTCACAAAGAATTGAACACAACTGGAAGGATGCTAAAGCTGAAATGCCAGTACTTTGGCCATCTCATGCCAAGAGTTGACTCATTGGAAAAGACTCTGATGCTGGGAGGGATTGGGGGCAGGAGGAGAAGGGGATGACAGAGGATGAGATGGCTGGATGGCATCACTGACTCGATGGACGTGAGTCTGAGTGAACTCCAGGAATTGGTGATGGACAGGGAGGCCTGGCGTGCTGCGATTCATGGAGTCACAAAGAGTCGGACACGACTGACTGAACTGAACTGAACTGAAGCGACTAATGCTTCACTTCTCATTTGTCTGGATTTCATCTTCGACCAGCTTTATCAGAGGGCTCATGGGGTCTGTGTTCTCTGAGCTCTTTCATGCTACAGAATATCTGTATGTTGCCTCTTTGCTTGAGTGACATCTTGATTGGGTTCCGTGCGGGTCTCAAGTTCTTTCTTCAAGATGCTAGTCATTGCTCCCTTACTGACTGCTTTCAGTGTTGCTACAGAGAAGTATAATTTTTTCCCCCATTTTGTCAGTGGTTTGCCTTTGCCTCCTGAGTGTCTGAAGTATGCTTTCTTTATCCTTGAAGTCTTGATGGTGTCCAGTCTTGAGGCACTCTTAATCAAAAATCCAGTGCTATTGCTACTGATCCCAGGGAGAGACAAGGAGAGATAGAGAGTGGTAATCAGTGCATATGAGTTCAGAACTCACTGTTTGTTTTTCCTTGTGAAACTCCCAGAATAACCACAACAGCTCCCATTTATGCGAAACTCAGTATCATTCTAGATATTTTAGGAATGTGATTTCAGTTCTCCCATAAACCTTTGGAGCAGGAGCTATCATCCCCATTTTGTTGGTGAGAAAACTGAGCTTATGATAATAAGTAACTTGCCACGGGTTGCATAGCTACTAAGTAAAGTTCAGGTGAAAAGAGATAATTTCCTTTTTGCTTTATCTGTGTTCTGTTTTTGATATGGTGTGAGTTGCTCAGTTGTGTCTGACTCTTTGTGACCCCCACGGTCTGTAACTTGCCAGGCTCCTCTGTCGGTGGAATTCTCCAGGCAAGAATACTGGAGTGGGTTGTGATTCCATCCTCCAGGGGGTCTTCCCGACCCAGGGATTGAACCCAGGTCTTCTGCATTGGGGGCAGATTCTTTACTGTCTAAGCCACCAGGGAAGCCTTTTGATATTTCACTACAGTTATATATAAGATGTCTCCATCAAGTAGCTGAAATGTACACGACTCTATGAACTATTTTGCAACTTCCTGTGATTATATAATTGAGTCAAAATAAAAAGTTAAAAGGGAAAAGAGAACAGGACCTGACCTAGCTAGTCACTGACGCTGGTCTAGTAGGATAATGAGAGTCACGGCCAAAGTAGAGAGAGAGCAGAGCAGGTGTCTCTTGGGGGTGCTGTCTCCTGAAGGCTGGACCAGGGCTGAGAAACCTGTTTCCAGGATGGCTGACTCACAGCTTGGAGCTGACGAGTTGGCTCCTTTCTCTGTAGGCTGTCTTAGGGATGCTTGAGTGTGCTCATGACATGGTGACAGGCTACACCCAGAAAAAAAGCGATCTAAGAGGTCAAAGTGAAAGCCAACCTGGTCATGGAGCACTTCTGTAGCATGGAACTGAAAATCAACAAAGGTCCGTCTAGTCAAGGCTATGGTTTTTCCGGTGGTCATGTATGGATGCGAGAGTTGGACTATAAAGAAAGCTGAGCACCAAAGAATTGATGCTTTTGAACTGTGGTGTTGGAGAAGACTCCTGAGAGTCGCTTGGACTGCAAGAAGATCCAACCAGTCCATCCTAAAGGAAATCAGTCCTGAATATTCATTGGAAGGACTAATGTTGAAGCCAAAACTCCGTACTTTGGCCACCTGATGCGAAGAGCTGACTCATTGGAAAAGACCCTGATGCTGGGAAAGATTGAAGGCAGGAGGAGACAGGGATGACAGAGGATGAGATGGTTGGATGGCATCATCGACTCAACGGACATGAGTTTGAGTAAAGTCTGGAAGTTGGTGATGGACAGGGAGGCCTGGCGTGCTGTAGTCCATGGAGTCACAAAGAGTCGCACACAACTGAACAACTGAACCGAACTTATTTTTTGTAAAAAAAAAAAAAAAGTTGTTTATTTTTGGCTGCGCTGGGGGTTTGATGCTGCACACAGGCTTTCTCTAGTTGTGGAGCACAGGCTTTACAGTGCTCAGGCTTCAGTAATTGTGGCCCACGGGCAGCAGTTTACTGGCATGTGGTATCCTTCGGGGACAAAGATCAAACCCATGTCTCCTGCCTTGGCAGGAGAATTTCTAACCAGTGGGCCTCCTGGGAGGTCTAGTGTTAGTCACTCAGTCATGTCGGACTCTTTACGAGTCCATGGGCTATAGCCCGCCAGGCTCGTTTGTCCATGGAATTCTCCAGGGAAGAATCCTGGAAAAGGATGCCATTTCCTCCTCTATGGGAGGTCTAAGTAAGCCCTTATTTAATGTGGGATATGGTTATACTGTGGTATGAATAAAGAAAAGAAAGTGAAGTCACTCAGTCATGCCCAGCTTTTTGCAAGGGATTGAAAAGGGATGGAACTGAAAATCAACAAACGTCCGTCTAGTCAAGGCTATGGTTTTTCCAGTGGTCATGCACGGATGTGAGAGTTGGACTATAAAGAAAGCTGAGCAAAGAAGAATTGATGGTTTTGAACTTGGATCTTCTGTCCAAGGGATTTTCCAGGCAAGAGTACTGGAGTGGATTGCCATTTCCTTCTCCCGGGGATCTTCCTGACTCAAGGATCGAACCAGGGTCTCCTGCACTGCAGGCAGACGCTTTACCGTCTTAGCCACCAGGGAAACCAATATGAATTGAATACTGGGAGGCAAGACCATTGGGGGCCATCTTGGAGACTTCCATAATTCTGCAAACCCTTCATGGAAAAAGGTCCACAGGACTCTGACGGTTTGTCAATATGGCAGATGAAGAGGAGTGTTTGCTGTTGTTCAGTTGTGTCCGACTCTTCCCGACTGCACGGACTGCGGCACACCAGGCTTACCTGTCCCTCACCATCTCTTGGAGTCTGCCCAGGTTCATTTCAGTTGAATCGGTGATGCCATCCAACCATCTCATCCATAGCCCTCCTTGTGCCCTCAATCTTTCCCAGCATCAGGGTCTTTTCCTATGAGTCAGCTCTTCGTATCAGGTGGCCAAAGTATCAGGGTTTCAGCTTCAAGCATCAGTCCTTCCAAGGAGGAGTGAGTGTACCATGCATAATTGTAGCTTTTGCAGCCTGGTGATCACAAGGATAGAGGTGCACCACACTGGGAGGGAGCTGGTTTTGAGACAGTGGGGTTTTTTTAAAAATTGTTTTTTAATGGCTGCACTGGGTCTTCATTGCTTTTCGAGGTTTCTCCAGCTGTGTTGAGCAGGGGCTGCTCTGTAGTTGGGTGTGAAGGTTCCTCATTGCAGTGGCTTTTCTTGTTGCACTGCATGTGTTCAGTAGTTGGGGCACACGGGCTTGGCTGCTCCATAGCATGTGGGATCTTGCTGGACCAGGGATGGAACCCCTACATTGGTAAGCGAATTCTTAACCACTGGACCCCCAGGGAAGTCCGAGGTTGTTGTTTTCAACATACTGACTTTGAGACAACATGTGGGCCAGCCTTTCTAGACTGACCTCTGACTCATCCAGGGTGTTCAGCCCCATAGCTGCTACCTGATCTCTGGCACCTGTACCTGAGGTTTTCTGGGGTTGACTGCTTCTGTCCTCTGCTCTGCTGGGTCGTGGGCATTCAGTGAACATACTCTGCCTTGCTAATTGTTCACATCTGCTTTCTAGGTTCAACACCTTTTGTTGGACACTCTTGTCTGCTGTCATCTCCTCACTGTTTATTTACTTATTTGGCCGCATCGGGTCTTAGTTTTGGCACTTGGGATCTGTGTTGCTTCACATAGGATCTTCCCTGGTGAGACACAGACTCTCATTGTAGCATACGGGCTCCAGATTGCAGGTTCAGTAATTGTGGTGTGGTCGTTTAGTTGCTCTGAGGCTTGTGGGATCTTAATCAACCAGCGAGGGATCCGACCCATGTTCCCCTGAGTTGCAAGGCAGATTCTAAACCACTGGACCTCCAGGGAGATGCCTCCTCTGTTTTATAATTCTTCTATCTTTTTGTTGCTTTCTTCTCATTTTACTAAGCTCTGGGACAGATTAGAGATTAATGCATGGGTTACATTTGCAAGATTTAACCGGAAATCAAGTCATTTAAAAAAGTGGACTGAGTTTATATGGTGCAGAGATTTCGTTTACTCAGTCAGATAAACGGTTGAAATGTTATCTTTCGGTTGCAAAGCAGGGAAAACAATTTCAAACCTCATTTTTCCTTGTGTACGTATTGTCTCCTTAGAGATCATTGAGTATTTATTGGTCTTTTCACTCGTTTTGTGAAGCTCAGAGAGCAAGCACCGCAACTTGTATGAGAAATTGTATAATAAACAGCAGGTGTGTATCGTAAGACGTTTCTTTCCTCTACAAATTTCTCTTGGGGGTATAAGATGAAGTGTTAAATCAAACCAAAGAGGTATTATGTGTCTCATGAAATAAAGCTAAGCATACCAAGCAGAACTCTTACGTAATTATAGCGTCTTTTGGGAATTTTAGGAGTTTCCTGAATACTTTTAAGAGATTACAATCACTATTTTGTTCTGCATGTAAAGCATTTTCTGAAACTCTTTGATAGAGACTGAAAACCATTAACAGGGCCAACCAGATAAACATTTCTAAGAAGAAAATTCACTATTCATTCCAGGCAAGTAGTGACCACACAAAGACCTAGCGTCCTGATAATGTGTAGTTAGCTTTCCAAAGACTTCATTAACCCCCAGTTGGATCGCTCTTTCTAGCCTTTCAAAGTGTGGCCTGTGGGATAAGGCTGGCCACTTGGCCTCTGAAAGGGAGCCCCTCTGTGGTGATCCCCTCTGGGTTTAGCCTGATTTGTTTGGCTCCAGAGATACCTGAGACGTCTCTTCTGGGAATGCACAGCTAAGATGGTGGCCACAGAAAAGCTGGAGTGCAAGTATTTCAGAGCTCCGGTGTCATCTCATCTGCTCTCCAGAAAGCAGAGACCATCAGCAGTCCTGCGGAGGCTCCCTGAGTGGTCCCTCTCACCTCGCCCCCGCCCGTCCCCACCTCATCCCTGCCCTGCTCCTCACCGCACCCCTGCCCTTCCCCTACCTCACCCCGCCCCTCCCCATCTCACCCCTGTCCCTCCCCCACCTCACCCCTGCCCCACCCCCACCTCACCCCTGCCCTGCTCCCCACCGCACCCCTGCCCCTGTCCCACCCCCACCTCACCCCTGCCCTGCTCCCCACTGCACCCCTGCCCCTCCCCTACCTCACCCCGCCCCTCCCCATCTCAACCCTGTCCCTCCCCCACCTCACCCCTGCCCTGCTCCCCACCGCACCCCTGCCCCTGTCCCACCCCCACCTCACCCCAAAACTG
This sequence comes from Ovis canadensis, assembly GCF_042477335.2. Taxonomy (NCBI): domain Eukaryota; kingdom Metazoa; phylum Chordata; class Mammalia; order Artiodactyla; family Bovidae; genus Ovis; species Ovis canadensis. The sequence goes on along the minus strand of NC_091727.1, from coordinate 6,527,014 downwards.
GAGGCCCTCTGTGGTTCTCCTGGGAATGCATTTCGGTCCTTGACCTCACTGCAGTGAGGGAAGTATATAACCTCTCATTATTTAAAGAAAAGACAAGCATAATGATTATTTTACTAGAGCTTGACTATTGAGTAATTATTGAGTAATTTATTGAAAGAAATGGCCTCCATCATGTACTTCATCTCTTTACCTCTAGTTTGTATTTTTATTTTTATATATATATATTTTTTTCTTTGAACTGTGGTGTTGGAGAAGACTCTTGAGAGTCCCTTGGACTGCAAGGAGGTCCAACCAGTCCATTCTGAAGGAGATCAGCCCTGGGATTTCTTTGGAAGGAATGATGCTAAAGCTGAAACTCCAGTACTTTGGCCACCTCATGCGAAGAGTTGACTCATTGGAAAAGACTCTGATGCTGGGAGGGATTGATGGCAGGAGGAGAAGGGGACGACAGAGGATGAGATGGCTGGAGGGCATCACTGACTCAATGGACGTGAGTCTGAGTGAACTCCGGGAGATGGTGATGGACAGGGAGGCCTGGCGTGCTGCGATTCATGGGGTCGCAAAGAGTCGGACACGACTGAGCGAGTGAACTGAACTGATATATTTTTCATTTAAAATTTTTATTAGGATATAGTTGATTTACAGTGTCGCGTCAGTTTTGGGTGTACAGCAAAGTGAGTCGGTAGTGCATAAACATACATCCACTTTTTAAAATATTTTTGCCCCGTATAGGCCATTGAAGAGAATTAAGTAGAGTGCCCTGTGCTGCACAGAAGGTCCTTATTAGTTATGTATTCTATGTATGGGCTTCCCAGGTGGGGCTAGTGGTAAAGAACCCACCTGCCTATGCAAGAGACGTAAGAGATGTGGCTTTGATCCCTGGGTCAGGAAGATTCCCCTGGAGGAGGGCATAGCAACCCACTCCAGTATTCTTGCCTGGAGAATTCCACGGACAGAGGCACCTGCCTTGCTACAGTCCATGGGGTTGCAGAGAGTCGGACACAACTGAAGTGACTCAGCACGCACATTATATATACAGTAGCGTGTACATGTCAATCCCAATCTCCCAATTTATCCCTCCCCTCTTCTAACCACCCCCTGATAATCATAAGTTTATTTCCTACATCTTTACTTTTTAAAAACTGTGATAAAATACACATAGTTTTATAGTTTGGCAGTATGCAAGTTTCACAAAAAGTTGAAAATAGAATTACCATATGAGCTAACAGTTCTACTCCTGGGTTCTTATCGGAAAGAAAAAAAAAAACACACTAATTTGAAAAGAAACATGCTCCTCAGTATTCGTAACACATAGAATTTAAGGAATCTTGCACTCAACTAAAAAAAAAAATTACATTTTTAGCCTTTTAAGTTTAAAAAATTTAATTTTTATTTTTAGCCATTTTTAAGTGCATAGTTCAGTGGCATTAAGCGCAGTCACATTGGTGTGAAAATGTCCTCTCTTTCCACGTCCAGAACTTTTTCATGCTTTCAGGCAGAAACTCTACTTTTTTGGGACTCCAGAATCACTGCAGATGGTGACTGCAGCCACAAAATTAAAAGATGTTTGCTCCTTGAAAGAAAAGCTATGACCAGCCTAGATAGCTTATTAAAAAGCAGAGACGTGACTTTGCCGACAAAGGTCCATCTAGTCAAAGCTATGGTTTTTCCAGTAGTCATGTGTGGATGTGAGAGTTGGACCATAAAGAAAGCTGAGCGCTGAAGAACTGAAGCTTTTGAACTGTGGTGTTGGCGGAGGCTCTTGGGAGTCCCTTGGATAGCAAGGAAATTGAACAGGTCTAGCCTAAAGGAAATCAGTCCTGAATACTCATTGGAAGGCTGAAGTTCCAATCCTTTGGCCACCTGACGCAAAGAGCTGACTCACTGGAAAAGACCATGATGCTGGGAAAGATTGAAGGCAGGAGGAGAAGGGGAAGGCAGAGGATGAGATGGTTGGATGGCATCACCGACTCAATGGACATGGGTTTGAGCAAGCTCTGGGAGATGGTGATGGACAGGCAAGTCTGGTATGCTGAAGTCCATAGGGTCACAAAAAGTTGGACATGACTGAGCGACTGAGCTGAACTGAACTGAAGCAGAAACTCTGTCCCTTTTAAATGAGAACTCCCCGGTCCCCTTCCCCCAGCCCCTGGCACCTGCTATTTTACCTTTCGTCTTTATGTGTTTGACTATGGAATAATATACTATTTGTTTTTTTGTGACTGCTTATTTCACTTGATGTAATGTCCTTAAGGTTCATTCAGGTCACTCCATTGTACCTGTGTATCACATTTTGTTTATCTGTTCATCTATCAAATGAGACCTGAGTTGCTTCCACCTTTTAGCTGTTGAGAGTAAGGCTGCTGTGAATGTGATTTTACAGATACATAGTTAGGACACTGAGTTCAGTTCCTTTGGGTATATGCTGTTTTGCCAAAGCTTTTCACTTTCGTCTCAGATTCAAGGATTTGTTAACAAAAAAAGCCACTTGTTATATACAAATAAATAATACAGATATTTATCAGAGAATTATCTAGCTTACTCTCAATATACTAACATTAAAAGAAAAGACGTTGCCAACAAAGATCAGTCTAGTCAAGGCTACGGTTTTTCCAATAGTCGTGTATGGATGTGGGAGTTGGACCATAAAGAAAGCTGAGCACAGAAGAATTGGTGCTTTTGAACTGTGGTGTTGGAGAAGACTCTTGAGGGTCCCTTGGACTGCAAGGAGATCCAACCAGTCCATCCTAAAGGAAATCAGTCCTGGATATTCATTGGAAGGACTGATGTTGAAGCTGGAACTCCAATCCTTTGGCCACCTGATGCAAAGAGCTGACTCATTGGAAAAGACCCTGATGCTGGGAAAGGTTGAGGGCAGGAGGAGAAGGGGATGACAGAGGATGAGATGGTTGGATGGCATCACTGACTTGATGGACACAAGTTTGAGTAAGCTCTGGGAGTTGGTGATGGACAGGGAAACTTGGCCTGCTGCAGTCCATGGGGTCATAAAGAGTCGGACATGACTGAGCGACTGAACTGAACTGAACTGAAAAGAAAAGAGAAAAGAAAGAGCAGAGAATACATCACCAAATTGGGTTTAGACCAACATCCAGACTTAATCAGCTCTGAGAAGTCCCGTGTCGTATCAGAGAAGCATAGCTGGAGTTCCAGGCAGCTGGGAAAAGGGTCCACTCTGTGGGTGAGACGTCAAAAATTGCAGTTCGGGTTCCATTTCTAGTCCAGGATGGTCAACTGGTATCACCAGCAATCCTTGAGCAAATTGCAGCTCTGATTTCATGTTAATTCTCTTTGTTTTGTCTTGTAAAAGTGAGGGGGTGACTAAGCCTGGGGCTTGGTTGGCCAGGCCCTCCTCCAGGGGCTCAACAATCTCAAGATTTCTCCCTCCTCTTATCTCTGGTGCTGCAAATCTTAAACTCACAGCAGGTCACTCCCAGCCAGGGCAGTATCCAGGCAGGTTAGAAGCCTCCCAGCCACTCCCAGTCAGGGCAGCATCCAGGCAGGTTAGAAGCAAGGTCGGAAGCCTGCTCTGCTTTGTGTCTGAAGCCTAAAGAGCCCTATTCATTTAATTCCCCTGACATATGCCTGGAAGTGAAATTTCTGGATCATGTGACAATACAAGCTTTAATTTTTAAATTTCCACACTGGTCCGCTTCCGTGCTGACTTTCATAGTGGCCGCATCATTCCTTTACACTGCCGCCAGTCTCGTTACTGTGTTGATGGCTTTTATTCATTGTTTGTGTGCTGGGGACCCTGATAAGGTCTTCTGTGAATTTTTCTAGTTTTTAAAATCGAGTTACAATTTACATATCAGAAGCTTTGCTTCTCTTAAGTGTATAATTCAGTGGCTTTTAATACATTCCCAAGGTCTTGCAAAAATTCTGCTATCTAGTTCCAGAATATTTCCCATGAGGTTTTATTGACTTTTCCATTCCTCTCCTCTCCGAGCTTCTGGTAATTACTAATCTACCTTCTGTCTCTTGGGGAAGGGAATGGCAACCCACTCCAGTATTCTTGCCTGGAAGTCTCCATGGATAGAGGAGCCTGGTGGGCTAGAGTCCATGGGGTCGCAAAGAGTCGGACACGACTGAGCGACTAAGCACGCTTTCTGTCTGTATGGGTGAGCCTGTTCCGGACATTCGATGAAAGGGAATCATATCGTTTGTGGTCTTCTGTGACTGACTTTCCTTAGTTTGTTTTCAGGGTTCACCTATGGGGTAGTAAGGATTAGTACTATATTATTATTATTTTTTAATAGCTGAATTATATTCCATTGTATGAAGGGACCTCTTTTTGCTTATCCTCTCATCAGCTAACAGATATTTGGATTGTTTCTGTGTTTTGGCTGTTAGGAATAATGCTTCTATGAATGTCTCTATATAAATTTTGTGTTGGTATATATTTTCCATTCTCTTGCATGTATATGGGGGTCACGTGGTAATTCTGTTTAACCTTGAGTGGAACTGCCAAACTGTTTGTACATAGTGCTTTCCCATCCCCCGTGTATGCGGATTCCAGCTTTGGCACATTCTTACCGACACTTGTTATTACCTGTAGTTTAGTTTAGCCATCCTGCTCGAGCTTAGCCATCCTGCTAGACATGAAGCACTATCTCATTGTGGTTTTGGTTTCTGTCTTCCTGATGGCTAATGATATTGAGCATCTCTTCATGTCCTTGTTGAGCGTTTGTATGTCTTCTTTGGAGAAGTGGCGTGTTTGACTCCTTTGTTCAGTTCCAGTTGGGTTGTCTTCTTCTTATTGGTGAATGGTCTCTGCATTATTTGGCCGTCATGAGAGAAAGATGGCAGTACCACTGGCTCCTTCGTGTAGATGAGACCATCTGGGACATGGAAGGTCAACTGGTGGGAGAGCTAGAGTTCCCCTGCAGGCTTGTGAGACCCCGCACCTCAACTCCTAACCCCCAGCTACAGTGTTTCTGTCCTGAGCTTCACCCTGCGATGTGTTCACATGCCTGGTGTGAGTCACGGGGAGTCCTAGCAGCACGTTTCCCTGGTGAACAGGGAGCTTATATGTCTTCAGGCCACCCTCCTGCACAAGTCATCAGGGGCGTTGCTGAACTTCCGTTTTTAAAGTCATCAGATCGACCCAAAGTTTCCGCTATCCGTTGGCTTTGCTAATGCCAACACAGCAGAGCTTAAATACGGCTTCTGGGAGAGCACCTTTTAGAAAGAATGGTTCAAGTTGCTAGGAATTAATTGGGCTGTGTTGTGTCTGAGTTACGGCACATGGTATCTCTGTTGCATCACGTGGGATCTTTCAGTGCGGCACACGGATTCTCCTGTGAGGCGCGCTGTCCAGAGTGCTGGGCTTGAGCTTCAGTAGCACTTGCAGCGCTCGCGGTCAGTAGTTACGGTGCATGGCGTTAGTTTCTCTGTGGCGTGTGGGACCTTGGGTCCCTGACCCAGGGGTCAAACCCCCGTGCCCTGCATTGCGAGGTGGATTCTTTACCACTGGACCACCAAGGAAGCCCTGACTTGAGAGCTTCTTGATGACGGTACACCAGATACCCCTTTGATGGGTCTGAGAAGGCTCAGCTGCTGAAAAGGCTAAAGAATAGCCATCTCTGGGGTCTGATCATATTTCTGGAGACACTCTAGCTCAGCAGGGCTAGGCTGAAGGCCCGAGAATGTATGTTTCTCACAAGCTCCCAGGTGGTGCTGTAGGTCAGCCTATAGACCCCACTTTGAAGAGCACGGAGCTGAGGCTCACTGGACTCATCCAATATCCTGCCTGGCTTCAAGTTTATCCACTGCTTTTATCCAGTCTCTGTCCTCCTTATTCATAATTTCCTCTTAACTGAGAATACGCATTGAACGGGTTCTCTGAACAGAAACGGACTCATGCCTGTCCCTGCTGTTTGCCCTTGCGTTCCCCTCGTCTGGGCCCACCATGTGTGGGAGGCAGAATTCTAAGATGTCTCTCAGGGTTCTGCTCCATGGCGGGCACCCTTGTGTGATTCCCCTCCTCTCGGGTGCGAGCCGACCCTGTGACTAGAAGGCAGCATCATTGCTATAACTTAGCTGCTGACCCACTGATACTGAGTCAGTCTTGAGGAAGAGCTATGACCAATCTAGACAGCATATTACAAAGCAGAGACATGACTTTGCCAACAAAGGTCCGTCTACTCAAAGCTATGGTTTTTCTAGTAGTCACATATGGATGTGAGAGTTGGACCATAAAGAAGGCTGAGTGCTGCAGAATTGATAATTTTGAACTGTGGTGTTGGAGAAGACTCTTGAGAGTCCCTTGGACTGCAAGGAGATCCAACCAGTCCATCCTAAAGGAAATGAATCCTGAATGTTCATTGGAAGGATTGATGCTGATGCTGAAACTCCAATCCTTTGGCCACCTGATGTGAACAGCTGACTCACTGAAAAAGACTCTGATGCTGGGAAAGATTGAGGGAAGAAAGAAAAGGGGGGTGACAGAAGGTGAGATGGTTGGATGGCATCACCAACTCAATGGACAGGACTTTGAGTGAACTCTGGGAGACGGTGAAGGACACAGAAGCCTGACATGCTGCAGTCCATGGGGTGGCCAAGAGTCAGACACACCTTAGCGACTGAATGACAACAATGACTTAAAACTGCTTTTGAGATTCAGTGATTTTTGACCCAGGGAAATATCTGCGATGTGATAACTGGTGGCCAAGAGACTTCAAAGGAAGACAAACAACTCCCAGAGGCGATTTTCTCCTTATGTTCGAGTTGATGAGGACTTGCTTATCCTGCACACAGAAGGCTTACGCCACTTGAAACAGCGGGGTTGATAACAAAAGAGAAAGATTTCCATTTAAAATAGAGCTCACTGGGGACTGAAATTTCACCCATTCAGAGCTGAATAGAGTGGAGCGGTTCTTCAAAGCTTTTAAACATGGTGTTGGTCCCACTTAGAGGTCTATTTCATTAGCTCTCCTCAAAGCAGAAGAAAAAATTGTTTACATTATCCAGATAATTAGCATCTAACTCTAGAGTGCATCTCTCTTGATTAAAATCTGCAGTGTTTTTGTCCAGTCCATTGAAATGATTGGTGATTCTGCAGGAGCAAACAGAAAACCGAAGGAAATTACTGCCCCACCCCTTGATTAGCTGTTTTGTTTAAGATAAACTGCAGTGGCTTGCAAGCAGCCCTGTGTGGAAGTAGAAAATCTGAATTCCATTTAAAATACGCCCTGGTTCCTGGGGGACCTTGCAACCTGAGCTGGCCCAATACCTCCTGTGGCCTCAGTCTAGTTTCTTGGGAAGTTGAGGGTTTCAGTTATTCAAGTGTATCCTTTCTGTAACATTCTGGGAAACTCCACACAGACTACATGGAGACCCGTTAGGTCACCCACCCCGATAAAGCGTCATCTTGGTTATCATTTCTTTATTGCAGCACTGATCAAAGCATTCTGAGAAAGGGCGATACTGAATATTTTCAGCTCTGTCTTGGCTATTCAACTCTGCAATGCAATGAACGGGCAACTTCCAATACAGCTTTATTACTGCCTCCCCACCTTTTTTTTTTTTTTTAAACGAAAGTTGGCAATGGTAGGATTTAGCCCACAGGCTGCAGTGTAATGACCCCTGTTCCATGGGTTTCTTTCTGAGGTCCTAAGTTTGGACAAAATTAAAGGACAGTAACCTAGAGTGATAGTCTGTGCCTCTTTTAAATCAGATGCTACAAGGTTGAGCTGCATTTTGATGCTAGACCTCCTACTTAAATATGAGACTAGACCTCTCTGCAGGTCCAGTGGTTGAGAATCCATAGGGCAATGCAGGAAACAGAGGTTCCATCTCTGGCTGGAGAACTAAGATCCCACATGTCCAGAGCAACCACCGCGTGTTGCAACTGTTGAGCCTGAGCAACACCAGTGGAGAGTCTGTATGCTGTCGCTTCAGTCACGTCTTGAGTCTTGGCAACCCCATGGACTGTAGCCCGCCAGGCTCCTTTGTCCATGGGCTTCTCCAGGCAAGAATACTGGAGTGGGTTGCCATGCTCTCCTCCAGGGGATCTTTCCAACCCAGGGACCGAACCCAGGTCTCTTATGTCTCCTGCATTGGCAGGTGGGTCCTTTACCACTAGGAACACCTGGGAGTCTCTGCACTGCAGGGAAAGATTCCACATGACACAGGGAAGATCCCTCGCGTTGCCACTGGGACCAAAGGCAGCCAAAAGAAATCAATATTTTTTTTAAAAAAGTGTAAGCTTGGGCCATTGAGTCCTTTCACTTTGAGCGTCTTATTCTCCCCCAAACAAGGATAACTAAAGCGCCTTTTCCTGGGCACTCCACCACCAAAAGCCTTCAGCATCTCACTGCAGCGCCACAAGGCAGCCGGTCTCTCCAGCTTTGTTGCCAGTCTGCAAGTCAGAATTCCCGGGGCGGGGGGGGGGGGGGCTTGTGGCTGTTCCAGTGTCTAGATCCCACCCCTCACCATTACATCAGAACCCCAGAGAGAGGATGGGCCTCTTACTGGTACGCCGGCCGAGTATGGATGCTGTGGGCAGCCACGTATGAGAGCCAGTGTCATCTGGTAACTATTCTTGTTACCTCTGTTGTGCAGAGATCCCAGAGGTAGGATTACCAAAGGATGCACATCAAGAAAGGCTATGGCAAATGTAGATGGCATATGAAAGAGCAGAGACATTACTTTGCCGACAAAGGTCCGTCCAGTCAAGGCTATGTTTTTTCCCCAGTGGTCACATATGGATGTGAGAGTTGGACCATAAAAAATGCCGAGTGCCGAAGAATTGATGCTTTTGAACTGTAGTGTTGGAGAAGACTTTTGAGAGTCCCTTGGACTGCAAGGAGATCCAACCAGTCCATCCTAAGGGAAATCAGTCCTGAATATTCATTAGAAGAACTGATGCTGAAGCTGAAACTCCAGTCCTTTGGCCACCTGATGCTAAGAGCTGACTCACTGGAAAAGACCCTGGTGCTGGGGAAGATTGAAGGCAGGAGGAGAAGGGGACGACAGAGTATGAGATGGCTGGATGGCATCACTGGCTTGATGGACATGAGTTTGAGTAGACTCCAGGAGTTGGTGATGGACAGGGAGACCTGGCGTTCTGTGGTCCATGAGGTAGGTAACTGTTGGATATGACTGAGCTATTGAACCGAACTGAACTGATCAGGGCACTAGGGAATCTTAGTTCCTTGACCAGGGATCGACCCCCCACCCCGTCCCCTGCAGTGGAAGTGCAGAGTCCAAAACTCTGAACTGCCAGGGAAGCCCCTTCGGCTAGTGTTTTCATGTGGTGATGGTGAATAGCTATTAACTCTCCAGCACCTAAGAGGAGAAAGCCGTGGACATGTGATGCCCACGTCCAGGGTCCTGTGTCATGGGCTCCTGCAGCGACTTCGGTCCCTGGGCTTGAAGAGAAGTTTATTGCGGCCGTGTGCACGTAGGGGATGGAGACTGAGTGAAGGGGATGGAAAGTGCCTTTCCAAGATGAAGAACCACTGCAAGGACTCCTTTTATCTTAGGCTAGAGGTTGGCAATGGAGAAGGCGATGGTAGCCACTGCAGTCCTCTTGCCTGGAACATCCCATGCACGGAGGAGCCTGACGGGCTGCAGTCCATGGGGTCGCTTAAGAGTCAGATATGACTGAGCGACTTCACTTTCACTTGCATGCATTGGAGAAGGAAATGGCAGCCCACTCCAGTGTTCTTGCCTAGAGAATCCCAGGGATGGGGGAGCCTGGTGGGCTGCCGTCTATGGGGTCGCACGACTGAGGCGACTTAGCAGCAGCAGCAGCAGAGGTTGGCAAACAATATCCCTGTGTGGCCCACAGGGGAATGGATTTGGTGTTAAAAGAAGTTTTTTTTTTAATCAAAAGATAGAATTGCCTGAAATGTGAACCCTTGATAAAAGCCAGACTTCAGCACCTCCAAGTCAGTTTTCTGGAGCCCAGCCACACCCACCTGTGTGCATCCTGAGCAGGGCTCACACATTGCGCACGGTGCGTTGGAGCTCCAGAGGCTCACGCAGTTACTGTCTGCCCCTCGGCAGAAGCAGCTTGCCAAGCCCTGCCTGAGGTCACGGGGTAGAAGTAAGTGGAACAAAAACATACGCAACTCGTAACATAAGTAAGAACAGCGCATTCTGCCAGTCTGTAAAATCAGTGGAACCAAAACATACCACTGTGAGCCTGGCTTTCGAAGGCTGATCAGTAACTGGTTATAAAAGGATTGGCAGGAGCCTGGGAAATACGAGTCCATGGAAAACAAGATCCATTTCAACGTTTACGTCTGCTGATGCCAGTTCAAATATGGAGAAGAAAATGAACAAAACCATAATGTTCCTCATTGTGACAAGAATTCAGGGTATTTGGGGACCGTCGGCCGTGTTCTCTCATTGCATACAAGCCGGCTTCTTCTGGAAAGTTCTCACGGCAATGACTAACGAATGGTCTGAACCTTTGAAAGGAAGGGGGAGTCTTCCTCTCACCCTGAAAACAAATTGATCTGCGTGCTGAGCCTTTTGAACATTGTCAAGAACTCTTTGTCTCCCCTTTTCCTCTTATTGTTCTCCTTGTTCAGTCGCTAAATTGTGTCTGACTCTTGGTGACTCCGCAGACTACAGCATGCCAGGCTTCCCTGTTCTTCACTATCTCTCGGAGTCTGCTCAAACTCACATCCACCTCACGTCCATTGAGATGCCATCCAACCATCTCATCCTCTGTCGTCCCCTTCTCCTCTTGCCTTCAGTCTTTCCCAGCATCAGAATCTTTTCCCATAAGTCTGCTCTCCGCATCAGGAGGCCAAAGTATTGGAGTTTCAGTTTCAGCATCAGTCCTTCCAGTGAATATTCAGGGTTGATTTCCTTTAGGATGGACTGGTTGTATCTCCTTGCAGTCCAGGGGACTCTCAAGAATCTTCTCCAACACCACAGTTCAAAAGCAAAAATTCTTTGGCGCTCAGCCTTCTTTACAGTCCAACACTCTCATCTGTCCATGAACCTGCCAAATGAGATTTAGATGGATTTAAATAAGCGGGTTCACTAAATAAGTCTGAAACTCTGCAAAACTAAGTTTTCTGAGATACTTGTTAATTTGTTTTGTACTGAGTAGAACATTCCATCATCATCTTAAAGTAATAGATCCAGTTAAGCTAAGTCACTTCAGTCGTGTCCGACTCTGTGCGACCCCATAGACGGCAGCCCACCAGGCTCCCCCGTCCCTGGGATTCTCCAGGCAAGAACACTGGAGTGGGTTGCCATTTCCTTCTCCAATTAAGTAGATCAAATTAACTTTGTCTAACTCAAATCAACTTTCTAACTCAAATCAACTTTCTAACTCAAATCAACTTCCTGAGTGTATAAAGCTGAAATTCATTGCGTAGAATCATTTTGAATATATGAAATGTATATCAATGTGCACAAGCCTCCAAATAAATAAAATATAAAAAATACAAAATATAAGCTAAATGGGAAAAGAACTTTAAAAAGGATAGGTGCATACAGATTTATAACTGAATCACTTCACTGGACATCTGACACAGTAACACAACATTGTTAATTAACTACAGTCCAATATAAAATAAAATTTAAAAAAATAAACGAGAAGAAAAAAATAAATATTAAAACATGCAAAATATAAAAAAACCCAACTTATTGTATGTATATTTGAAAAAGTAGTGTAAGTGCTAGTTGTAAAGTCAGGTCCCACACTCTGTGACCCCAGAGACTGTAGCCCTCCAGGCTCCTCTGTCCATGGGGTTCTCCAGGCAAGGATACTGGAGTGGGTTGCCATTCCCACCTCCAGGGGTTCTTCATGACTCAGGCATTGAACCTGGGTCTCCTGCATTGCAGGCAGATTCTTCACTGTCTGAGCCACCAGGGAAGCCCCATATGAATATCTGAACATAATCTTATATGTGATTACATGTACCTGTTACCCTGCTGCTGCTGCTGCTAAGTCGCTTCAGTCGTGTGCAACTCTGCGCCACCTCATAGACGGCAGCCCACCAAGTTCCCTCGTCCCTGAGATTCTCCAGGCAAGACCACTGGAGTGGGTTGCCATTTCCTTCTCCAGTGTATGAAAGTGAAAGGTGAAAGTGAAGTTGCTCAGTCGTGTCTGACTCTTAGCGACCCCATGGACTGCAGTCCACCAGGCTCCTCCGCCCATGGAATTTTCCAGGCGACAGTACTGGAGTGGGTTGCCATTGCCTTCTCCTACATGTTACCCAGTTATGTCCATATAACTGGATAACTTATTTTTGATATATCTGTAATCAACTTCATACATAGAAATAGTATATACAGTGTATAGGTGTATCAGAATATATCCTCATTAGGTAAAGGGCAGTGGAGGAGATACATAATGAGGATATATTTATCTGGAATATCTCCCTCGCTTGTTTTGGAAGGTTTTGTTTTTAAAAGCTGAGTGGGGAACTGGAGTTTAATTTACTCCTGGAAAACAGTTGATGTAATTTGAATAAAAAATAAACAGATTTTCCCATTGCGTTTGCTATGTAATTAATAATGTAAATTTTGGGAAACATGATTATTTGTCTTTTCTGGGAACCTAAACAACATTTAGAGGGGCTCTCTGCTCTCTTTGGAGAATTAATAGAGGTAACATACTCATTTTGTTGTGGCCACGCGTTCCAGGAAACAAACTCGCTCAGAAGGACAATGCAGATAGTGGAGCACAGTTTATTACACCGGTGGGCCCAAGGCAGAGTCTCCTCTTAGCCAAGGACCCCGACCAGCATTTGTGAAAATCTTTGATACCCCATGTGCACGTGTCTGAACCCACCACTCCAAATTCCTTGAGATAAACCAAGGAAAACACAATCCCAATAAGCCCATCAGTCACGTGCTGTGTGCTCATGCACTCAAACAGTCAAACAATTAGCCAATAATCAATAAACCTGAGGTTACACTCCGATAGATACAGAAAAATTTATGGCCTGTCTGGAAGAAGGGGTGATTAGTGTATGTTTTCTCTTAGGCGAAGAGTAACCTAGATACGATCTTCAAGGTTCCCCTGTCTGGAGGGGGTCTTATCCTTCTGTTGCTGTTTTTATAGGCGCTAAACACAGAGTTCAGAGTCCATTGGAAAGGTGGCCGAGCATGATCAGCATGAACAGGCCTAAGACAGAGTCCAGGCCCTGTGAATTCCTTCTTCATTCCCCCCTTTGGATGCTCTTAACTCATATTATGAGCATCATTCATAGGAGTATATTGCACCCTGGCTCTCTGACCGCCAGTTTGGGAGAATGACATCAACCTTCGGGTTACAGAGTTCATAATACATTGTAAAATTCAAGGTCCACAAAGCAGAACTATCAAGGCATCTGTAACAGTGGTAAATACAGTTTTCCACCCATCGCCCTTCAGCCAAGATAGGACAGAAGTCCAGAAAGGGAGGTTTTCATTTGACATTGCTTTTACCTGGCTTTTCATGTCATCGAAAGCAGTCGATACATCACCAGATAAGTCAGGAATCTATACACAACGTTCAACCTTGATTATAACACAGGTCCCTCCTTGAGCAGCTGTGAGTAAGTCCAAAGCCATTCTATTATGAATTACCGCTTTTCTCATTTGGATTTGCTCTTCATTTAAGGCTTGGGTGGCTTTTGTTCTAACTAGGAGGGGCTGTTTTGTGAAATTAGTCAAGGCCTCTACTTTATTCACAATATCTGTTGTCCCTATAGAGGGTACGAATAAGGCAGCAGTATACTCATACCACTGAAACACGGATCTTGTCCACCTGGCATGTAAATAAGGTAGATTTACCGGGGCTACCGGGGTAGATTTACAACAAGGAGGTGAGGCTTTTGTTACTCTGGCATTTGTATCAAATGTAACCCCATGACCCGTAGGCGTTGGGGTAGGTCTTACACCACGAGAGCAAGGAGAGGTTATGATTGAGAAGAGAGAGGAAAGTCTCTTTGTGTCATCCCAGAAAAGAGTAGAGTGGTTTAAAATCTCCTTGGCAGAGCGGTGACACCCACCAAGGATGTCCCTCCATCGCTGACGGAGGCATAGCCCTACATACCCAGCAGCTGGAAGTGCTGTGGAAGTCTGCGTAGGAATGCGCCCATGAGATGAAAACAGTGTCTTGAATTGAAACGAAAGTTAAATTCAAAATCACGTTGATGAGGCCAAGCAGCAGGAGTTGACTGTGCGGCTTCATCCTGAAGGGGCTCGTCCGGGATCTTCTTTCCCTTCTTCTTAAGGATGGTCTTTGTCTTTCGAGGGTCAGCGGGGTCCCTCTGTGCAGTCCACTCAGCGTTTTTTGGGTCTGCATGGTATGTTCTCTTTACCCTCGTAGGATGGATCCAAGGGACAATACCTGCAACTTTAACTGCAGTAGGGGCAGTTAGAATAACATAAGGGCCCTTTCACCAAGGGGCTAGCAAATCATGTTTCCAATCTTTGACCCATACTTGATCACCAAGCGTAAGCTCATGAATCTGTTCCCCAAGGGGAACGACACCCTTTTCCTGTACAAACTTAGTTACCCGATTTATTACCTTACCCAGTTCCATCTGCTGTGAAATCCTAACACTCCTTACCTAAGGCAAATTTGTTGACACTTGTTTTATTATGGGAGGGGGCCTCCCATTCACAATTTCCTATGGAGAATAGCCTTGGGACCGTCGGGTCATCCTGAGTCTGAGCAGAGCCCTCGGAAGCAAGTCCGCCCAGGAGCAGTCAGTCTCTATGACCCACTTGGGGAGTCTCTTTAATGTCCGGTTGGTTCACTCCACCATCTCAGAACTCTGGGCCTATATGCAGTCTGCAGCTTCCATTTGATGTTTAAAGTTTTGCTCACTTGTTGTACTAAATCAGCTACAAAAGCCAGGTCATTGTCTGAGCCAGTGCTGGTAGGAAGTCCAAATCTGGGAACTATTTCCCTAAACAGGCACCGGGCTACTTCTGATGCTCTTTCAGTCCAGGTAGGAAAAGCTCCTACCCATCCCGAGAACGTACATGACCAGCAGGTAACAGTAGTGTCGGTGAGGTTTCATTTCAGTGAAGTCCACTCCCAGGTGTTCAAAGGGCAGCGTGCCTTTCAGCTGAATACCTGGAGGTTTTTGTCTGAATACCCGAGAGGCAGCATTAACCTGTGAGCAGGCAGCAGGCTTACCAGATTGTGTGCCAGCTCCTCCGATAATTTGCCACTTGGCAATTCCCACCATCCCTTTTCAGTCTTGACGGCCCCTTCCGCTTTGGGTAACCTGACAGCCGTTGTCCTTGTTTTATCAGGCTGGTGCCATCAGTATACAGGACCCAACTAGGGTCTGGAACCTTGTGTCCTTCTTTAAAACAAACCCCAGACTCCGTACCTCCTCCTTGCAGATCTGTGCCTTCTTCTTCAACACCCGGTGACCTGCTTCCGTCAGCACCTGGAGCAGTGTTTCTGTCCCTTCCCAGCATTTTTCCTTGGTCCCGGCGGCCAGCAGCAGGCCATCCCCATATTGTGGGAGCCAACATCCATACTGTTCCGGATGGAATGAGTTCAGGTCAGAAGCCACGGCTTCCCCAAAGATGGCTGGGGAGTTCTTAAACCCTTGTGGGGGAGTCCAGATGAGCTGTCGCTTGGTGTGGACTGGATCTTCCCATTCAAAGGCAAAGACGGGCTGTGATGCTGGCGGGAGGTATACGCAGAAGAAGGCATCCTTGAGATCTAGGCGAGTATAAACTTTAGTCCTCGGCGGGAGGAGGCTAAGTAAGGTATAGGGCTTTGGAACAGTGGGGTGTAAAGTCACAGTAGCCTGGTTGACTAGCCTGAGATCCTGTACAGGCCTAGAGTCCTGTCCTCCTTCCTTTTTGACTGGCAGGACTGGCGTATTCCAAGCCGAGTGGCACTCTACTAGAATGCCTGCTTGTTTCAATCTATTGATGTGGGGCAGTATGCCTGCCCAGGCCTCTATCGGTAGCGGGTACTGGTGTTGTCTAACTGGGATGGTGCCTGGTTTGAGTTCTGTTATCACTGGGGCTTGATGTCTAGCCAGCCTGGGGGGGAGGGGGGTATGCCTTTCGCCCAGACCTCAGGGAATAATTGAGTTAGCTCTCTCTCATGCTCTTCCGGCCCACCTGGTTCTTCCTTCGGAGGCTCATGCAACCTCCACTCATCTTGGGGTTGTATTGAGAGAGAGAGAGCAAATAAGTCAGTGTCCATCCGGAAGGTGGGCCTCTCCTCAGGGGAGAAAGTCACTTGTGCTCCTAGTTTGGAGAGCAAGTCTCTTCCCAACAGGTGTACTGGGCACTCAGGAATGCAGAGGAATTCATGAATCACTTGGTGCCCCCCTATCTGGCATTTTCTGGGCTGGCAAAATGATTTAATTATCTCTTCTCCCGATACCCCAGTTACAGCGGTAGTCTTTCTGGACAGTGGTGCCACAGGTTTTGTTACTACCGACAGGTCTGCTCTGAAGTCACTGTTTTGGTCCCCCACTTTTAAGGTTACCATGGGCTCTCGGGGACCTGATATCTCTGAGCCCCTGCAGCCCTATTTAATTTCCAAGTCAGCAAGCCCCGCAACTGCAGGAGCTTCCTCTTTCTTCCTTGCCTTAGGGCATTCATTCTTCCAGTGGCCAAAAGCTCAGCACCAGCACACTGGTTTGGCTGTAACGGGGCCTGGGGCCTCCGTAGAGACCGGTTGAAGGACTGTCCTGTCCCTGGGGCAGAGGAGGTTTTCCAGAGGGCCCGAGATGGACTTTCCCAAAGCAGCAGCTAGCATTGCAAATCTCTTGTCTGTTCTCTTTCGTTCCCTCCGGCTCTCTGGCAGAGCGCAGTCTCTGCTTAATTCCGTCTCCCTCCCCTTCTTGTCAGTACTCACCAGGAGAGACGGGTATAGCTTGGGCAGTTCGGCTGGAGCAGGATCCGGGAAGTGCTGGCCAGAGGCTTCTGTCACTGGGATGGGAGCCTGCAAAGCTGGCAGCTCTACGACCTCCGGGAAGAGCTGGCAGAGGAGCCGCGGCTGCTGCAGGCCCTGGATCGGGCATTGAGGTGGCCTCCAGTCCTGGTGGAGCAGTGAGGCAGGAGCATCATTATCCAGTATGGGGGAGGGGTCAGGTTGACCCGTCCAAATCCTGTAGAATTTCCTGTTTCACCATCAGTCAATTTTTGTGCCATTAATATTTTTCCTTTTCCCGTCTGGATACAGAACCTTGTCCAGGTAGGAGGGTCTTGAGCTAACCCGAGCCATGAGTCAATAAATGGATATTGACCCGGGTGTCCCGGCTCTCCTGTGACTACTCTATAGACTGCTTCCAGTATTTTTAAGTTCATGGTGTTCTCTGGGGGCCACCCTACTCCCATACGGGGCCATTCCACCTCACAGAGTATGTGGAGGCGGTTAGGCTTCATCTTCCCCCCATAGTCTCCTCCTAATCCCTTCTTAAAATTTTCAATCCTGCGCTCCAATACAGTTGCCTTAGGTTCACTTCCTCCCATCTTGCTTCCCTTCTTGGACCTTCTACTTTTCCTTTTCGTTCTGTCTACGAAGTTCTCAGCACCCTATGTACTTCTGACATTTCCACTCAATGACACTTAAATTGCCATCCTGCCTCCTTTCTAACTGCAGTGAGAAGAGCCTTACCTGCCAGATCCCAGAGGGAGAAGGGGGATCGGCGTGCCTTCACCTGCCGGTCAGCACAGCCGAACCAGAACACCACGTGGTCCAAGACTGTTTCTCCCTTAAAGTCCGTTCTGCCTTGGTGGGCTTGATCAGGTGCGGATGAAAACACAGATGGGTTAAATATCCCATGTCCCAGGCCGTCTCCGGGAAAGCCAATTCATACTCACTTATGTATCCCCCTCCTTGTAGCCTGACTATTCCAAGGGGGTCAAGAATTTCACAGCAGACGGGACACCTCCTGGGGGAGGGCAGAATACGAGCATACAAGGACCAGTTTCCTATCCTAAAAATCCCCTGGTGATTGCTGGTAATAATTTTCCCTGAGACGGCATGGACACACCTCCTAAATGACCTTCGCAAATTTCCTTCCTAAACCGTAGCACGCTCATCGACCTGTGTACCGAGCAATCACTGCTGCCTGCCTATTCCAGGCCCCTGTGGGTCCATGCCCCTTCTAGTCCCTCCCAGGAGGGTGATCAGGCCCCCTCTTCCACCCTGCCGGGTGGGTTCCTCCTCACCTGAGCGCTTAGTTCCCTTGCTGCTGCTCACTACCTGCCAAAGCGAAGTAACCGGGCATTGAAAGGCTGAATTCTTCCAGAGGGGTGAGGCGCCTTCCCCCCTCTAGGAAACTCAAGCCATAAAGCCTTGGGGTGGCCTCAAATGTGACCTGTCTCCTCAAAGCGAGGAGTTTCCCGGCCCATGCACCAAATGTTGTAGCCACGCGTTCCGGGAAACAAACTCGCTCAGAAGGACAATGCAGATAGTGGAGCGCAGTTTATTACACCGGCGGGCCCAAGGCAGAGTCTCCTCTTAGAGAAGGACCCTGACCAGCATTTGTGAAAATCTTTTATACCCCATGTGCACGTGTCTGAACCCACCACTCCAAATTCCTTGAGACTTACATAAACCAAGGAAAACACAATTCCAATAACCCCATCATTCACCTGCTATGTGCTCAAACAGTCAAACAACTAGCCAATAATCAATAAACCTGAGGTTACACTCCAATAGATACAGAAAAATTTATGGCCTGTCTGGAGGAAAGAGTGATTAGTGTATGTTTTCTCTTAGGCGATGAGTAGCCTAGATACGATCTTCAAGGTTCCCCTGTCTGGAGGGGGTCTTATCCTTCTGTTGCTGTTTTCGTAGGCACTAAACCCAGAGTTCAGAGTCCATTGGAAAGGTGGCCGAGCATGGTCAGCATGAACAGGCCTAAGATAGAGTCCAGGCCCTATGAATTCCTTCTTCAATTTAAGGGGCTTCCCAGGTAACTCAGCTGGTAAAGTATCCGCCTGCAATGCAGGAGATCCCAGTTCAATTCCTGTGTCGGGAAGATTCCTCTGGAGAAGGCATAGGCTACCCACTCCAGTATTCTTGGACTTCTGGGGTGGCTCAGCCGGTAAAGAATCTGCCTCCAATGCAGGAGACCTGGGTTCGATCCCTGTGTTGGGAAGATCCCCTGGAGAAGAGAACAGCAACCCACTCCAGTATTCTGACCCACAGAATTCCATGGACTTTGCATGGGGTCGCAAAGAATCGGACATGACTGAGCGACTTTCACTCACTTGCTCACTCATTTGAGGGAAGATCAAGTTCAAGGCAAGTGAGTTCCACAGATAAAACCACCCTCCCCCACACTCCCAAGAGGTGGTGGGTGGCAGGGGCCCCTTTGAGCTGAGTGCCTTTTGGATGCTCCTTGGTGCCTTTGTATAAATATCAAAGGGCAGAAAGCCCTGGCGGACCTGCTCAGAAACAAAACTTCAAAGAGAGATTAAAGCTTCCTAATTGGATGAAACCTCTTTTTTTCCCCTTAGTAAGTACTGTTTGTGCATAACACTTTGTCCAAAAATTAAAATGTTTCACTGCGAGAAGACATAGGGATAATTGATTTTGTTCCCCTGACTTCACTGTAAATGAAAACCATCTGAATATCTGCCAGCTCCTTTCCAGTTATTATCTCTGTGTTCGTTTCATTCTCTCCAAGTTTCTGGGTGCTGACATCCCAGAGGCCTCCTGGGGAGCTGGGTCCCTGTCCCCGGCCAGAGATGACAGTGTTACAGTTGGGGATGTGATGTAGGCGTCAGGCTTTTTTAAAAGCCCTTCCCACTCCCCAGCCCCCTTTCCTTCTCACATAATTAGAGGAGAATTATGTAATCACCCAAAACGTCTCAGCATCTCAGCACATGGGGGTTTAAGTTTTGTGATTCTCACCCCTTGGATTAAAAGAAGTGACACCCTTCCTTCAAACAACAAAGCCATCAGGGCCTGAGTTCACTGGACCCTTCTGGTCTCCAACGGGCATTGTTTCTTTGTATGCAGTCCCGTCTGTGATAAAGGCCTGGGATGCTCATTGGTGAGAGAAATAATCGATTTTACCAGCACCAGCCCCAGAAGTGAGGTGGGAATAGCATTCACTGTTTTCTTCCCTTTCAACTGCAGGTTTAGGTTCTTAGGGTGGATTAAGGGACCTAAAGAGCCCCTCAATCTGAGTGGTCCTGGGTTGTGGGGGTGGGGGTGGGGGGCGGGTGCTTTGGTGTGGTCCAGAATATCGCCAGGGGGTTGGGTGGAGTGGTGACCTTCCAGCTCACCTTCTTCTCTTCCAAGATCATGTGGATCAGAGAAGAAAATGGGCTCAGGCAGCAGATAACTCAGCCCAGCTGGGACGTTAGATCTCCCAACAGATAACTCAGCCCAGCTGGGACTTAGATCTCCCAACAGACATCTAAGTTCTCATCCTGTAAGCCGTCTGAAGGCTTCTCAGTTTGAGTGCTGAAGAATTGATGCTTTGGAACTGTGGTGCTGGAGAAGACTCTTGAGAGTCCCTTGGACTGCAAGGAGATCCAACCAGTCCATTCTGAGGGAGATCAGCCCTGAATATTCACTGGAAGGACTGATGCTGAAGCTGAGACTCCAGTCCTTCGGCCACCTGATGTGAACAGCTGACTCACTGGGAAAGACCCCGCTGCCGGGAAAGACTGAAGGCAGGAGGAGAAAGGGATGACAGAGGATGAGATGGTTGGCTGGCATCTTTGACTCAACGGACATGAGTTTGAGCAAACTCTGGGAGACAGAGAAGGACAAGGACACGTGGCGTGCTGCAGTGCATGGGGTCGCAAAGGGTTGGGCACGACTGAGTGGCTGAAGAACAAGCCTTCTTCTTCTGAATCACAGGGAGATGCTGAGAGTCCTAGCTCAGTGTAGCAAGACTTAAACTCATAAAGAAAAGCACTTAAAGAGTGCGAGGCATTTAGTAATTGCTCAATAAATGCAAAAAGTCTTGCTACTTTGCTCCATCTCAATTTTTTTTTTTCTCAAGCAGTGACAGCATCTTTTAGCATATGAAGATTCTTTCCTTTCCCCTCCTATTTCAAAGGACTGTGGAAACATGGAAATATGCATCTTTAAAAATACAGATAGAGTGATGTGTAGGTGTTAATTGGAGCAAGAAATCTTCAAAGGAGAGAATTACTGCAGATGGAGCTCGGTAGACAGGTGGAAGTCATCTTCCGCTGTTGCAGGGGTTTTCCAGCCTTCAGCCTGGTGACTCTCCAGCGGTGAACTTGGAGCTTAGTGTGTCTGAACTTCACAGACTCCCACCTGTCACCCTTTGTCTCTGTTGATTTTTCTCCGCATGGTTTAGATGTTGCTCAGAACTCACAACATTTTCCCTTTAACTTTTTATTTTGTACTGGGGTATAGCCTATTAACAGTGTTGTGACGCTTTCAGGTGGACAGCCAAGGAACTCAGCCATGCCTATACATGTAAATTGATTCTCCTCCAAACTCCTCTCCCATCCAGGCTGCCACGTGACATCGAGCAGAGTTCCCTGTGCTGTCCAGCAGGTCCTTGCTGGTTCTCCATGTTAAACACAGCAGCGTGTCCATGTCCATCCCAAACTCCCTAACTATCCCTTCTCCTCTCCTTCCTCCTGATAACCATAAAGTTAGTACAGAGCACTGAGCAGAGTTCCCTGAGCTGTCCTTGTTGGTTCCCCATGTTAAATAGAGCAGTGTGTCTGTGTCCATCCCAAACCCCTTAACCATCCCTCCCGCATCCCTGCCCCCTGGTAACCATAAGGTCATTATAGAGGATTGAGCAGAGTTCCCTGAGCTGCACAGCAGGCCCTTGCTGGTTCTCCATGCCAAGTGTAGGCGTACTCGCAACTCTTCATTTTGCTTTAGCTGCTTTTACTTCTATAACTTTGTTAACCTTTATCTCCCCACTCTCTGCGCCCTTAACTACTCTTCAACAATTTGAGCCTCCTCTCCTGATTCCACTTGTTTCTAAGTCTAGGAACATCCTTGAGAGGAAATATCGTGTCTGTCTTAAACAGCATTAAAAAAAAAAAATCTGGCATGGAATAAAAGACGGCATGGAATTGGAGATGCTACTATCATGAGCCCACCACGTGCTTTTCCTTTCACGAGATAATATATGGCACATTCACCGAACAGAAGAATTAGAAAGTTGCTAATCACTTACCCCATTAGTACTCACTTCTTTATTTTTCCTGCCTCCTGGCCCCAGCGGTAACCAGGAACCTGACGTTTGGATTTTCCATTTGCTTGTTTTGATTTTCTTGTCTTTTTATCCCATGCCTGTATATACATTAATCATATGTGATTTGCTTTTGCTTGCTTTTTAAAAATTTCATATAAAGAATATCCTATAAGGACTAGGTTTTTTTTTTTTTCACTCAACCTTTATTTCATTGATGTAGTTCTTCACTTTGAGGTCTATTAAGTATTTCACCGGGAAGCTCTGCTTATCCATTCAGCTGTGTTAGGGCATCTGGGTTGTGTTGAACCTTTTGCTCTTACAAACAGTGCTTGCTGGGAGTGGGCTGTCAGTCAGATCTCCTGGAGCACGAGGGCTAAGCTTCTCCTGGGTCTTAGGAGTTGGAGTAGGTCTATGGAGGCTGGGCGTCATTTCCCTGGAAGATAACCAGTCTCTCCACTCAACAGCAAGGTGTTTTTCTCTTTCGGTCCTGTAGAATGGAGGGTCAGACTCCTCTCCTCAGACAGGACTCACTACTATGGTTTGCAGCCGTCCGACACCCCAGCGCAGCCACTGCCATCTGCATCACCGTTTTACAATACGCAAGAAGGGCACGGTGCGTTGTTTGCACCTCCGGCGCTCTCTTGGGAAACAGGCGCCACTGTGCTCATTTTGCAGAGAAGGAAACTATTAGCTGATGCAGGCAGCATCATCCAGAATTGACAGGGAGTCAGTAGACCCCAGACTCCAGCCCCCGCTCCATCCAAGTCTAAAGCGCACACCGTGTTCACTGGAGACCGCTTCTTGCCTCTCATTCATTATTAGTGACCAGAGTCACCGACGTTATGGGAAAGCAGACGTCACTTCACGTAGAAAAGCCTTCTACAGGAGTCTCCTTCGAATCAGCCGAAAGGACGCTTTTAATCTATCTTCTCTAGGATTTGGGGGCATCACTTTTCTTCTTCTTCTGAATGTCTGTGACGTCTGTTTTCCTGGGATCAGGAAATATTTGAAGGGTGGAAACAGTTGGGATGGTTTTAAGCTTAAGTACATCAGTAGCTAGGGAGCTGGTCAAGAAATGACTTGATTTCAGAGTTGGGAGCCTAGGTTTTCCCCTCAAGTGTCTGTCATGCTCAGGTCATTGAGGAGACCTGGAGGAGGAGACAGGAAAGGTGAATTATGTATGGATGTCCTGGGCTTCCCAGCTAGTGCTAGTGGTCATGAACTGGTCTCCAGCCAGTGCAGGAGACAGAGATGCACGTTCAATCCCTGGGTTGGGATGATCCCCTAGAGAAGGGCATGGCAACCCACTCTAGTATTCTTGCCTGGACAATCCCATGGACAGAGGAGCCTAGTGGGCTACAGTCCATGGAGTCACAAAGAGTTGGACTCAACTGAAGCCACTTAGCATGCACATCTTAAGCTGAATGGGTTGTCTTTTTTAGAAAGGAATCCGTGTTGGACACCTGTGTGATTTCCAAGCCACCCATTGAGCTGTGTGTGTGTGTGTGGGTGTGTGTGTGTGTGTGTGTATATATATATGCTGCTAAGTTGCTTTTGTCGTGTCCAACTCTTTGCAACCCCATGGACTGTAGCCCACCAGGCTTCTCAGTCCATGGAATTTTCCAGGCAAGAATACTGGAGTGGGTTGCCATTTCCTTCTCCAGGGGATCTTCCCAACTCAGGGATCGAACCTGGGTCTCCTGCATCGCAGGCAGATGTTCCACCGTCTGAGCTACTAGGGAAGCCCAGCTATATATACACATATATATGCATCCTCCCCACCGCCCCCAGCTATTTCCAGGCTGATATATCATCTCCTCGTGTGTGTGAGGTGCTCCGCAGTGTCGTCTAGTAACGTAGCATCACTGTAAGTGTCTCTTAGTACCAGCCCCAGGAGAGACTCAGTTCTGCCTCACATCTGGCCTATGCGAGCTGGAGCAGATAACTTGCTGTGAAAAACAGTGCAAGTATGTGTTAAAGAGCAATGCTTGCTTTATCGATGCGGTAGCAGGCTGTAACCTGGTCCTGCCTTAATGTGTATTTTCAAGTGGGTTTTCCACTAAAAGAGCAACTAGAAACCGAAAAACAGACAACAGTGAAAAGAGGTGGGGGGCAAAATCGTCTGGCGTCTCTACCACCCGAAGACATTAGCTGCTGACGTTCCAGTGAGTCTCCTTCCATTCTTAAAAGGAGGCTAGACTCTAGGATTGGGACTACAAGGAATATATAATTTTGTATTCTTCGTGGGCTTCCCTGGTGGCTCAGAGCTGGTAAAGAATCCGCCTGCAATGTGGGAGACCTGGGTTCGATCTCTGGCTTTGGAAGTTCCCCTGGAGAAGGGAATGGCTACCCACTCCAGTATTCTTGGGGTTTCTTGGTGGCTCAGCTGGTAAACAATCCACCTGCAATGTGGGAGACCTGGGTTCCATCCCTGAGTCAGGAAGATCCCCTGGAGAAGGGAATGGCTACCCAACTCCAGTATCCTGGCCTGGAGAATCCCATGGACTCCATGGGATCA
The DNA here is from genome assembly GCF_042477335.2 of Ovis canadensis. Lineage (NCBI taxonomy): Eukaryota > Metazoa > Chordata > Mammalia > Artiodactyla > Bovidae > Ovis > Ovis canadensis. The sequence continues at coordinate 6,502,372 of NC_091727.1, read as the reverse complement.
TAAAGAGTCGGACACGACTGAACGACTTTCATTCTTCAAGTTGAATATTATAATGTATTTCTGCACATTTTTACATATACTCTCAAATGGCCACGTAATTTCCTTCTTTTTTAAAGATTTTTGCTTTTTATGGTTTTTTTTTTTTGATGTTGATCCTTTAAAAAATTTTTAAAATTTATTTGTGTTTGGCTGCCCTGGGCCTTGGTTGCTGTGTTCATGTTTTCTCTAGTTGCAGCGAGTAGGGACGGGCTCTTTGCCTTGGTGCTCAGGCTTCTCACCGTGGTGGCTTCCCTTGTTGTGGAACATGGGTTCCAGGTGCCGAGGCTTGGGTAGCTATGGATCGCAGGCTCAGTAATTATGGCACATGCGTTTAGTTGCCTTGCAGCATGTGAGATCTTCCTGAACCAGGGATCGAACCCGTGTTCCCTGCCTTGGAAGGAGGATTCTTAATTCCTGGGCCACCAGGGAAGTCCCAGGTGGCATAATTTCTTAAATAATTTCTTTTCCCTTCCCCCTTTCTATTTCCTTATTTTTTCCCCATCTCTTCGAGGATTCAGTAAACTATGGTCTGTGAAGTGAAGTGAAGTCAAAGTGGCTCAGTCGTGTCTGACTCTTTGCGACCCCATGGACTATACAGTCCATGGAATTCTCCAGGCCAGGATAGTGGGTAGCCTTTCCTTTCTCCAGGGGATCTTCTAAACCCAGGGCTCAAACCCAGGTCTCCCACATTGCAGGCGGATTCTTTACCAGCTGAGCCACAAGGGAAGCCCGCGGTCTATGACGTTAATGCCTGTTAAATAGGATCTTGGCTAATGCGGTCTGTATTTCTGTGACCTGGCTTCATCATTCATGATACTCAGAGTGATATATATCTCATCTCTATAATAAGCAGAGAGTTCATCAGTGATGGAAATGAGGTCGTCGGGGGTTTTGGAATATAGCAGTTCTCACAAAGGACAGCGTATCAGGGTTACCTGCAGGACTTGCTAAAACACAAGTTGGGGGAACCTCAGTGCTTGGTTCTGACCTGCTAGGTCTGGGGTGGAGCCTGAGAGTGTGATGTTGTTGTTCAGTTGCTCAGTTGTGTCCAACTGTTTGCAACCCCATGGACTGCAGCATGCCAAGCCTGCCTGTCCATCACCATCTCCCCAGAGCTTGCTCAAACTCATATCCATTGAGTTGGTGATGCCATCCAACCATCTCATCCTCTGTCTTCCCCTTCTCCTCCCACCTTCAGTCTTTCCCAGCATCAGGGTCTTTTCAAATGAGTCAGTTCTTCGTATCAGGTGGCCAGAGTATTGGAGTTTCAGCTTCAGCATCAGTCCTTCCAATTAATATTCAGGACTGATTTCCTGTAAGATGGACTGGTTTGATCTGAGAATATAAATTTCTAACAAACTCCTAGCTGATGTGGCCGCTGAGCTAAAGACCACAGACTGAGTTGCTCTAAAACTAGGTCTTGGTAATAATTTTTACAGACTCTGCTAAGCCTGCTATTGGCAACTTAGTATAGGCAAACGAGTTAGTAAGCCCCATACTTGGGTCTTGTATTGGTCTCATACATACTGGCCATCGATGGCATTGATTGTGGGACCTATCAAGCCATGCCTGTGCAGTTGAGTTAACGTGAAAAATTGCAGTTAAGCTTTCAGGCTCCTTTTGTACTGATTTTCCTGCTTGTTATAAATGGGGGATCAGTAATCCAAGTAGAGTTTTTTCTCAACCATTTGTAAATTGATTCAGATTCAATGGTGACTTAGTTTTGCCATCAGCAGCTGGGATGCTTGACCATTTCTCTCTTTGATTGCTTTCTTGGATATCACACTAAAGCGTAAGGCAGAAAGTCTTTTGAGGTTTGTCCTTGTTTAGCTGCTGGGCCCGCTTGCTTAACTGCAATGCACAAGGTCTCTGCTCTGGGGATTATATGTGTGTGTGTATTAGTTGCTCAGCCGTGTCCGACTCTGCAACCCCTATGGACTGTATGTAGCCCTTCAGGCTCCTCTCTCCATGAGATTCCCCAGGCAAGAATACTGGAGTGGGTTGCCATTTCCTTTTCCAGGGGATCTTCCTGACCCAGGGTTCGAACCCGCATCTCTTGTGTCTCCTGGATTGGTAGACAGATTCTTTACCACTAGCACCAGCTGCTCTGGGGATGAAGGGCGAGAAGATTTGAAGCTGGGTCTTCCCACCCGCAACCCCAGCCGCAGCTGTGGCCTCAGGGAATGAAAGCCAGTGTCCCACCACCAAACTCTGCACATCTGACCTGAACTGGGGTAGGATGGCATTGTCTCCCAGAGCGGAAGGCGAGTCACTTTGTTGTCCACAGCCGCCTCCCTAAAACATAACGTGCTGCTGGGGACTCACGCTGTGCAGAAACAAGCAAGCTCACAAATCCACAAATGCCGTATTTCAAAAGTTCTTCCCACTGCCTTCTCTCCTCGGGTAGGGCGTGGGCTGTGTACCTGGGGGAGAGAGGTTTTTCCTGAGAACAGCCCACCCCCCCCGAGGACATGAAAAATCTGTGGGTTGTTTCCCCCTCTGCTTGCAGGGTCTCTTTTTTAATGTTTTCAGGCAGAGAGCCTTATGGAACCAAACATAATAATTATTATTATTTTTTCATTTTGTCTTCATCATACAAGGGGTTCTTTCAGTAAAACTGCTTCCAGTTTGATGGGGGCAAAATGGATCTTTGCGTTTCCCATCCCCCTACTCCGAGTCACAGGGGTGCAAATGGCAAAATAACCCCTTAAACAATGCTTCGGGTGGAAACGGTCGTTTACTTTTTTTTAAGATGAACTTGGTAGACTCCACCAACTGGCCGAGGCTGACAGTGAAAATGTAAAGTGAAAATTCAGCCCTGTCTGTGTGTTTTCAACTAGCTGGGGAACACAGATTGTGTCCTTGGGGACCACGTGGGCAGTATAACTTCGGAGAGAGCTCTGCGGGGGAGACCATAGGTTTCATTTCAAGAGAAGCAGAAGGAAGCCCGTGTCCTGGTTCTTTCGAGATGGTGAGGATTATCCCTACCCGAAAAAATAGGTTCCCTAGCAACAAGAGATAAGAGAACATGCTCATAAATTTCCTCCACCTACTCATTAAAAAAAAAAAAAAGGCCGTGAAGCAGATGGTTTGGATCAGGCAGGTATTCCAGGGTCTTAATTTACTCAGTGTCGGTACACGGAGCATAAATATTGAACTGTTTGCACACTGCCGTTTGCAAGACTGCCGCCTGACAACTCTTTCAAAGAGGAGAGGTTTCCAAAGACCCAGCTCCTCCCCCCCATCAATAATCCAAACAGGATGCTGGCAGAGAGGAAGCCACGGGGGACCCAGATCCCCGGGCATGTGTGAAGGAAATAATCAGGGCAGAGAATTCAGGATGCTCGGTATAGCCCACGATGAAAAAGAAAGCAAAGCTGTCAGAAGGATAACTGGGAAGAAACAGAGGTCTGGAGTTCAAAACTGAAAATTGTTGTACATTGGCAAGGAATCTTTACAAAATCTATTTATTTTATGTGGCCACACCATGTAGCATTGGACAGTGTTGCTTTCAAATGAAGCTCTGTCTTTGCATTTACCCAACTCCATTGCTTTTTTTAAAAAAAATACTGCCTCACCTGGCAACATCTTGGTGGAGGTGGTTGCTTGGCTTTTTGACTGAAGGTACCTCACGTGTGTACAGAAGTGTGCGAGGAGGCAGTTTCGCCCTGGGTCTCGGGTGGGAAAGAGCTAAGAGATGAGAATTTTCACTCACACGTCAGAAATTGAAAAGCTCTTTGTCCCTTCCGCTGTAAATTATTGGAAATGATTCCCGTCTTGTGTCTGTGCACAAAGAAAACTTCAGTCCCTTTAATGTTTCTCTGTTGCTCGCAACCAAGATTCTTATTCTGCTAAGACCAGCATGTGATCCATGAACAAGCTATTTTTTAAATTATATTTTCCTTACAATTTTTGTGAGGTACAGCTGATGTACAATATTACATGTTTCAGGGGTACAGTATAGTGACTCATAATTTTTTTTGTGTGTGTGATTCACAATTTTTAAAGATTATACTCCATTTATGGTTATAAAATATTGGGTATATTCCCTATGCTGTACACTATAAATTTTGAAAATGAAATTTGAAACCTTCATAAATATAAATATAAGTATATATATATATATATATATATATATACAGTCCATGGAATTCTCTAGGCCAGAATACTGGAGTGGGTAGCCTTTCCTTTCTTCTCCAGCAGATCTTCCCAATCCAGGGATCAAACCCAGGTCTCCTGCATTGCAGGCGGATTCTTTACCAGCTGAGCCACCAGGGAAGCCCAAGAATACTGGAGTGGGTAGCCTATCCCTTCTCCAGGGGATCTTCCCAACCCAGGAATCGAAACAGTTTCTCCTGCATTGCAGGTGGATTCTTTACCAACTTAGCTATCAGGGAAGCCCAATATATATATACATATACATATACATATATATGTGTGTGTATATATATATATGAAGCCCATATATATATATATATATATATATATAGTTATGTATAAACATCTCAGTCTCTTTCTTTCTCTTCCTCTCACTGGTATATCCACCTGAGTCTTGTGTCTCTTTTTAAGACATGCAGATATATTTTCCCTTTATATACATTTAAGATAATATACTTATATCCACTCTTTAGTTTATTGCAGGAGAATGGCATGGGAAAGCAGCAGATAACCCTGCCTCTGTAATGAAAAAGCGAAGATAGCTTGGCAGGGAGCATGGCTGTGTTTCAGCTCTTGTCAGCCCCAAATACGGTTTGCATTGTTCCTGGCTGAAGTTTCCATTATATTTGGTGAGTACGAGGAAGCTTCTGCTGAGATTGGCTGCATCCCAGACAGGTTCCAGGAGGTTGTCAAGTGTGACTGATCCACACAGTTTAATTCCCTCTCTTTAAGGAGCAGCTGGAACGCACGCTGATCCTTGGGTGGAAAGCGTGTCCGTCCTCCACTTTCTCAGGGCTGTGAAGCCCGTGACTGTTTGGCCCCCAGAGAATTCAGGCCTTCCAGCTCATCTCAGGGATATCCTGCCCTTCGGATCCCTTAACAGGACGCGCTCTGTCCTGGAGGTCTGATCAGAGTCCTCTTTGTTTAGTAGGTGTGATGATCAAAGTGGTGGAGAGCTGGGAAGAAAAATTCTCCAGATGGTGAGCTTTGCAGTCTGCATTCGGGACAGCTTTGGGGAAGACTCCAACTTCTATTTTATTTAAAGGGATCAACTTGTATCCTTTCATGAATGAAGCGAGACAAACTCTTCCAGGGCAACTTGTGGCAGCCGTAATATACAGGTTGAAGGCATCTGCTGCTGCTGCTGCTAAGTCGCTTCGGTCATGTCCGACTCTGTGCGACCCACCAGGCTCCCCCATCACTAGATTGCCCTAAACTCTGTCCTGACTACTGGCTGATGGACGGGTTGCTTTTGGAGCTATGAACAAATCAGTGTACCAAAGACTGGTTTATAATTCCTGCTGGGATGATACATGCTTGAGCTGTCCTTCCAATTTTAGGCTATGGCGTATACCTTCCTGGGAGAGGATTGCTTCAGGGTGAGTGTGCAAATGCACAATGAGTGTGTCACACGGATTTGGATGTAGAGGACAATGGTGTGCATTTGTATGGGGCCTAGGAAAATAATTTTCCAATATCCATGTCTTTGTTTCCTTTCAGAGATGTGTGCCTTGCTGGGGTATGATGAGTGTCTTTCAGCAATTTGTTACTATTGTCATTTTTTGACTTGTGGTCTCTAGAGCACAGGCTTGGCAGTTGTGGCTCACTGGCTCAGTGTGGCATGTGGGATCTTCCCGGACCAGGGATCGAACCTGTGTCTCCTGCATTAGCAGGCGGAATCTGAACCATGAAACACCCAGGAAGCCCCGGCAACGACTTCTGACAGACTTCTGAAACAAGACGATCGAAAAAAATTCACCTAAAAGAAAAGCTCGTGTCATTCCATGAGGCCAAGTAATAATTAGAGAAATTTGAGTCCGTGGTGTTTTTAGTTTGTAATTTTATTTTATTATTAGCAATTAATAGTTTGTGCTCTCTCTGGTTTCCAAAGAATCACCTTTGCTTACCCTGATGCCCTGATTCTGTCTTTTTTCCTTCCAACTATATTGTAATATTACTGACATATAGCAGTATATAAATTTAGGGGTAAAGCATAATAAATTGATTGACATACCTCGTGAAATGATTATTATGTAAGTTTAGTAAACAGCTATCATCTCAGATACAAAGTTAAAGAAATAGAAAGCACATTTTCCTTGTGATGCAAACTCTTAGGGTTTCTTCTCTTAAGTTTCATATATAATATACAGTATATTTTATATCAAAAATAATGTTTTATAATAAAATATGTTAATTATATTTATCATGCTGTACATTACGTCCCTAGTTGTTGTTCAGTCGCTCAGTCATGTCTGGCTCTTTGTAACCCCATGGACTGCAGCACGCCAGGCCTCCTTGTCCATCACGAACTCCCGGAGCTTACTCAAATTCATGTCCATCGACTCGGTGATGCCGTCCAACCATTTCATCCTCTGTCGTCCCCTTCTCCTCTTGCCTTCAGTCTTTGCCAGCATCAGGGTCTTTTCTAATGAGTCGGTTCTTCCCATCATGTGGTCTAAGTATTAGAGCTTCAGCTTCAGCATCAGTCCTTCCAATGAATATTCAAGACTGATGCCCCTTAGGATGGACTGATTTGATCTTGTTCCTGCCCAAGGGACTCTCAAGAGTCTTCTCCAGCACCATAGATGAAAAGCATCAACTCTTTGGCGCTCAGCCTTCTTTATGGTCCAACTCCACATCCATACATGACTACTGGAAAAACCGTAGCTTTGACTGTATAGATCTTTGTCCCCTCTATGTCCTTAGTACTTATCTTAACACTTGAAGCTTGCTCCTTTTGAGTCAGTGTTATTACTTGAAAGGGTCTTTCAGAAGCTATTGGGATGGAATCAAGGTTGTGGTAAGTTGCTCCAGTTGGTTTGCCGGTCTCTCTGTTTTGCTTTTATTACATCCTATTTTATTCATTTACTTTCTGGCCACGCTGCCCAGCACGTAGGATCTTAGTTCCCAAACCTGTGCACCCTGCATAGGAAGTGCAGAGTCTTAGCCGCTGGGCCACCAGGGAAGGTTTTTTTTTTACATCCTGTTTTAAGTTAGATGCCAAGTAGTGAATGCGATGCAGCTGGTGTGTAGTTTGATGTCTTTGTATGAATTTAGGTCTACCATGGACTTTTCCTCCTCTCTCGGCTTGGTGAGCGCCTGCATCGCTTTCTATTTACTTTTTCATGTATGGTTTCTGTTCTTTGACATTGTACATCCCCCGCCCCCTCCTGATTCTTCCCTTTATTTTCTCCTTTCCCACATTTAAGCAGTGAGGTTGCCTCGCTGCACAAAGCAGAAAATGACAGGACCCTTTTCTGCTCGGCATCGGTTTCCAGGAGCCGCAGATCCTAGGAAAAGCACAGCGCTCTTTCTTAGCTAGGAAATCTGAGGAGTTGAGGGTTGAGTAAATCTGGGTTGAGGAGAGATCGCTCAACCAAAGAAACTGGAAAATATCTGTTGGGGCCCCAGGAGTGCAGAAGAGGAGGTGTGGGTGGAAGGACCGTTCAGGAGGAGCCGTGTCTGAACCGCCCATTGGGCAGAGCCCTGGGCAGGGAGGCTGCTGGAAGGAGCCTTCAAAGACTGTAGAGATTTGTGGACCTGCCATCTTCAAGAGCAGCAGCAGCATCGAGGGAAACACCTACTTTGAGTGTGGCAATTGTGAGGCCTCTGACCAAGGGCTGTTCATCTCTTCTGACACCAACGAGTGCTTCTGCTTCTGCGAGAGAATCTGGGGGCTGGAGATGCTCAGGTTGGTCCAGGTTAGCATGCCTGTCTGTCTCAGTCCCAGAGAAGGAAATGGCAACCTGCTCCAGGATTCTTGCCTGGAGAACCCCATGGACAGAGGAACCTGGTGGGCTGTAGTCCATGGGATCACAAAGAGTCAGACATGACTGAGCGACTAACACTCCCTCGCTGACTCAGAGTCTCACAGTATTCTCATTAAAGCTTTGGTTTTAATGACTTTTGCCTTTTTAAAAAAATGACTTCTTTTTCTGAATGACTCTTGACTTGGATTTCTTAATGACTTTGGCGTTTTTGACTGGCTTTGACTTAGGAGTCAGGCTGCACGTTTAATCCTTCTGGCAACTCTGCTGCTCAGAAAATAAGAACCTGGGCCTTATTTTCAGGAGGGCAGGCCCTGTGGTTGTTGGAACTGAGCATCCTAAATTGATGACTAGCTTCCCTGAGCCTGTACATTTCTTGCCAAGCTTCTAATGCCATCAGGAGAATTCCTCCTGCACTCAATCCTGGTAACTACATTGACCCCTCTGCAAACCTCCCCTTCCACCTGTGTCTCCTCTCCACTAACCACAGTGAAGCCTTAGTACCTACGATGCTGCTCCACACCAGGAATTGTCACCACCCTGTTTATGATCAGTGACCAGGTCCCTATTGCTCTCAGACAGGTTTACCCACTTTCAAAATCCTCTCCTGAGGGTGGACTTTCTGAGGCACTGTTGGTCCCAACTGTCTTGGGAGTCCGATTTTTCTCGAAAGTGTAGCTTGAGCCCAGAGCTTATGTAGAAATGTTTTATTGAGGAGCAAAATCCCAGGGAAGCAGAGACAAGGACGAGGGGACCGTGGCTTGCCCAAATATGTCCTGAGGCAGTGCCTGTGTTTGATCTTCTTGCAAGGAGATTCAACCAGTCCACCCTAAAGGAAATCAGTCTTGAATATTCACTGGAAGGACTGATGCTGAAGTTGAAGCTCCGATACTTTGGCCACCTGCTGTGAAAGAGCTGACTCATTGGAAAAGACCCTGAGGCTGAGAAAGATTGAAGGCAAAAGGGAGAAAGAGGCAGCAGAGGATGAGATGGTTGGACGGCCTCGCTGTCTCAATGGACATGAGTTGGGGCAGACTCTGGGAGATGGTGACGGACAGGGAAGCCTGGTGTGCTACACTCATGGGTTCACAACGAGTTGGATATGGCTTGGCAACTGAACAACAGTGGTGCGTATGTTATCTTACAAGTCAAAGGTGCCTGATGAGGCAGGAGTCAGCGTATTGTCAACGTGTGCCCTGGAGTACGGGGGTCAGCGTGAGCCCCTCGTGTCGGTCACTGCAGGGGTGGCCAGGTCGGTATGTGGCAGGCAGTCCCAGGGCCAGACCGGGCCAGGAGGATGTGATGACTAAACCACGCAGTCTGAATCAGGAAGAGGGATGGGAGGCTGTTCTACCACAGGACATTCATTTCGGGTCCCTCCAGGAAAGTTCTCACACACCTCTTCTTCTTCAAAAAAACAATGATCACAGTTCTCTAAAAACACCTCATCTTCCAGAACATCTTTTCCTTTCAAAGTGCTTTTCTATCTACAGCCTGTTTCTAGCTCGTCAATACTGGATGTGGCTGGGATGAGGTGTAGCCCTATACTTAAGGCTTTCTGCCGTGTTGTCTTTCTCCGCCTTGCCGACCTTCAGCTAGTGATGGACTCTTCTGTCCCTGGGAACCTGTGCCTACATTTCCCTAACGCTTTCCCTAACGCGGTGCTGATGCTTTGCACTCCCTCCCAGTCTGCACACCTCCCCTGCCTCCGCACCCCGGGGATTCAGGATTCTTGAATTTCTCAGCCAGTCCACCCAGCTCACCCCCACGGGACTTCAGTCCCGGCTTCACCCCAGATCTTCTTCTAGTAGTTCTGACCTCTGACTGTCCCTTTTCCTTAAGAATTTGAGGTGACATGATTATGATATTTATTTTACCTTTGAAACTCAGGTTTTCATTGTAAACTGAGATATAATTACAGAAAAGTGGCCCCTTTTCCCCACAAAGTGCATAAATATTACATGGCAAGCACCCTTGTAAAGATGTTGGTAGACCATCAGCCAACTATGCCCCTTCCAAGGCACACCCCATTCGCGTACCTCCACATACATACTATGCGGATTTTTCTCTTTGAGACAGCAAAATGAAAGAGTTGTTGCACGCAGGGTACATTCAGCCACAACCGAGAAGAGACCTAGTCCACAGGATCACAGGTCCAGGGCAGGGGACCGAAAGGGACTGCTCTGAGACGTGCAAGACGGGTCTCTCGAAGGTGGTGGAGGCGATCAGACCCATCAGAGGGGTTCCGGACCCACCGAGCCAAGGTCCAGAGAGCAGGCGTGCAGTGCCTCATCTCTGCTTCCGTAGCTTCCACGGGTGCACACGTTGGACTTGAACCTCAACTTTGTCTTTCTTCTTTTGGGCTTCAGCCTGCATGTTCGCTTCCTCTTCCACTTGGCTCTCGTGGCATTCAGTTCAGTTCAGCCGCTCAGCCGTGTCTGACTCTTTGCGACCGCATGGACCGCACTACGCCAAGCCTCCCTGTCCATCACCACTCCCGGAGTTCACCCAAACTCATGTCCATCGAGTCAATGATGCCATCCAGCCATCTCATCCTCTGTCGTCCCCTTCTCCTCCTGCCCCCAATCTTTCCCAGCATCAGGTCTTTTCCAATGAGTCAACTCTTCGCATGAAGGATTGGAGTTTCAGCTTCAGCATCAGTTCTTCCAATGAATATGCAGGATGGATTTCCTTTAGGATGGACTGGTTTGATCTCCTTGCAGTCCAAGGAACTCTCAAGAGTCTTTTGCAACACCACAGATACGATCTACTATATATAAAATAAATAAACAAAAATGTCCTACTGTATAGCATAAGGAACTGTATTTATTATCTTGTAATAATCTATAATGAAGAAGAATATGAAAAGAATATATGTAAAAGGAGTCCGTCAAGGCTGTATATTGTCACGCTGCTTACTTAACTTCTATGCAGAGTACGTCATGAGAAACGCTGGAGTGGAAGAAACACAAGCTGGAATCAAGATTGCCGGGAGAAATATCAATAACCTCAGATATGCAGATGACACCACCCTTATGGCAGAAAGTGAAGAGGAGCTAAAAAGCCTCTTGATGAAAGTGAAAGAGGAAAGTGAAAAAGTTGGCTTAAAGCTCAACATTCAGAAAACGAAGATCATGGCATCTGGTCCCATCACTTCATGGGAAATAGATGGGGAAACAGTGGAAACAGTGTCAGACTTTATTTTTTGGGGCTCCCAAATCACTGCAGATGGTGACTGCAGCCATGACATTAAAAGACGCTTACTCCTTGGAAGAAAAGTTATGACCAACCTAGATAGTATATTCAAAAGCAGAGACACTACTTTGCCGACTAAGGTCCATCTAGTCAAGGCTATGGTTTTTCCTGCGGTCATGTATGGATGTGAGAGTTGGACTGTGAAGAAGGCTGAGCGCTGAAGAATTGATGCTTTTGAGCTGTGGTGTTGGAGAAGACTCTTGAGAGTCCCTTGGACTGCAAGGAGATCCAACCAGTCCATTCTGAAGGAGATCAACCCTGGGATTTCTTTGGAAGGAATGATGCTAAAGCTGAAGCTCCAGTACTTTGGCCACCTCATGTGAAGAGTTGACTCATTGGAAAAGATTCTGATGCTGGGAGGGATTGGGGGCAGGAGAAGAATGGGATGACTGAGGATGAGATGGCTGGATGGCATCACTGACTCGATGGATGTGAGTCTGAGTGAACTCCCGGAGATGGTGATGGACAGGGAGGCCTGGCGTGCTGCCATTCATGGGGTCGCAAAGAGTTGGACACGACTGAGCGACTGAACTGAACTGAACTGATGGATCACTGAGTCAGTTTGTTATATACCAGAAACGAACACACTTTATTTAAAATCAGCTATATTTTAATAAAAATATACATATAATTACCCATTTGTTTTATCTTACATCACACACACACAACAGTATCAATATAATACTTTTGCTTACCACCACCATCATCAATATGTTTACTAAAAATGTTAAATTTTTCTGCATGACTGTAAAGCTTGTGGGATCTTAGGTCCTCAGCCAGGTATTAAACTTACGTCCTCCGCATCGATTTTTAACCAGTGGACCCACCAGGGAAGTTCCTGCTGACCTCACTCTTCCCTCATTTTTAAAATAGCTGTAGTGTATTTACATTGTCTGAGGGTACGGCCAATACTTGCTATACTCTCTGCCTTTTAACTCTCAGTTGGTTTTTGAGTACCATTCACAATGCAGCAATATTTAAGGCTCACCAGTAGCTTTATGTTCGTCTCAGCTTGCTGCATATAAAGACCTTGGGTCCTGTTTACCTTCCCTGAGTATTTTAGATATATTACTCCATTTATATTGAACTAAAGCCTTGATGTCAAAGTCAGGTCATGATCTAAATTTATTTCCATTATCTGTCCCTCTCTAGTTTTGCCTGTAAGGCTCCTGATTCTTTTTCTGTAACGATTCAGAAGTTTTACTGGGCTATATCTTCACGTTGTGGCTGTTCAGTTGCTGAGTCATGTCTGACTCTTCTTGACCCCATGGACTGCAGCACACCAGGCTCCTATGTCCTCCACTGTCACCTGGTTTGTTCAAACTCAGGTCCACTGATTCAGTGACGACATCCAACCATCTCATCGTCTATCACCTTCTTCTCCTTCCCTCAATCTTTCTCTGAATCAGGGTCTTTTCCAATGAGTTGGTTCTTCTCCCCAGGTGGGGGCCGGGATATTGGATCCTCAGCTTCAGCATCAGTCCTTCCAATGAATATTCAGGATTGATTTCCTTTAGGATGGACTGGGTTCATCTCCTTGCAGTCTGAGGGACTCTCAAGAGTCTTCTCCAACACCACAGTTCCAAAGCATCAATTCTTTGGTGCTCAGTCTTCTTTATGGTCCAACTTTTATATCTGAACGTGACTACTGGAAAAACCATAGCTTTGACTAAGTGGACCTTTGTAGGCAAAGCGATGTCTTTACTTTTAAACACGCTGTTTAGGTTTATCGTAGCTTTTCTTCCACGTGGGCTGTTCTAAATCAATATACTTAGAGATTTTGCTCCTCTTTAAATGTGAGTGTGAGTTGCTCAGTCGTGTCCAACTCTTTGCAACCCCACGGACTGTGGCCCACCAGGCTTCTTTGTCCTTGGGATTCTTGAGGCAAGAATACCGGAGTGGGTTGCCGTTTCCTATGTCATTTCAAACCTTCGTTTCGAAATTTTTTCCTTTAATTATCATTTTTAGTATTTTGTTTTGTTTTGTTCTTATTTCAGTTTCCTTCTCCAGGGATTTCTGTTGTCAGCATATTGGGTCTTCGCTGCTAATGTAGCTACTTGTCACTTTGTCTCAAATCCTTGTATCTCTTCAAATTTTTTTTTAAATTTGAGAATTTCCTTTTATTTCTCATAAGCCATTATTTCTTTCTTATTCTCATATTTTTTCCTAGTTTTTTTTATTTTAAAAAATTTATTTGTTTTTTTAATGGGTGGAAAATTGCTTTTCAATTGTTGGTTTCTGCCACACCGCAACGCAAATCAGTCATGATTATGTATATCCTTTCCCCTAGTTTTTCCTTTTTTTTTTCTTGTTATTTATAGTTGTCTTCAGTTCTGTCATCTGATTTCTGAGACTTTCTGTTTCTGATTTATGTTGTTCTTTTATGTGTCGTTTTGATTAGTGCCTTTTAGCTCTTTTTGAAATATCAAACTGTCATTTGCAAGTGATTTATAAAAATGCATTTTCTGGCATTTTTTTTTGTGGGTCTGTCAGGATGTTACTCTGCTTCACATTCTTTCTTTTCTTGCAGTAAATTTGAATGAGACTCAGCTGTGGCCCCTGTTCTATTGTTCACTTTCACACACAATTAGTTTCCTTCAACTTTTAGAAGCGGTCGCACAGTTACTTTGTAGCTTCCCCCGTCTCCCTGTTCCGTTGTTTTCATGTTAAAAATAACGATGAATTTGTTCCCTGTTCTTTTTGCCCCTCTTTTTGGCATCTGACTCAGTTTCAGTTGGACTCCACTGAGGGGACCCTCTCCCTGAAGGGAAGCTGGTGGGCTGGTTCCAAGAGTTTGGGGGCCAGATTGCCCAAGCCCTTTTAGACACGCAGGGATGTCTTCAGACCCGCATGGATGTCTTGTGCCCATTTGCTGCTGAGTTGAACAAGATCTATCTCAGTTCCAGCTGCTGACCTCAGATCGGCTCACTATACTCACCAGTGCGAACCTGCTGGCTCTTCGGAGGGGTTCTCCTCCTGGGTCTGTGGGGCCCCAGGCTTCCCCGAGCTCCCTGTCACACAGCCGCTGGTTCCGACATCTCGTGGTTTAGGGAGTGTGGCTACTTGGTGTCACTGGAGTTTGCCGTCAATACGGTGCATGCACTTTTGTTTTGCCCTCTGGGTGTTCCGTCCATTTTTTTTTAAACGTGAATATTTACTGATACTGCACTCAGTCATCACGCCACCCCTTTTTTTGTCGTAGGGTCACTAAATACCGGGAGAAATGACCCAAGGGCAGAAGAAATGAGGCAGAGAAAGGGAAGCAACATGACTGACGCTATCAGGGGGAGAGAAGACCTGGGAAGACTCATCTGTATGGCTGGTTAACTGATTTATAGAAGGTTTAATCAAAGGATGGCTTTATTTTTGGAATGAGATTCTTTCCATGTTACCTAATTAGCTGGGTCATGCACCATCTGCTTTTGTAAAGCTGGTCGCATTAAAAATCAGCCAGTTTTTTTTTTTTTTTTTCAAACTCTTTAACCTGTTTCAGGGGAACAAACATAGAGTAGAATATTTGTGGAGAACATAGCTTTTCTGAAAAGTCAGTGCTTCATGTGTGTGTCTTAGTTGCTCAGTCGTGTCCAACTCTTTGCGACCCCATGACTATAGCCCACTGGGCTCCTCTGTCCATGCAATTCTCCAGGCAAGAATACTGGAGTGGGTTGCCATTCCCTTCTCCAAGGGATCATGCAAACCCAGGGGTCAAACCCAGGTCTCCTTCACTGCAGGCAGGTGCTTTGCCGTTTGAGCTACTTGGGAAGCCGAAGGCTTTAGGGGCTGGCAAACCTGAGTGTGCTTTATAGACGTAGCCTGAATGTAGCAACCCAAATAATAAATGCAGGAATAAAATGCTCACTGAGGTATATGCAGGTTTGCTTGCTTCTTTACAAATTTCTAAATTGTCCCCACAATCTATTCCAACAGGGCAAAAGATGTACTTTGGTGGTATTTAGGTGTGGAGAAAGTACAAGTAAAGTATGCCTCGATAGGATTCAGGGTGACGCAATACATCGATGACAAGTATAGACAGTTTGTTGAAGAAGGGAATGGCAACCCACTCCAGTCTTCTTGCCTGGGAAATCCCATGGACAGAGGAACCTGGCGGGCTGCAGTCCATAGGGTCGCAAAGACTTGGACACTGAGCGACGGAGCGAGTCACACACCCACACACACAGACACTTGGTAAGGTTGCTTTGGATCTTTATGTTTATTACGTCGGATGTGCGTGTATGTTTGCATGAGTCTATAGCTCCAGCACTGTGCATTCTATAGGAATGAAGGCATAGGAAAAGTATTTGGGAAGACTCATTCTTATGGACCTCATACTTGGGACCTGGGTTCGAATGGTCAAGTTTTCTATTTAGGTGGAAACTGCCACTCAACTTGTTGCTCTTCAGCCGCTAAGTCGTAGCGGACTCTTTGTGACGCCATGGACTGCAGCACGCCTGGCTCCTCTTGTCCTCCACTGTCTCCCAGAGTTTGCTCAAATTCGCCTCCATTTGTCAGTGATGCTATCTGACCATCTCATCCTCTGTCACTCCTTTCAAGTATCTAGGGCTACTTTTTAGGAACACATGGCTGTACAGCGCCTGGGGCAGCAGGAAACAGCTATTTTACACACAGGAAGGATGGAGACAGGGGGTGGGTGAGATTCAAAGTGTGTGTCTTCTCTTGTCAGTAAGCGTTCTCAGGAACTAGTTTTCAGGCAGCATTTTATTGGACATTTTATTTATTCTGGCAAGGACTAAGCTATATCCTTGACATCCTTCTCTGTGTTCCCTTACAAGCACTCATGCTGGGGCAGATGCTGTCTTGGACTTAGAGGGAGTCCTAGTCCCTAAAGTGGTGCTCCAGACTTCATTTGGAAACGATGTTTCCAGAGCAAAAAAAAAAAAAAAAAAGAAATGAAGATTGTATTGTAAGCAGTGCTTTGCACAGTCGTTGGGTCAACACATCATCATCCTGAAATTTTTTCTTTGTACGAGGACCTGTGACTTTCATCCATAACCAGGCATAATCGCTCACCTATGTCCAACTAACTATGTGAAATCACTCCACTCAAATACTATAGGATTACTTCTGTGTAATTGCATAGCACGAGTATTCTAGAAGACGAGTTGAAGGGGAGAAATATTTTATAATTTATGCAGCAGAATGAGGCAGAGACAGCTTCTGACCAACTATACAGAAATCAGTCATCAGATTCTAAGAATGTAAGAGTCGTTTCCCTGCCATTTCTTTCCTCTTTCCAGCATTTGGCGAGGTTGTTGAAAGTCACATTTTGCAATGCCACCTAGGTATTTACCACCTAGGTAAATATATTGAGTTCAAAACCCTTCTACTCTGACTTAAATGGGAAGGAAATCTGAAACAGAGGGGATAAATGTATATGTATAGCTCATTCACTTTTCTGTACAGTTGAAACTAACACAACATTATAAGGCAAGTTTAATAAAATTTTTTTTAAAAAAACCTTCCACTGTGATCTAACTGAAAATATTCCCAGACTCTGGGGCTGTCTAGTGAAATTCAATTTAGAATATATGAAGTCCAGCAGGACAGTCTTTCTAGGCTGGGAGCAAGACAAGATAATGTCCTGAAAGCTGTCTGCCAGTAGAGTTTGATTGCACTGTTTTTGCTAAAACGCCTCATTTTTTGTTTGTGCTAAAGGGTTTTGCCTAGAGCTCCCTAGGAGAGGCCTCAAAGCTGATTTTACAAGCAGCAGTGAACTTACTGGAGTTAATGGTTATTACGGCTTCACGTTTGGCTGCAAGGACCCTATCCCTGCCGTCTTTTACTTCTCATTTCTCTCTGCCTTTGATCTTCTTGGAAGCTTTGAAGCTGCCGTCATCTTTGATTTTGATGGGTGCTTCTCGAGTCATTGTTCGATTCCTTGGATGAAGCAAAAAAAAAAAAAAAAAAAGCGTTATGTTCTTCTGCTCCTGTTTTCTTTTCCTGGGGAAAGTTTACCTGCAGCTGCCTTAACGCTGATCCCTTTTACACAGCATGGGCCAGGCTCACTTTGAAGGTCGCGGAGTCCTGTGCGTGATGGGGATTAACCGACGGGTGAAAGACTTTGGGCCCCATGTGATTCTTTCTGCGTAGGTTTGATCTCTCTGTCTCTCCTTGTCTTGCTGATTTCTCTGTCTTGGTTTCTCTCTCTATCCTCTCTCTCTCCTTTCTTCCATCTTTTCATCCCTCTCTTCCTTGATTTTTAGATTTTTTTTTTTGGCATTAAAAATAAAAATCCCAATCAAAAACTTCAAAAAACTGCCGGCATCCATGACCATGTTATGTTAGTAAGTTGAAGGATTTTGTCCTGTAATAGAAGACAGCTGACAGACGAAAACCAGGTTAGGCAAGAGCTCGTGACATCAGCCAGTAAGTTGGCTTTTGGGAGTTCAGGCAGCTCTGTGGGACATTGGTTTCATTTTTGGAACAGTAGAAGTTATAATGAATCTGCCTGCAATGCAGGAGACCTGGGTTCGACTCCTGGATGGGGTAGATCCCCTGGAGAAGGAAATGGCATCCCACTCCAGTATTCTTGCCTGGAGAATCCCATGGACAGAGGAGGAGCCTGGTGTACCACAGTCCTCGGGGTCACAAAGAGTCGGACATGTCTGGGTGACTATCACTTTAGAAGTTATAATGTTTGCCCAAGAACAGTGTTGGGACTTCCCTGATAGCTCGGCTGGTAAAGAATCTGCTTGCAGTGCAGGAGACCCCAGTTCGGTTCCTGGGTCAGAAAGATCTGCTGGAGAATGGATAGGCTACCTACTCCAGTATTCTTGGGCTTCCCTGGTGGCTCAGCTGGTAAAGAATCCACCTGCAATGCAGGAGACCTGGGTTCCATCCCTGGGTTGGGAAGATCCCCTGGAGGAGTGAACGGCTACCCACTCCAGTATTCTGGCCTGGAGAATTCCATGGACTGTATAACCCATGGGGTCACAAAGAGTCAGACACGACTGAGTAACTTTCACTTCACTAAGAAGAGTGTTCTGGGGCAAATCACAGTCCCTGAGACGTGGCTTTTGTCAAAAAAATCTAACAGTCCACATGAGTTAAGAGGATGAACCCTGTTAGCACTCTCCGAAGCCAAGGAGTAGCCTATGTGTCCACCAGCTGCTCATCATGGCACTGATTAGTGATGGACCCAGCGTCCTGGGGTTCTGGAGGATCTGGGGTACCCAAGTGAGAGCCACTGGACTGGTCTCTTCACTGTGTATACGGCTTCTTGGCGGTCCTGTGAGGAGAGGGGGGAGCTGGGCTTGGTGCTCAGCAATGTGTCCATGGAGGCTGTTTAGACTCTTGCTGGTTAAAACCTACCTCTTTGCTCTTCCCACTTTTAAAAGCCTTGTCCCCGTGTGTAAGGCCATTTCCAGTGGCAAACATCTGGGGGAGAAGGCACTCCGCTGGCAAGTTAAGAAGGGGCCGAGATCAGCTCCAGCACTGGTACCCCTCCTTCTCCGGTATGAGGATGTGAATGACAGGATGGCCTGGAGCTGGGGTCTATCTAGAGAGACGGTGAGGACCCACAGGGTAGGGACGTCATGAGAAGGAGTCGCGCGGTCGTGATGCCTCTGGGTCCTAGAGGGCATGTCCTTGAGAGTGGTGTTTGGAGAAGGGCAGGGAGGAAGGAGAAGAGAAGAGGGCAACAGAGGATGGGATGGTTGGATGGCATCACTGAGTCGATGGACATGAGTTTGAGCAAGCTCCGGGAGATGGTGAAGGACAGGGAGGCCTGGTGTGCCGAGGTCTATAGGGGTGCACAACCAGATACGACTCAGTGACTCAACAATAACAACAATAGCAAGGGGTAAAGAAGAGGCAGTGACAAGTTAGACTATCTCTGAGAGTCCGAGGACATGCTCAGACATTTTCCCGCTTGGCTTCCTCAGCTTCCCTGAGAGAAGTGGACTTTGTTCTTTCCCAGGATTGAAGCAGCAATATTCTGTGCATCCCCTGGAGAAGGAAGTGGCAGCCCACTCCAGTACTCTTGCCAGGAAAATCCCATGGACGGAGGAACCTGGCGGGCTACAGTCCACGGGGTCACAAAGAGTCAGACACGACTGAGAGGCTTCACTTCACTTATTCCATGTATCACGGAACAGAGTGGTCAGCAGTGTCTCTGCAAAGGTCCAGATAGGAGGTGTTTTTGTGGCTTCCCAGGCGGCGCTAGTGCTAAAGAACTCACCTGTCAATGCAGAAGACATAGGTGACGTGGGTTTGATCCCCTGGGTCGGGAAGATCCCCTGGAGGAGGGCATAGCAACCCACTCTCTTGCCTGGAGAATCCCATGGGCAGAGGAGCCTGGCGGGCTATAGTCCATGGAGTTGCAAAGAGTAGGACGTGACTTAGCGACTGAAGAACTCCAACAGCAAACTTGATAAAGACACTGCTGCTGCTAAGTCGCTTCAGTCGTGTCTGACTCTGTGTGACCCCATAGATGGCAGCCCACCAAGCTCCACCATCCCTGGGATGCTCCAGGCAAGAACACTGGAGTGGGCTGCCATTTCCTTCTCCAATGCAGGAAAGTGAAAAGTGAAAGTGAAGTCACTCAGTCGTGTCCGACCTCAGCAACCCCACGGACTGCAGCCCACCAGGCTCCTCCATCCATGGGATGTTCCAGGCGAGAGTACTGGAGTGGGGTGCCATTGACTTCATGATAAAGCAACAACCATGACCAATTTTGAGTGGAAACAGGTGACTGCAGCCATGAAATTAAAAGACGCTTGCTCCTTGGAAGAAAAGTTATGATCAACCTAGACAGCATGTTGAAAGGCAGAGACATTACTTTGCCAACTAAGGTCCATCTAGTCAAGGCTATGGTTTTTCCAGTGGTCATGTATGGATTTGAGACTTGGACTGTGAAGAAAGCTGAGTGCTGAAGAATTGATACTTTTGAACTGTGGTGTTGGAGAAGACTCTTGAGAGTCCCTTGGACTGCAAGGAGATCCTACCAGTCCATTCTGAAGGAGATCGACCCTGGGATTTCTTTGGAGGGAATGATGCTAAAGCTGAAACTCCAGTACTTTGGCCACCTCATGCGAAGAGCTGACTCATTGGAAAAGACTCTGATGCTGGGAGGGATTGGGGGCAGGAGGAGAAAGAGATGACCAAGAATGAGATGGCTGGATGGCATCAGTGACTTGATGGACGTGAGTCTGAGTGAACTCTGGGAGTTGGTGATAGACAGGGAGGCCTGGCGTGCTGTAATTCATGGGATCGCAAAGAGTCAGACATGACTGAGCGACTGAACTGACTGAACTGAACTGAAGGAAAAAAAGATAATCAGTAGTCAAGAGAGCTGGGTTCTGCCTTCAGCTCTGCCTTTAAAACTGTATAAATCTGGGTAAGTGTGTGGTTTTACTGTGTCTAAATGGGGTCCCAGGCTCTTCGGTTTCTTCCCTCACAAGAGCTGTTGGGAAAGAGTTGGGAAGAGCTTTGGGAAAGGTGCAGGAGTGTGGACATGTGTGCAGTGTCCCCTTGGAGTTGAATTACTAGTAGAGTGAACCACAGCCATCTCCGAGTTGATGGGCATCATCTAACCACCCACCGTTTTCTCCTCTTCCATGCTGATGCTTCTCTTGTTCCAGTGTGGCCCTTTTGACGCAGCCACATGCAGGAGGCTAGTGTCCCCAGAAGAAAAGATGAAATAGCTTTAGGAGAGATGCACACGGTGGAAGGCTTGAAGCAGCTGGCTAGGAAGTGTCCCGCCCCGCCAGGTCACACAGCAGCTCGCCTGTAACAGTTGCCGAGTGAAGGACAGAGAGTGAACGCGGGTTGAGCAAAGGCCTGGTCTGGGCTGACTGATGCTGAAGCTGAAACTCCAATCCTTTGGCCACCTAATGCGAAGAGCTGACTCATTGGAAAAGACCATGATGCTGGGAAAGATTGAGGGCAGGAGGAGAAGGGGACAACAGAGGATGAGATGGTTGGATGGAATCACTGACTCTATGGACATGAGTTTGAGCAAGCTCCAGGAGTTGATGATGGACAGGGAGGCCTGGCCTGCTGCAGTCCACAGGGTCGCAGAGTCAGACATGACTGAGCGACTGAAGTGAACTGAACTGGGCTGCCTAAGGACCACTGGAGGCTGTCAGCATCACTGTGGGCAGGAGGGAGTGGACAGGAAGCTTTCAGCACAGGCAGGGAGCTGTGGCTGGCTTCGCTTGAGTCTCCGGCTCTCTCCACCCATCGCCTCTCTGCACTCGCACCTACTGGCGGGAGCACCAGGGCAGGGAAGTCTCGAGGTGTAAGGCTGGGCATGAGGTCTTCCAACTGTCAGATGGAGACTCGTCCGCCTCTGGGGCACGTGCTGGTGGCACCAGACATTTTCTTTCCTGTTGGAGGCATGGAAGTGCTCCCCTGAGATTGTGGGAGATTTTTTTTTCCCCTTAATTGAGCTCAGGAGACTCATGCTGAGATTTAATTACCCTTTGCCTTTCAAATCCCTTAAAACAGTAATGATTTGCAAGGCAAACCCACATTCTCTTGAATGCACTAATGATTTTCTCCCGCAAACCTGAGAGCCCAGCACGGTCTCTTCCTGGGTAGCTTCCGCGTGCCCTGCCCCTTTCCACCCTTTGCTGTCTCTCGGCCTCTCGCGATGCTCTGGCGCAGTCTGGGTCTGGCCCAGTGCCCGCTGCGGGAGGGGTTTTGGTTTTGCACACTGTGGGCTCGTGTCCATGGGTCGCGCTTAAGCCGACCTCTTCTTCAACTTCAAACTCTTCTCTTTACCAGGCATAGTGTGCCTGGTGCTCTGGTTCATCTCCCCGCTGCTCTCTATGTCTTTCTGGGCTGCTTGACACTACGTACACGGTTTTTATAGGTAAACTTGGAAAAGGTCAGTACTTACAGGAAAGAAAACATTGAGAGCTGTCAGTACCCAGATAAAGCATGTGTGTGTGCCTCTGTGTGTGTCTGTAGTATTCTGTTTGTGCTTGCATGTGGGGTGTGTGTCATGTGTGTGGTATATGTACTGTGTGTGTGGGTTGTGTGTCACATGTTGGCTGTGTGTGTCATGTGTGTGGGGTGTGTGTCATGTGTGTGTAGTGTGTTTTGGGTGTTTCTGCTCTGTGGATTGTGTGTGGTGTATTTGTGGTGTGCATGGTGTGTGTGTCGTGGGTGTGGGGTGTGTGTCATGTGTGGGGTGTGTATGTCATGTGTGGAATGTGTGTGGTCATGTGTGGTGTGTGTGTTGTATGTGGGGTGTGGGTGTGCAGTGTGTGGGGGGTGTGTGCCATATGTGGGGTGTGGGTGTCTTGTGTGGTGTGTGTGGGGGCTGTGTGTGTCATGTGTGTGGTGTGTGTGTTGTATGCGTGGGCTGTGTGTGTTGCGTGTGGGGTGTGTGTGGTGTGTGGGCTGTGTGTGTTGCGTGTGAGGTGTGTGTGTCATGTCTGTGTTGTGTGTGTGGTGTGTGTCGTGTGTTGGGTGTGTGGGTTGTGTATGTGGGCTGCATGTTGTGTGTGTGGTGTGTGTGTCATCTGTGGGGTGTGTGTCATGTGTAGAATGTGTGTCTCATATGTGGAATGTGTGTGTCATGTGTGCAGTGCGTGTGGGGGCTGTGTGTGTCATGTGTGTTGTGTGTGTGCTGTGTGCGTGGGCTGTGTGTGTTGCGTGTGTGGTGTGTGTGGTGTGTGTCATGTGTGTGGTGTGTGTGTTGTGTGTGTTGTGTGGGGTGTGTGTTGTGTATGTGGTGTGTGTGTCATCTGTGGGGGTGTGTGTGTCATGCGTAGAGTGTGTGTGTCACATGTGGGCTGTGTGTGTGGTGTGTGTGGGCTTGTGTGTTGCGTGTGGGGTGTGTGTCATCTGTGAGGTATGTGTGTCATGTGTGTGGTGTGTGTCGTGTGTGGGCTATGTTTGCAATGTGTGGGGTGTGTGTGTGTTGTGTGTGTGGTATGTGTGGTGTGTGTCATGTGTGGGCTGTGTGTGTCATGCGTGTGGTGTGTGTGTGGTATGTGGGGCGTGTGTGTTGTGTGTCTGGTATGTGGGGTGTGTGTGTTGTATGTGGGCTGTGTGTGGAATGTGTGTGGAATGTGTGTGACGTGTGTTGTGTATGTGGTGTGTGTGTCATGTGTGGGGTGTGTGTGTCATGTGTGGGGTGTGTGTGGTGTGTGTGTGTCGTGTGTGTGTTGTGTGTGGGCTGTGTCTGTCATCTCTGTGTTGTGTGTGTCGTGTGTGGTGTGTGTGTCATGTGTGCAGTGTGTGTGTCGTGTGTGTCGTGTGTGTCGTGTGTGTGTGGGCTGTGTGTGTTGTGTGTGGGCTGTGTCTCATCTGTGTGGTGTGTGTGGTATGTGTGTTGTGTATGTGATGTGTGTGTTGTGTATGTTGTGTATGTGGTGTGTGTGTTGTGTATGTGGTGTGTGTTGTGTATGTGGTGTGTGCGGTGTGTGTGGTATGTGTGTCATGTGTGGGCTGTGTGTGTTGCGTGTGGGTTGTGTGTGTCATGTCTGTGTCGTGTGTGGTGTGTGTGTGTCATGTGTGGTGTGTGTGTCTTGTGTGTGGGGTGTGTGTGTGTCATGTGTACAGTGTGTGTGTCATGTGTGTGGTGTGTGTGGTGTGTGTGTGGGCTGTGTGTGTTGTGTGTGGGCTGTGTCTGTGTGGTGTGTGTGGTGTGTGTGGTGTGTGTGTTGTGTATGTGGTGTGTGTGGTGTGTATGTGGCATGTGTGGTATGTGTGTGTTGTGTGTGTTGTGTATGTGATCTGTGTGTTGTGTATGTGGTGTGTGTGGTATGTGTGGTGTGTGTGTCATGTGTGGGCTGTGTGTGTTGCGTGTGGGTTGTGTGTGTCATGTCTGTGTTGTGTGTGTGGGCTGTGTGTGTCATGTGTAGGGTGTGTGTGGTGTGTGTGTAGTGTGTGTGTCATGTGTGGGCTGTGTGTGGAATGTGTATCGTGTGGGATGTGTATGTGGGCTGCGTGTCGTGTGTGTGGTGTGTGTGTCGTGTGTGGGCTGTGTGTGCGTGTATCTTGCAGGAGCAGCTGGCTGAGAGAACAGGCCATGGAGGAAACGAGTCCTGGGTGACAGGTCCCAGCAGCTTGTGTTGGGAGGAGCAGGGTTGGCTGCATCGGTTGTGCAGTCAGGGCTTCCCCGTGTGTGTGGTATGTGTGTCGTGTGTGGGGTGTGTATGTGGGCTGCGTGTCGTGTGTGTGGTGTGTGTCTCATGTGTGGGATGTGTGTGTGATGTATGGGGTGTGTGTGTCGTGTGTGTGGTGTGTATGTCATCTGTGGGTGTGTGTCATGTGTGGAGTGTGTGTGGTGTGTGTGTGTTGTGTGTGTTGTGTGTGTGTGGTGTGTGTGGTGTGTGGTGTGTGTGTGGTGTGTGTGTGTGGTGTGTGTGTCGTGTGTGTGGTGTGTGTGTGGTATGTGTCGTGTGTGTCGTGTGTGTGTGGTGTGTGTGTGGTGCGTGTGTCGTGTGTGGGCTGTGTGTGCGTGTATCTTGCAGGAGCAGCTGGCTAAGAGAACAGGCCATGGAGGAAACGAGTCCTGGGCGGCGGGTCCCAGCAGCTTGTGTTGGGAGGAGCGGGGGTGGCTGCAGCGGTTCTGCGGTCGGGGCCTCCCTGCCGGCTCAGATGGTGAAGAACCTGCCTGCGACGCGGGAGACGCGCCTCAGTCCTCTGCAGAAGGCCCCGGCAACCCCCTCCGGGCTTCTTGCCTGGAGAATCCCGTGGACAGAGGAGCCTGGCGGGGCTGCAGTGCACGGGGTGGCGAAGAGTCGGACGCGCCTGAAGGGACGGGGCGCACACGCACGCGCGCTCTTGCAGCACTTGCTACAGTTTGACCGCTGCGTATTGAAGGAGATAACTTTCTCAAAGGATGAGGAACCGTGAGACACACACACACACTTCAAGTCTAGTGTCAAGTAATTATTTTCCAAACTTTACAAACACAGAGGAAAAGACAAGTTCAAACATATTCGGCAATAATGCTGCCAAAGGTCTCACTTGTGCTCAATTAAAACACATAGAGAAGCCTAATTTTCTATTTAAATGTCAACACACTTGAGGGATTTTTCTGAACTCAAATGCGTATTGCTGGTATAAATGTAGATACAGATGGAAAACGTGTCTAAGGGCCATTTACAGAAGTTAATGGGATGCCATTGACGTTTTTAGGCCATTTGTTGACATTTATACTTACTGACAATCATTATGTCTTAAGCATGTCTTGTGTGATAAGGCATTTAATGACTTTTATTCAAACATGTCTTGATTAATTGCTGCCCACTGACCCAAAGTCACAGATTTTCGGCAGCCAGTTTGTCTTCTTTACAAAAAAAAAAAAAAAGAAAAATCTTCCAAACACTTTGGAAAGCTATTTAAAATTTGATTCAAGTGTAAAAGCCAGCCAAGTAATACATGGAGTTTCTCAAGAGGTTCAAGCAGTACTATTAATTTGCATCTATAGAATTTTCAGTTAAATTCTTAAAAATTGGGAATTTAAGGCTGACACATTAACAGATTTAATTTTTTGTCAGTAGTTGCATATTTATTACAAACAATAGCAAATTATTACTGAAAATAGTGGTTTCCAAAAATGAAAGTGAAGTTGCTCAGTCGTGCCCGACTCTTTGCGACCCCATGGACTGTAGCCTACCAGGCTCCTCTGTCCATGGGATTCTCCAGGCAAGAATACTGGAGTGGGTTGCCATTTCCTTCTCCAGGGTATCTTCCCGATCCAGGGATCGAACCCAGATCTCCCACATTGCAGGCAGACGCTTTAACCTCTGAGCCACTAGGGAAGCTTCCCAAAATGTTGCATCAGTTAATCTCTTGTGGCTGTGCTAAGTCGCTTCAGTTGTGTCCGACTCTTGGTGACCCATGGACTGTAGCCCCCCAGGCTCCTCTGTCCATGGGATTCTCCAGGCGAGAGTACTGCAGCGGGTTGCCACGTACTCCTCGAGGGGTCTTCCCAACCCAGGTATTGAGCTGAAGTCTCTTGCGTCTCCTGCATCGGCAGGCGGGTTCTTTACCACTGGTGCCACCTGGGAAGACTTCTTAATCCTTTTCCTATTTTATATAGGTTCTCTTCAACCTTTTTGTTCTCAGAATCTTGGCTCTTAATGTCAAGTACATAGTAGTTGATTTTATGAATAACAGATTTAATTTTAGTCAACACAAGCAACTAACAAATTTTGTCATACTTGTACCCCGCTACTTGCTGAGTTGTCTCAGCCAATTGACATACACTAATCATTTTTGTTTACCTGTTGACGTATAGTAACTGATTAGAAGTTGCATGGCACAAACTCATTTTTGAGGATTAAATGACAATTGAAGTACAAATAATACATTCATACTTTTGTTCCCCTTGTAATTCTTTTGTAAGAATGAAGACTTCGGCTTTATAATTGTTTGGGAAATGGGAAGTTTTTTAATTTAAGTTGTATAAGGGAGTTTAGTTGATTTACAGTGTTCTGATAGTTTCAGGTACACAGGCAGTGATTCAGTTATACATACAGCCATTTGTTTTCAGATTCTTTTCCCATATAGGTCATTACAGAGTGTTGAGTAGAGTTCCTTGTGTTATATGGTGGGTCCTTGTGGATCATCTATTTTATACACATTAGTCACACTAATCGGGCTCCCAGGTGGAGCCAGTGCTAAAAAGCCCACCTGCCAATGCCGGAGACATGAGAGACACAGGTCTGACCCCTGGATCGGGCAGATCCCCTGGAGGACGGCATGGCGACCCACTCCAGTATTCTTGCCTGGAGAATCCCAGGGACAGAGGAGCCCAGGGTGCTACAGTCCATGGGGTTGCACAGAGTCAGACACGACAGAAGCAGGCAGCAGCAGGCAAGCAGTCGTGGTGATCATTTTGCATTTTTTTTTTTTTTTGGACATGACTGAGCAGCTCAGCACGCACCCTTGGGTGAGGGCCTCAGAGCATGCTTTCTCTGGTCAGCTGCTCTGCCTGTCTGCATGCTGTTGATTTGGTTCCTCTCCAGGGTCTGGGTGAGCAGGGCATCCTGGAAGAACAGACCGAGGGGGCACGCTGCCTGTCTAAGAGCTCTGGGTGCTTTAACCCTTCCCTGGGATGAATCTGCGGTGAGCCTCCTGTTCGGAGTCTCTGATGGTGGGGAAGTGTAGCAGTCAGAATGTGCGCTCTGCTTCTAGTCTGAATCTGGCTCAGCAACTCTGGAGTGGACCCGACCCTGGGCCAGTTACCAAAATTCTGAGCCCCGGTGCGTTGAAGACCGAGGCGCACCATGGAACTGCTCTTGTTGCAGGGAGGAAGCCAATTCTGACTCCATGTTGGAAACATTCCTTTGACTTGCTTTTAATATTATCATCACACTCAATGGCTTGCCTGGAAGACCCTTCCATGGTTTTTCCAGTAGTCACGTATGCATGTGAGAGTTGGACTATAAAGAAAGGTGAGCGCCAAAGAATGGATGCTTTTGAACTGTGGTGCTGGAGAAGACTCTTGAGAGTCCCTTGGACTGCAAGGAGATCCAAACAGTCCATCCTAAAGGAGATCAGTCCTGAGTATTCGTTGGAAGGACTGATGCTGAAGCTGAAACTCCAATCCTTTGGCCTCCTGGTGTGAAAAACTGACTCACTGGAAAAGACCCCGATGCTGGGAAAGACTGAAGGCGGGAGGAGAAGGGGACGACAGAGGAGGAGATGCTGGATGGCATCACCGACTCAATGGACATGAGTTTGAGTGAAGTCCGGGAGTTGGTGATGGACAGGGAGGCCTGGCGTGCTGCAGTTCATGGGGTCGCAAAGAGTTGGACATGACTGAGCAACAGAACTGAACTGAACTGGAAGACCCTGCCCGTCAGCTTGACTGTAAACCAAAGTGCCTTTGTTTAGCTGAAGGAGAGATAAGTCTGTCCCTGTCCACCTGTGAATAGGAGAGATGAACACTGCCCTTACGACGGCGGGACATTCCCTTGCAGCTGTTTTGCAAGACTGAAGACCCTTTCACTTTACTTCCCCACTGTTTCACCTTCTCTATTCTACCTTTTAATTTTAGTTCCTCATTGCTTCTTCCCCTCTGACCTATAAATGAACCTGGCATCCAGACCCCAATAAGATGGTTATTTTGAGGCGCTAGCCTGCCACTTCTCGGTCTGCTGGCTCCCCGGTTTAAAGTCTCTTCCTTGCCTCGACACCTCGTCTCTCGGATTCACTGGCCTGTCGTGTGGTCAGCAGAGCAAGCTTGGACTCGGTAATGCTGTGACCAGCTCGGAAGAGCAAGAGGGTGGCAGAATCAAGGCAGAAAATCGGCAGTGGTTCCAGGCAATTAGGAGGCTCTTCAGAGCTGCCTAATACGACTCCCAAAGTCCCATGAGCACTGCCAGAGTGACAGTGATTATCAGGTGTTCAGTTCAGTTCAGTTCAGTCCAGTCACACAGTCCTGTCTGACTCTTTGCAACCCCATGGATTGCAGATCCCCAGGCTTCCCTGTCCATCACCAGCTCCCGGAGTTTACCCAAACTCATGACCATTGAGTCGGTGATGCCATCCAACCATCTCATCCTCTGTCATCCCCTTCTCCTCCCACCTTCAGTCTTTCCCAGCATCAGGGTCTTTTCCAAAGAGTCAGTTCTTTGCATCAGGTGGCCAAAGTATTGGAGTTTCAGCTTCAGCATCAGTCCTTCCAATGAATATTCAGGGCTGATTTCCTTTAGGTTGGATCTCCTTGCAGCCCAAGGGACTCTTAAGAGTCTTCTCCAGCACCACAGTTCAGAAGCCTCAATTCTTTGGCACTTAGCTTTCTTTATAGTCCAACTCTCACCTCCATACATAACTACTGGAAAAACCATAGCTTTGACTAGACGGACCTTTGTTGGCAAAGTAATGTCTCTGGTTTTTAATAGACTGTCTAGGTTGGTCATAACTTTTCTTCCAAGGGGTAAGCGTCTTTTAATTTCATGGCTGTAGTCACCACCTGTGGTGATTTTGGAGCCCCCCCCAAATAAAGTCTGACACAGTTTCCATTGTTTTAGATCAGGTATGCTCTCTGCATTTAAAGCTCAAGCAGTCATGGTGTTAAAGTTTACCTATGTGTTTCCGCACTTGAGTAAGTGTGTAAGTGTGTGTGGGCCATGTAAGGCAGTTTCAATTTTTTCCCCATTTTACAGATGGGAATACTGAGTCTGAGGTCAAACACTTACATCTCAAGTCACAGTGTGTAGTCCAAGCACGTTTTCTGTGGAACAGAGACAGCGTTCAATGCAGCCTCAATTTCTCAGTACTGAAGTCTGGGTCACAGGATGCACAGAAGCTGTGGGCTTCAGCTCTGCTCATGTGACCAAGAGCATTTTCAAGTTTGATCAGAGGTTAACGTTACACAAATAACCCCTTCAGTGAAGTCCTGAGAGATTACAGAGGTTGAATCGTGATCGGGAGAAAGAACTCCTGTGTATTCTCTCTCTTTAACGTTTTCATTTCATTGCCTCATAAGGCCGAAAGAATCGAATCACCTTCCAGAAATTAGCTGACTAAATTGCTTGGAAAATAGCTTTAACGACAGCTGCTGGTTAGGAAGTAGGTGATTCTCCTTTGCAGCCTAACCCTCTCCCTCCTACCTCTGAACCGTGGAGGAGGGAGGTGCATTCAAGGCTGTGGGTTCCCTGCACGTCCCTAGGACGCCTGTCTCCTCTGGCGGTCCCCTCCCTGAAGAGCCGTGGGGGGATGGTAAATGGATGGACAGGGGAGGGTCGCAGTCTTCTTCAGACAGATGGGAAACATAACGTTTTACAACCGGTAGATAAAAATGGTAAAAGCTGGCCCAAAAAGAGGCACGTGGCCTATTCAGGGGAAGTCATTTTTAAAAAGCTTGCTATAATATAAATAAATGCCTTTCTATGTTTCCCCTAGCATTATTATTATTTTTAATATCTCTGCAATAAAAAGGTTTGGCTTATTGCCGGGGACATGGTGTAACGGTGTGGAGATGATAGCTTCCATTCGTACAGTGGGCTGAGGTTTCCAGGCACACTGAGTGATGGAGAGATTTCTGACAGGCGGGGGAACCAGGGTCGGCTCCGGGTGCTTCCACCGCCTTCCCGGCCATGCACCCTGTTAGCCTCAGGGAAACTTGCCCTCATCAGTTGTACAGTCAGCTCTGTAGTCTTTGCTCTGTCTCCTGTTTGCTGAGAGGATTATCAAGACCTTCCCTGGCCTCCTCCTAGCTCATATCCTTGGAGGCTTTCCAGGGGCCAGGCGCAGTGGAATCCTGGAGGCAGTGCTGACTTGCACTTGACAGATGAGTAGACGGAGGCAGAGGGGGGATAAATGTGTCTATGCCGTGTAAGGCAGTTTCAATCCTGCCCCCGCCCCGTCCATTTTACAGATGAGGAGACTGAGTCTGAGGTCAGAAACTTGCGTCTCAAGTCACAGTGTATAGTCCAAGCACGTTTGCAAAGAGCAAGCGTCAGGATCTGAACCCGGGGCTCCTCTCAGGAGCCTGTCCTCTTCACACCTGGAACCCTGGAGCCCCCGGCACCCACGGGACTCACGGAGCCCTGTGGACTCTGTGCTTGTAACAGGACTTGTGTCTGTGGGGTTTCTTTATGGACTTCATTTATTGATTTATAGTCTTGGCCGGGCTGGGTCTTTGTTGCAGTGTGCAGTGTTCGATAGCTGTGGCTCATGGTTTTGCTTGCTCCTCCACATGCTGGGAAAGATTGAGGGCGGGAGGAGAAGGGGACAACAGAGGATGAGACGGTTGGGTGGCATCCCCGACTTGATGGACATGAGTTTGAGCAAGCTCCGGGAGATGGTGAAGGGCAGGGAAACCTGGCGTGCTGCAGTCCATGGGGTCGCAGAGTCGGACACAACTTAGCAACTGAACAATAACAACTGCACGCGTGATCTTAGTTCCCTGACCGGGGATTGAACCCACATTCCTCGCACTGGAAGGCAGATTCCCAACCACTGAACCCCTAGAGGCGTCTCTGCACATGATTTTTTTTGTTTTTAATCCTCATAAATACGGTCATAGCTTACATCAGATTCTCAACGGGTTACATAAGCCTTAAAGGGGAAGAAACCCTGAGTAAGGTTTTTGTCCCTTAAGTTTATGAAGCCAAAGAAACCAAAATTAAACAAGAAGTGGTTTGAAGGATGGTGTCCGTCTGGACAGTCCAAATGACGCAAAAGCACGCTTTGAGGGAAACAGAAGAATACTTAGGGGGAGAGCCACAGTTTATGCAGCCAACAATCCCACCTTTAAATAAAAAAGAATTGGAAACATGATGTGTCTGTGTGTCTGTGTGTGTGTTAGTCACTCAGTCATATCTGACTCTGTGACCCCATGGACTGGGGTCCTCTGTCCATGGGATTCTCCAGGCAAGAATACTGGAGTGGGTCGCCATGCTCTCCTCCAGGGTAATCTTCATTACCCAGGGATCAAACTCAAGTCTCCTGCATTGTAGGCAGATTCTTTACCATCTGAACCACCAGGGAAACCCTTAAAACCATGATAGCCAACTTTAAACAGTCGAATCTGAGACTGGCTCCATCTTGCTGTTTGTTGAAATTGAAGTCACTCAGTCGTGTCCGACTCTTTGCGACCCATGAACTGTAGCCCACCAAGCTCCTCCGTCCATGGGATTCTCCAGGCAAGAATACTGGAGTGCACTTCCAACTGAGATGAAATTCTGAGCCACTATCTTCACGCCCTTTTCTGGGTCTCCGATCTCTCCATATTGTCATTTCGTTGTGAATTTCATAGTTCTTCAGGCCTTTTCTTCTTCTCAAAAGAAAACAAGAAAAGTCCTTTGGCTCGTTGCCTCCAGGATGATGTTCCAGCACTTCCTGGAGCTTGGGCAGGATGGCCTGTGTCTCCTTTGGGCCTCGTGCTGGGAAGCTGGTCACAATTCTAGATGGTATTGATCAGAACAAGGCTTTCATGGATGAACCTTGCACTCAGGTGAGGAGACAGGCTACGCCTTTCTGATGCGTACTGCCCCCTGACTTCAACCTCCAGTTCCCGCAGGGTGCCTGCCAGAAGCACGTCTGAAAAGCCTGAGAGGAGGCGGTGTGAAAGTGTTGGCCGTTTAGTCGTGTCTGACTCTTGGCGACCTCGTGGATTGCAGCCTGCCAGGCTCCTCTGTCCACGGGATTCTCCAGGCAAGAACACTGGAGCGGGTTGCCATTCCCTTCTCCAGGGGAACTTTCTGACCCAGGGATCGAACCCACATCTCTCACATCTGCTGTGTTGGCAGACGGGTTCTTTACCGCTAATGCCACCTGGGAAGCCCCGCAAAGCTTAGAAGGGTCGGAAAGCTCCAACCCAGAAAACACCTGCTCCAAAGGCATCTGGCAAGAAAGCATGAGGGCATCAGAGGCTAGTATGAACAGAATAAAGTTTATTTTAGACATGCTGAGCAAAAAAGACGAAAAAATTTCCCACATATAATGCATATCCCTGCTAGTTTGCTGCAGTGAAATTGTCAGCCTTTTAAAAAGTGAGAAAGCTTTATTGAGATGGAAAGCATCGCAGACATCATTTGATTCCAGACTCCATTTAAGAAATCATTTTTTCAATTCACACATGGTTCACAAAACTACTCTTTGTGAGTCACAATTCTATGGGTTTTGACAAACACACAGAGCTGTGCCTCCTGGACTACAATCATGAGATAGAGCCATCCTCTCGTGTCCCCCGTATTTCTTCATGCCTCCCCCTTTGTTCAGCCTCTTTTGCTATTTGAGCTCCTGGCAACTCTGATCTAAGCTACCATGCCTCCAGTTTTGCAGTTGCCAGGGGTCGTATAAACGGAATTGTTGACTTAAAAAGTTTCACAACATGAGAGTTGCAAATTAAGTTTCACATGAGACAGAATGAGAACTGTAGGCCAGGAGACAGCACCTCAGATAGCTCTGAGAAACTGCTCCAAAGAGATGCGGAATGGGTCGGGGAGGGGAGGTCACTATAGAAGTGATTTTGGTGAATGGGGACTGCCTGTCATCAAACGTATTTGTGCAGAAGGTTTAACAAGAACCTTCTAGAGGTTTTGCAGAAGGTTTCACAAAAACCTAGTCTCGAGGAACAGTCATCATCATGAAGGAAGTTAGCGCTTTTCTAGACGTGAAAAGATGCAAAGAACTGAGCTCATAAAATCAGAGCCTGAAAATATCTTGCTGTCTGAAGACCTGTCCTGCCAGTTTTTCCCAGAGCACAGATGCCTCATTCTGCTCTCTACCGTGAACTCCTTTCAGGGTGGATTGAAGGTCAGCAGCTCAGCAGCACCGGATGGAATCCTTGTAGAGGTAGATGACCCCTAGAGATGAAAATGGCAACCCACTCCAGCATTCTGGCCCGGAGAATCCCATGGACAGGGGAGCCTGGCGGGCTGCCGTTGATGGGGTCACAAAGAGCTGGAAATGACTGAGCGATTTACTCACACAGAGGTAGATGAGAGCCTGTGGCAAGTGGCAAGGTGTAGTTGAAAGAATCATGACGTCTGTAGTCTTTTGAGACTGGCTGATTTCCACCAACATTATGCCTTTGTGATCTATCCAGGTTGCTGCATGCATCAAGACTTTGCTCCTTTTTGTCGTTGTGTAGTCCTGGCATACTACAGACCACGGGGTTGCAAAGAGTCAGACACGACTTACCGACTGAACAGCAGCAGCAGTGTTCCATTGTATGGATGTGCAAGAGCTGAAGGACATTTTGCTTGTTTCTGTAGATTTATTTTTGGGTGTCACAAATGAAGCTGCTCTAAACATTTGTGTGCAGGTTTTTGAGACATACGGTAAGCAAAGTTTCTAAAGTGTTTTTTGCACCCTTCTGCATTTTGTATACAAGCTGCTGCAGCTGCTGCTAAGTCACGTCAGTCGTGTCCGACTCTGTGCGACCCCATAGATGGCAGCCCACTATGCTCCTCTGTCCCTGGGATTCTCCAGGCAAGAATACTGGAGTGGGTTGCCATTTCCTTCTCCAATGCATGAAAGTGAAAAGTGAAAAGTGAAAGTGAAGTTGCTCAGTCGTCCCCAACTCTTAGCGACTCCATGAACTGCAGCCTACCACGCTCCTCTGTCCATGGGATTTTCTAGTACTTCCAGGTACTGGAGTGGGGTGCTGTTGTCTTCTCCGAAGTGTGTGAGAATTCTAGTTGCTTCTTGGTCTTCTCACCATTTGGTAGTGTCGCTTAGAAGTCTTAGCCATTCTAAGACGGTTATTGGTATCTTAGATGCCTATTGGTATCTTAACGTGGTTTTGATTTGCCTTTCCCTGAGAGCTAAGGATGATGGGCATATTTTCAGGTGCTAATTTGTTTTCTTTCTTCCCGTTGAGTTGTGAGAGTTCTTTCTACTTTCTGGGTCCGAGCTCTCTGTGATTTCTGTGGTTGACAAATGTTTTCTCCTGATCTCTGTGGCATGTCTTTTCATCTGTTAATGACACTACTTGATCTTGAATGAGAAGGAACTGACATTTGACAGCTTTTGTTGGCTCTGCCGAAAACTGACTGCCTGTGATGGGGGCTAAGCCATTTAATTTATTCTGTGTTTTGTTTTCTGTTCTGTGGAACCAGAGTGGGGGACGAGAATATCCCTGAGATACTTTGTAGCCAGAGCTGTCAGTGATTCTGAGGCTGGCCCAAGTTCATATAGTTAATTAGTTAACGGAGTTGGGCTAGGACTGGGGCTGCCTCCCAATCTCTGCTGCTTCTGTTTGCAATAGAATTCTTTTCACATTTTTACATCTAAGATTTTTTTCCCCCCTGTGGTTGTGCTCAGTTGTGTCTGACTCTCTGCGACCCCATGGATTGTAGCCTTCCAGGTTCCTCTGTCCATGGGATTCTCCAGGCAAGAATACTGGAGTGGGTAGCCATTTCCATCTGCAGGGGATCTTCCTGACCCAGGGATTGAACCTGGGTCTCCTGCATTGCAGGCAGATTCTTATCCACTGATCCACAAGGGAAGCCCAATTTTTTATTAGCTACTATATTTATGGGCTTAAAAACTCAAAAAGTATATAAGATTATACTGTGAAAGAAATCTCCATCACTGAACAAACAACGTGTCTTATTTTTTTCTTGTGTTCCTCTCTGGTGCTTTAAAAAATATGTACAAATACATTTTTATGTGTGTTTTCTTTCTCTCCTTTTTAAAGTGAATTATTGGCACTATAGCTTGCTTTGTTTCACGTCTGCTGCTGCTGCTAAGTCTCTTTAGTCGTGTCCGACTCTGGGCGACCCCATAGATGGCAGCCCACCAGGCTCCCCCGTCCCAATGCAAATTAAAACCTCACAGATATGTATACTTTTTTCAATTACATATTTGAGGCTGAGAATATTTTCAAAGGACTTAAAACCATTTGTCTTTTCTGTGAATTCTGTTGATATAGTTCCCCTTTTTTTCCCTATTGAGTTGCTGACGTTATATCTATGAGTTACTTATGTATTACAGAAACTAACTTTGTGATCTATTACAATTTTGCCCCTGTTTGTCATCTGTCTTTGAGTTTGCTTATTGCAGTTTTGCCCTGAGGAGTTCTGACTTTTACATGGCTGAACTCATCAGTGTTTTTGTTACTTGTGGCGTTTGGTTATAGTGTGAAAAGACCTATCCCCTCTAGTGCTGAAAGAAGATTTATCCTGTGGTTTCTTTGGTTTATTAGTTCATTCTACACTTTATGTGATGTTTAAATATTTGATCTGTCTGGGAGTTATCCTGGCATAAAGTGTGAGGCATAGATCCAATTACATGACTCCAGAAGGCTGCCCATTTGTCTCAACACTATTCATTAAGTGATCCATCTTTTCCTTCTGATAGTAGTTTCAACCTGTAACATGTACTCACTTCAGTTCAGTTGCTCAGTCATGTCCAACTCTTTGCGACCCTATGGGCTGCAGCACGCCAGACTTCCCGGTCCATCACGAACTCCAGAAGCTTGCTCAAACTCATATCCATAGAGTCGGTGATGCCATCCAACCATCTCATCCTCTGTCATCCCCTTCTCCTACTGCCTTCAATCTTTCCCAGCATCAGGGTCTTTTCCAAAGAGTCTGTTCTTTGCATCAGGTGGCCAAAGGATTGGAGTTTCAGCTTCACCATCAGACCTTCCAATTAATTTTCAGGACTGATTTCCTTTAGGATGGACTGGTTGGATCTCCTTGTCGTCCAAGGGACTCTCAAGAGTCTTCTTCAACACCACAGTTCAAAAGGGTCAATTCTTCGCTGCTCAGCTTTCTTTATAGTCCAACTCTCACATCTATACATGACTACCAAAAGACCATAGCTTTGACTAGATGGACCTTTGTCTGGAAAGTAATGTTTCTTGCTTTTTAATATGCTGTCTAGGTTGGTCATAGCTTTTCTTCTAAGGAGCAAGTGTCTTTTAATTTCATGGCTGCAGTCACCATCTGCACTGATTTTGGAGCCCAGAAAAATAAATCTGTCACTGGTCCCATTGTTTCCCCGTCTATTTGCCAGGAAGTGATGGTACCAGATGCCATGATCTTTGATTTTAGAATGTTGAGCTTTACGCCAGCTTTTTCAATCTCTTCTTTCACTTTCATCAAGAGGCTTCTTAGTTCCTCTTCACTTTCTGCCATAAGGGTGGTGTCATCTGCATATCTGAGGTTATTGATATTTCTCCCAGAAATCTTGACTCCAGCTTGTGCTTCTTCCTGCCCAGCATTTCTCATGAAGTAGTCTGCATATAAGTTAAATAAGCAGGGTGACAATATACAGCCTTGATGTATTCCTTTTCCTGTTTGGAACCAGTCTGTTGTTCCATGTCCAGTTCTAACTGTTGCTTCTTGACCTGCATATAGGTTTCTCATGAGGCAGGTCAGCTGGTCTGGTATTCCCATCTCTCTCAGAATTTTCCAGTTTGTTGTGATCTACACAGTCAAAGGCTTTGGCATAGTCAATAAAGCAGAAATAGATGCTTTTCTGGAATTCTCTTGCTTTTTCTATGATCCAACAGATGTTGGCAATTTGATCTCTGGTTCCTCTGCCTTTTCTAAATCCAGCTTGAACATCTGGAAGTTTATAGTTCACGTGCTGTTGAAGCCTGGCTTGGAGAATTTTGAGGATTACTTTGCTACTGTGTGAGATGAGTACAGTTATTCAGTAGTTTCAACATTCTTTGGCATTGCTTTTCTTTGGGATTGAAATGAAAACTGACTTTTTTCAGTCCTGTGGCCACTGCTGAATTTTCCAAATTTGCTGGCATATTGAGTGCTGCACTTTAACAGCATCATCTTCTAGGATTTGAAATAGCTCAACTGGAATTCCATCATCTCCACTAGCTTTGTTTGTAGTGATGCTTCCTAAGGACGCTTGACTTCGAATTCCATGAGAACCCTAAGAACAGTAACAGATACTCTATTTCCGTATTTTTTTTTATTGTGGTAAGAATGCTTAACATGAGATCCACCCTCAACATCTTAAGTGCGATTCACTGTACAACAGATCTCTAGAACTTATTTCAAATAGCTGAAATTTTGTACTCATCAATAGCACTCAATTTCCATATTTGGGGGAGTTCTATTTCTGAATTTTATACTCTTTTCCATTCATCTTTTTTCTATTTATGTTTAATATGTTTTAAGTAAGGTTTAGCATGCTGTAAGACTAGTCTTCATTACTCTTTTAATTTCTCCAGACTTATTTCAAAAAATTTCAAGCATATGGAAACGTTGAAAGAATTTTACAGTGAACATTCATTCGCCCACCACATAGATTTTACCATTAGCCTTTCACTAACATTGCTTTATACACATCTGTTCTCTAGACACTGGATCCATCTTGCTTTTTTTGTTTTTCAACTCATATCCAAGTAAATTGAATCGGTGATGTGATCCAGCCGTCTCATCTTCTGTCGTCCTCTTCCCCTTCTGCCTTCAGTCTTTCCTGGCATCAGGGTCAGCATCACCGATTCAATGGACGTGAACTTGGACAAACTCTGAGAGACAGCGAGGGACGAGGAGGCGTGATGTGCCGCAGTCCATGGGGTCGCATAGAGCCGGACACGACTTGGCGGCTGAAACACAACCACCACCAAGTAAATTGGAGATAGAAGTGCACTTCCGCCTAAATAGCTTAGCATGCATTATCGTTACCTAGAGTTTAGTAACCGTTTAGGATATTTTCTTGCTTTGAGCTAAAACTGACACACAGTGGCCTTCTCAAATCATCAATGCATAGTCAGTTGGTTTTGCTGAGTGCGTGTGCTTGAATGGGTTTCCCTGATGGCTCAGCTGGTAAAGAATCCACCTGCAATATAGGAGACGCTGATTCAATTCCTGGGTCGGGAAGATCCCCTGGGGAAGGGATAGGCTACCCACTCCCGTATTCTTGGGCTTCCCTGGTGGCTCAGCTGGTAAAGAATCCCCCTGCAATGTGGGAGACCTGGGGTCGATCCCTGGGTCAGGAAGATCCCCTGGAGAAAGGAAAGGCTACCCACTCCAGTATTCTCCCTAGAGAATTCCATAGACTATACAGTCCATTTACAGAGCAAAACTACCACCCCAGAAAATTCCTTCATGCCTCCTGCAAGTCAATCCTGATACCCCGACCCAGAGGTACTGCTGTTCTGATTCCACACAGCATGCATGCTTCTGTGGAAGGTTTCTGTCCAAGTGTAAGTGAGACTTAACCATGTACTTACATATATCTGTAGCTTCTTTCTTTTTACTGATGAGTGATATTCCATTTATGAATGTACCACATTTGGTTTATTTGTCCTCCAATTAAGCAACAGCTGGACTCTGCAGTTTTTGGCTATTACGAATAAAGCCTCCATGAAGGTTCTGGCACCGTCTACTTTATGGCCCATGTGTTTCTTTTCCTTTTTAGAAGGCGGGGGCGGGGTGAGGGGAGCACAGATTGAGTGAAATGGCTGTGTCCTAGGGTAGGTTTTTTTTTTTTTTTTTTAGGGTAGGTTTTTAGTTTTTAAAGAAACCTCCAGTCTTTCTCCAAAGTGACTGAACTATTTTATGCTCCCACCAGCATGTATTATAGCATGCATAGCTGAAGCTGAAACTCCAATACTTTGGCCACCTGGTGTGAAGAGCTGACTCATTGGGAAAGACATGATTCTGGGAAAGATTGAAGGCAGGAGGAGAAGGGGATGGCAGAGGAAGAGATGATTGGATGGCATCACCGACTCAATGGACATAAGTTTGAGTGAGCTCCAGGAGTTGGCAATGGACAGAGAAGCCCGGCGTGCTGCAGTCCATGGAGTTGCAAAGAGTTGGACACGACTGGGCAACTGAACTGATACTGAGTTCAGTATAAGAGTTCCAGTTGTCTTTGTTCCTCAATGTCATTTGATGTCGTTGTTTTACATTTTCCTCATCAGTTTAGTTCACTTCAGTCGCTCAGTTGTGTCCAACTCTTTGCAACCCCATGAATTGCAGCACACCAGGCCTCCCTGTCCATCACCAACTCCCAGAGTTCACTCAGACTCATGTCCATTGAGTCAGTGATGCCATCTAGCCAACTCATCCTCTGTTGTCCCCTTCTCCTCCTGCCCTCAATCTCTCCTAGCATCAGAGTCTTTTCCAATGAGTCAACTCTTCGCATGAGGTGGCCAAAGTACTGGAGTTTCAGCTTTAGCATCATTCTTTCCAAAGAACACCCAGGACTGATCTCCTTTAGAATGGACTGGTTGGACCTCCTTGAAGTCCATGGGACTCTCAAGAGTCTTCTCCAACACCACAGTTCAAAAGTATCAATTCTTTGGCTCTCAGCTTTCTTTATAGTCCAACTCTCACATCCATACATGACTACTGGAAAAACCATAGCCTTGACTAGATGGACCTTTGTTGACAAAGTAATGTCTCTGCTTTTCAATATGCTATCTAGGTTGGTCACAACTTTCCTTCCAAGGAGTAAGTTTCTTTTAATTTCATGGCTGCAGTCACCATCTGCAGTGATTTTGGAGCCCCAAAAATAAAGTCTGCCACTGTTTCCACTGTTTCCCCATCTATTTGCCATGAAGTGATAGGACCAGATGCCATGATCTTAATTTTCTGAATGTTGAGCTTTAAGCCAACTTTTTCACTCTCCTCTTTCACTTTCATCAAGAGGCTTTTTAGTTCCTCTTCACTTTCTGCCATAAGGGTGGTGTCATCTGCGTATCTGAGGTTATTGATATTTCTCCTGGCAATCTTGATTCCAATGAGTGCGTATATGGTGGTTTCCCATCATGGTTTTCTTTTGCATTTGGCTGATGAATAAGTGATAAGGTTGAACATTTTTACCATGTGTATCATCTTTTTTAATATCTTGCCTTTATGAATTGTCTGTTAAAATCTTTACCTCTTTTTAATTGAGTGGTTTTCACTTCATAATTGAGCTCCTTTACATTTCTGTTGGCTAGTTTTACTTAGGGCTTCTCAGGTGGTGCTAATGATAAAGAAACCGGCTGCCAACGCAAGAGATATAAGAGATATGGGTTCGATCCTTGTGTCGGGAAGATCCCCTGGAGGAGGGCATGGCAACCCACTCCAGTATTCTTGCCTGGAGAATCCCTGTGGACAGAGGAGCCTGGTGGGCTATAGTTTATGGGGTCGCAAAATGTGGGACATGACTGAAGTGGCTTAGCGCACATGCATTCTTATATATCTATGGTTTCCTATGAAATTTAGGACCAGCATAAATAATCCTAAGACAAATCCTTTGGGTTTGATTTTAAATAGGTTTAGAGAGAGTCATGTTGGTTCTTCATACTTTGTAACTTCAAATGCCTTTCATGTATTTAAATTTTCTGCTCCCCCACATCAGAAGAACTTAAAAATTATCTTCCTGATGTCTTACACGCTTCTTAAGTTTATTTCTAAGCATTTCATCTTTATTATTGTTATTTTGAATGGTACCTTGTCTTCAATTTTATCTTCTAATATTATAGCTCAGGGGGTAAAGAGTTTTCCTGCAATGCAGGAGACCCTGGTTTGATTTCTGGGTTGGGAAGATCCCCTGGAGAAGGGAAAGGCAACCCACTCCAGTATTCTTGCCTGGGACACAGGAACCCGGCAGGCTACGGTCCATGGGGTCCCAAAGAGTCAGACACAACGGAGCAACTTTTCAAATAAAAGAAAACTATTGAATTTGAGGCGTACTAAAAAATTATTTGATGTTGACCCAAAGTTCAAAAAGGGAGAGCTGTTGATTTCTGCACATAGAAATGTTTTATTTCTGGATGTTTTTTTGTGGAAAAGAAGGAGTACCATGTACCAGGAGAGTTGGCCTTTCCTCTTGACCCGGGGTTTGACATATGAATTTATTTATCCTTTATTTCTGAGAAAATGAGGCTTTCCAGGTGGCTCAATGGTAAAGAACCCACCTGGCAAGGCAGGAGATGTGAGTTTGATCTCTGTGTCGGGAAGATCCCTTGCAGGAGGGCATGGCAACCCAGTCCAGTATTCTTGCCTGGAAAATCGCATGGACAGAAGAGTCTGGTGGGCAATAGTCCATGGAGCCGCAGAGTTGGACATGACTGAGCGATTAACACTCAGTTCAGTTCAGTTCAGTCGCTCAGTTGTGTCCAGCTCTTTGCGACCCCGTGAACTGCAGCACGCTCCCTCCTAGTTAAATCGGCTTCATTGTTGGCGTCAATGTTTTTGAAGATTAGATGATAGGATGTTTTAAAACATAATATTTAAAAGCCATTCTCAGTTACCATCTTGGTGCTTAATAGTTGTCAGGCATCATGGTGTTCTCACGGCCCATGCAGTTAACTTTTAAACGCCGAGTGTAGCTTTGCTTGGCGTTTTGTTGATAAATACCAGATGATTAATGCTATCCGTTTACATTCCTCATTATGTCCATGCAGGTCCCCTCTCCCAGATGCTCAGGCTGAAATCAGAGTCACCTTTCTTCTCCATTCCTGACGCCTTCTCTCCCAGACTGGCTGCCATTACCCTGGCTTTCTCACTGCATGTTCTGGCTGCTGACTCGTCTGCCGCCATTTCTTCCCTGACTCTTTCATCTCACATGCGTGTTGACCATACTCTCCTCCTGACACCCCCCTCTCTATTTCCGCAGCTTTCTCTGGCTCCCCACTGCCCATAGAATAAAGCTCCAGATTCTCAGCCTGGTCGTTAAGATGAAGAACGCTGTCCTATCGCTCAACTTTTCCTGGAATGAATGCAGTGCCTCGTTCAGTCGACTGAACGTCTCCGTTGCAAACCTCAGATCGACGTCATCTCTGAGCGACGGCTCATTCGTAACCAGAGATCGACGTCATCTCTGAGCGACGGCTCATTCACTCGGCTTCCTCTTTCTAGACTTAACCTCAGATCGACGTCATCTCTGAGCGACGGCTCACTCACTCGGCTTCCTCTTTCTAGACTTCTGTCCTCAGTACATCTCTTCGTCCGTCTAAATTCTGCCTTTATTTCCAGGCCTGAATCCCATGCCTCGGCGATTGAGATTTTAACCGTGAACTCTCATTTGGAACATCACCACTCATTGTCATCACTTGTCACTTAGTGTTTCTCTTCTGTCCCGTCCTGTCAAGTGAATCCTTGAAAAAGGAGCCATGTGCTGTACGTTCCATCGCTGACTCCATGGTACTGTGAATAGCGGGGGTTTTGAATCATGAATGACCACTTCGTTGTTCTTGTTCAGTTTTTGCTGAGTCATGTATGTACGACTTTTTGCGACCCCCATGGACTGCAGCACACCAGGCTTCCTTATCCTTCACCAGGTTCCAGAGTTTGCTCAAACTCATGTCCATCGAATCAGTGATGCCATCCAACCATCTCATCCTCTGTCATCCCCTTCTCCTCCTGCCTTCAATCTTTCCCAGCATCAGGGTCTTTTCTAACGGGTCAGCTCTTTGCATCAGGTGCCCAAAGGATTGGAGCTTCAGCTTCAGCGTCAGTCCTTCCAATGAATATTCACAGTTAATTTCCTTGAAGGTGAACTAATTTATCTACTTACTGTCTCAAGAGTCTTTCCCAGCACACTTAGAGAGCATCAGTTCTTCGGTGCCCCTCCTTCTTTATGGTCCAAGTCTCAAATCTGTACATGACTACTGGAAAAATCATAGCTTGAACTATACAGACCTTTGCTGGCCAAGTGATGTCTCTGCTTTTTAATATGCTAGGTTTGTCATAGCTTTCCTTTCAAGGAGCAAGTGTCTGTTAATTTCATGGCTGCAGTCACCGTCTGCAGTGATTTTGGAGCCCAAGAAAACAAAGCCTGTCACTGTTTCTACTGTTTCACCATCTATTTACCATGAAGTGATGGGACCGGATGCCATGATCTTCATTTTTAGAATGTTGAGTTTTAAGCCAGCTTTTTCATTCTCCTCTTTCACTTTCATCAGCAGGCTCTTTCACAGATTTGTCTAATTTCTCTGCTGTTCTCAGGGTCTTTCTTCCTAATGAGCTACATACTGTGCTTGCCTCTTGGAAATATTTGCCTGTTGTTGAAATCCGCCATTTATTTGTCTTCTAGCTTTTAAATCTGTTTACCTGTGGGGCATTTTGCTAATGAATTAATTCCTAACCATTTGAGCATACAGAAAAACACAATTCCATGCCTCTGCTTTCTTAACCTCAGCCCAGTTTTGTAAATGACTATAAATAGGGAAGCTTCATCTTGCAGCTCAAGTATCTTTTATCTGATTAAATAGCTTGGCACTCATATTCACCTTGTATGGACACAGACTGGGGCCTTATGAACTTAAACTTACTTTGAGAGAATCTCTTATTGAAATGCAGGTTTCATGGGTAGAAACAGGTTGTCATCAAAGGAACAAAAAAGAACATTGGCTGAGTGCTGTCCATAAAGATGTACAATCTGAAACATATCATTTTATACCCTGTAGTAGATATATTTTTTAAAAGTATAAAGAGATGAAATTAATTTAAATAATGTTTTCCTTAGCACAATATCCAAAACATTATCATTTATTATATCTAATCATAAAAGCATTAAGATATTTTACATTTTTCTTTCATGCTAAGTCTTTGAAATCTAGACTGTATTTTTCACATATAGGGCCTCTCAATTTGGACTTGCCACATTTGAGAAGCTCATTAGCTCCATGTGCTTACCAGTGACTAGCGAAGTCTCTCAGCCGTGTCCGACTCTTTGTGATCCCATGGACTGTAGCTTATGAGGCTCTTCCATCCATGGGATTTTCCAGGCAAGAGTACTGCAGTGGGTTGCCATTTCCTTCTCCAGGGGATCTTCCTGCCTAGTGGCTGCCATATTGGGCAGTTGTAGGAATTACATCTGTGAACTTTCTCTAGGACAGGGCTTCTCATTCTTGGCACTATTGACATTGTGAGCTGGATAATCCTGTATTGTGTAGTGGGAGGGAGGGCTATCTTCTGTACCATCGGATATTTATGGCAAACCCACTCCAGTATTCTTGCCTGGGAAGACCCATGAACAGTGATCCATGGGGGTCTCAGAGACTCAGACAAGACTGAGCGACTAAGTACACACGTGCGCTGGCCTTTGCCTACTAGATGCCAGTATCACTGCCCTTCTAGGATGCCAGCGCTGAAAACTTCTTCCAGACACCATCAAATGATACCAGGACTGTAAGAAATAGTCCCAGACACCCCAACGTGTGATTTTCAGTTGCGCTTACTAAAAGTCGTTGATGCCTTCTGCCAGCCTTTTGCAGTTCGCTAAAGAGAGTGTGTGGAGATGCTGTGATAGACATTCCATTTCATTGATTCTCTTGCGTGTCTGCACTCTGAAGAAGCCATTTAGTAGCAGTGAATTAGTTATTGATTGGAGGGCACAGTGGATTGTTGAAATCCTCTTACCAGCCTCTTTCAATGCGTTCTGGAT
Source organism: Ovis canadensis (assembly GCF_042477335.2). Taxonomy (NCBI): domain Eukaryota; kingdom Metazoa; phylum Chordata; class Mammalia; order Artiodactyla; family Bovidae; genus Ovis; species Ovis canadensis. The sequence continues at coordinate 6,457,409 of NC_091727.1, read as the reverse complement.
CATCATGTTGTAAGCCTAAGGAAATACTTTAGAGAACATGCTGCTGAATACTCTTTCTGAGAATCTCTGTCACCGTGATTTTAGTGTTTGTGGAGCTCATTGCTGTGCATTGGGAAAAGAGAATCCGTCTGCTGGAGAGGAGCGGGTTCAATGGTTCACTTCTGATGAATGGATGTATGATGATGTGCTTATGTGATGATGTTTGTGATGATGTTAATAGATAAGTTCTTCAGATGTCATCGAGAGGCCTGTAAATCCTCCTGAGAAGCCCTTATTTTTTAAAGGACCCGTGAAAGACAAATGTCAGCTGCAATTTAGATGAGCAGGCAGCCATGGATCTTCTTCAAGCAATTATTTTTTAGGAATGAGCATTCAGTCTTTGGGGGCCTTTTGTCCTATAGGTTTTGTTAGGGATCAGCTGGAGAAAGGGATGTTAGTAGCTTCAATAAAACTGGCAGTTCCAATTTGCAGTAGTCAGTGTCCCCTTGTCATGAAAATATGTTTTAAAGGTCAGAAATACACCCTGACTGGCAAAGAGTTCACACTACAACTTCTGGTTTATTTTTGGTCCAAACAGTTCATTTTTGTGTGTGTGCTTTGAAAATTCTAGTGAACATCAGATTATCTCCTGAGGAATGGGGTGGATTGCTTAGTTTGAGTCTGAGCTCACGTGTTTGATTTGAGTTTACAGCTCTGCATAGGCAGAGGTTTGAATTAGTTTTATTCTTAGCAATAATAAGAAAAAAAAATTGGAGAGATAAAATGTCAGTAGGTAGGCTATTTATGGCCAGGTTAGTGTGCGTGGCTCACAGAGGATGAATATTTGTATCTGACTTGGTCATCCAACAAACATTTTTTGAATATTTGCTGTATTCCAGATACCAATCTAGGGACTGGGGGGCCCAAAGCTTAGTAATAAGGATGCAGTCTGTATTTACAGAGATTATCCTGTGAGAAGAGAGAGAAATGGGCAATTTTCAAGCATAGGGCACAGTGGGAGAACCTGGGGTTGGCAAGAATATTGAATTCTGAGTTCTAAAGAAGATGCTTCTGTGACGTAATAGTCTGGAAGAATGGGCAAGAGTTAACCTGGCAAGTAATAGAGATGGATGTGGAAGGAAGGTGTGGGAGATTACTCTAGGCAGAGGACAGCATGTGTAAAGGCCCAGAGGCTAGACATAGTCAGATATTTTGTGAAAATCCATGTTTATTTTTGTAGTTCTCAAGTGAGAGCTGGCAGCTAGTTTGTGTGTTGTGAGGGTGTTTTAGTTTAGGTTGCTTTGATATATTCACTCTTGGCTTTCGTTGGGGGAACATTCTTGTCCATGCTCTTAGTGCCATGTGACTTGCTTTAGCCAGTGGGATGTAAGCGGACATGATGCAGTGAGACTTGAAAGAACCAGCTTGAGCCAGCTGACTCTCAGAACTTGTGAACAAGTCCAGCCAGAATCAGCAGAGCCACCTATCAGAATGCAACCTAAGTCTACCAACCCTAAGCCAACCTGGAGCCCTGTGAGTGAGTTAATGCTTTTTATTTTATTTTATTTTTGTTTACTGCTACAATTGTGGGGATGCTTGTTATGCAGCAGGAGTGAACTGATACACTAGAATACCAGAATGCCGATCTCTAATTCGGCCTATCACCCTTGCAGATAGCATGTTAAATATCATCTATGTATTGCCCAAATTTAATTGTAGAATAAATCATGTATTGACAAAAGGGAAAAATGAGTATTTTAATGCACTACAACCAGTCCATTCTAAAGGAGATCAGTCCTGGGTGTTCATTGGAAGGACTGATGCTAAAGCTGAAACTCCAATACTTTGGGCCACCTCATGCGAAGAGCTGACTCATTGGAAAAGACTCTGATGCTGGGAGGGATTAGGGGCAGGAGGAGAAGGCGACGACAGAGGATGAGATGGCTGGATGGCATCACCAACTCGATGGATGTGAGTCTGAGTGAACTCCGGGAGTTGGTGATGGACAGGGAGGCCTGGCGTGCTGCGATTCATGGGGTTGAAAAGAGTCGGACACGACTGAGTGACTGAACTGAACTCATGATAACAAAGTCACAATTTGAGTGGCCTCAAAATAAAAAGAAGACAAAAGAAGACATTTATTCATTTATGCATTCCTTGAACAATGTTTACTGATAAAAAGTACAATGTATCGAAAACCATTAGCAAGTTGGAAGACAGTCATCATGAAGATCATAGAAGGATTCTCTACATAAAAGCTCAGTGAATTAAAATCCCCCCTCCAGTGTCTTGCTCACTCCCTTACCGTGTGCTCCCACACACAACTGATTCTTCAGTCAGTCAGTTCAGTTCAGGTGATCAATCATGTCCAACTTTTTGCAACCCCATGGATTGCAGCACACCAAGCTTCCTTGTCCATCATCAGCTCCTGGAGCTTGCTCAAACTCATATCCATCGAGTCAGTGATGCCATCCAACCATCTCATCCTCTGTCCCCTTCTCCTCTTGCCTTCAATATTTCCCAGCATCAGGTCTTTTCCAATGAGTCAGTTCTTCACATCAGGTGGCCAAAGTACTGGAGCTTCAGTTTCAGCATCAGTCCTTCCAATGAACATTCAGGACTGATTTCCATTGGGATGGACTGATTCGAACTCCTTGCAGTCCAAGGGACTCTCAAGAGTCTTCTCCAACACCACAGTTCAAAAGCATCAATTCTTCGGCACTCAGCTTTCTTTATAGTCCAACTCTCACATCCATACATGACTACTGGAAAAACCATAGCTTTGAGTAGATGGGTTTTTGTTGGCAAAGTAATGTCTCTGGTCTTTAATGCTGTCTAGGTTGGTCATAACTCTTCTTCCAAGGATTCTTCTAATTGATTCTTAAGAGAAGCAAAGTGTTCTTACTTCCTCACAGGTTGGGACCAGAAAAAAATTGGAAAGGAGGGATTTCAGGTACACCACCCCCCTGCCCCAGATTAAATCCTCAGGCTTAGAGGTATCCTGGAAAAGACCTTGATTCTGGGAAAAAGTGAAGGCAAGAGGAGGGAAAGACAGAGGATGAAATGATTAGATGGCATCATTGACTCAAAGGATATGAGTCTGAGTAAACTCTGGGAGAGAGCAAAGAACAGGGAAGCCTGGCGTGCTGCAGTCCATAGGGTAGTGATGAGTCAGATACAACTTACTGACTTAACAACAAATATCAACTCAAGGTATCCTGAGACTTCAGAAGGGATTCACAACAAAAGTGTGAAAACTGCTTTCAGGGAGCTTTCTAGGCGAGGATGTGAAAACAGTCTTGGGGAGAAGTTTGAAGCTTGTCATTCCACAAGGGGTTGGAGGGCAGAATAGAACAATTCCCCAGTCCCAGGACTCTGTTGCTGATCTGTATGAAATGACTATTTATGGGCTGAATTTTGGTTTCCATTTTTAGTTCAGCTGGCTCCCAAGTTGAGGTTGCTAACCCATTGTTTAAACTGTATTCCACAGTGGCAGCTTGTCTGCTCTGAGAAATACCTAAGATAATCAATTTCTAAAAATAATCCTGCAAGCCCAACTGCTTTGGGCATTTTTAGATGAGGGCAGGTTTTCCTATGGAAAGTTTAGCGAGCTGGATATTTCTGTAGACCTGCTCTTGCTGGTAATCATCACCGCGCCGACAACCATCGGCGTCAGTCTGTTTATTCATTGCCATGTTATTCAAGGGAAATGAAGATAAATGGGCAGAGCCAATTTGTCTGAGGAGACTAGAAGAGAAATGTGATAGAGGCATAGATCTTAAAGATGGAATCACGACATTGCGAGCAAGCCTCTTATTTACGAAGCCAGCGAGGGTCTGTGTTCACAATATGGGCTGGAGGGAACATTAAAGAACTGCTGGAAAGAAAAACAAAATTCTGATTTCTGGGGCTTCCTTGGTGGCCCAGTGGTTGGGAATCAGCCTGCCAATGCAGGGGACACGGGCTCGATCCCAGGTCAGGGAAGATTGCACATGCTTTGTAGCAACGAGGCCTGTGGCCTGCACTCCAGTGAACCTGCACGCTGGAGCCTGGGACCTGCACCTGCTGAGCCCTAGCACCTGGAGCTGGGGCTCTGCAATGAAGGGAAGCCATCGCAATGAGAAGCTCATGCACCACAATTAGAGAGGAGCTTCCACACTCGCTGCAACTAGAGGAAGCCCGTGCAAGGCAGCGAAGGCCCAGTGCAGCCAAAAATACAATAAATTAATAAAATAAAATAAAGACAATTCTTATTTGTTATCACTACCAACAGTGGGACAAAATGCTGCAGACACAGCTGCTTTAAAAAAAAATTATTTATTTTAGTTGGAGGCTGATTACAATATTGTAGTGGTTTTTGCCACCCACTGACATGAGTCAGCCATGGGTGGACATGTGTTCCCCATCCTGAACCCCCCTCCCACAGCTTTACTTCTGGCATTGCTGTCAAATTTGACATTTCTGCCAAAAAAGAAATAAGAAAAAGTGCATTCCCTGAATCTGATCAGAAGAAAGCTTCAGGCCAGTCCCAATTGAGAGCACGCTTCCCAACAACTGGCCTGTACTTTTGGAAAATGCCAGTCTCATTTAAGACAGAGAAAATAGACCTGGAAAGTAAATGCAGTATGGATCAGAGGAGAAGCTTTCTGTAAAAATCTGATTGGGAAATTTGGCAAAATCTGAATCGGGCAATAGTAATGTATCAGTATTAAATGTCTTCAGTTTAATAATCACGTTGTTCTTAGGAAGGGGCTTCCCTCATAGCTTATTTGGTAAAGAATCAGCCTGCAATGCAGGAGACCCTGGTTCAATTCCTGGGTGGGGAAGATCCACTGGAGAAGGGATAGGCTACCTGCTCCAGTATTCTTGGGCTTCCCTAGTGGTTCAGATGGTAAAGAACCTGCCTGCAATGTGGGAGACCTGGGTTCGATCCCTGGGTTGGGAAGATTCCCTGGAGAAGAGAAAGGCTATCTACTCCAGTATTCTGGCCTGGAGAATTCTATGGACTGTATAGTCCATGGGGTCACAAGTATTTAGGGTTAAAGGATATGGTGTCAACAGTTCACTTGCAAAGGAATGGTTGAGAAAACACTCACACAGATGATAAGCTAAGTGAATGAAAAGTTTTAGCTGGTAAATTTGCTGAAGGCACATGGAATGCTTTCTAGGTTTCTTGTGATTCTTTTATAAATTTAAAAATCATCCAGGATAAAAAGCTAAGAATTCTTTAGCAAAAATTGTTACTGTTTCAAAAGGTTGCTGCTACTGCTAAGTTGCTTCAGTCGTGTCTGACTCTGTGCGACCCCATAGACGGCAACCCACCAGGCACTGCTGTCCCTGGGATTCTCCAGGCAAGAACACTGGAGTGGGTTGCCATTTCCTTCTCCAATGCATGAAAGTGAAAAGTGAAAGTGAAGTCGCTCAGTCACGTCTGACCCTTCGCAACCCCATGGACTGCAGCCTACCAGGCTCCTCCATCCATGCGATTGTCCAGGCAAGAGTACTGGAGTGGGTTGCTATTGCCTTCTCCATTATTGCAACATAAATAACTAAAAAATCCTTTACCCTCCACAGTGTGATGTGTAAATAGTGTTGGTTACTCAGCAAGTCTGACTCTCTGCTACCCCATGGACTGTAGCCCGCCAAGCTCCTCTGTCCATGGGATTCTCTAGGCCAGAATACTGGAGTTGGTAGCCTTTCCCTTCTCCAGGGGATCTTCCCGACCCAGAGATCAAACCCAGGTCTCCCGCACTGCAGGAAGATTCTTTACCATGTGAACCACCAGGGAAGCTGATATGTACGGTGAACTTTAATTCTGCTGGTATGAATTCGTTGGTAAAAATGAAATTACACATTATTTCTTAGCCTAATAAATAATCATTTATGTGTAGCTAATTGTTCAAATGTATCCACAGTTAAGAAGTATTCTGTTTAGGAACTCCCCTGGTGGCCAGTGGTTAAGACGTCATCTTCCAGTGCAGAGGGGGGAGCAAGATCAATCCCTGGTCAGGGAACTAAGATCCCACATCCTGTGGGGCCAAAATGCCAAAACCTAAAAACGACAGAAACAATATTATAACAAATTCAATAAAGACTTCTAAAAAAAAGGAATGTTTTGGTTTGATTTCTCCAATGGCAGTACTGATTTTAAATTTAAAAATCAAACAGTTAAATAATAGTCTCATACTAATTTTTTAAAAGTGTCAATTGCATGTTCAAACAAAAGGAAGAAGTTTAGTGGTGGGTTGGTTGATGTTTGACTGAAGTAATTGTTTGACTAAAGGTCGTTGTTTGACTGAAGTAATTAACTGTTATTAGCCAATTTAGTAATCTCCAAGGATTAGTGGTAAGGAACCCGCTTGCCAATGCAGGAGACGTAAGAGAGGTGGGTTTGGTCTGTGGGTCAGGAAGATCCCCTGGTGGAGGGCTTGGCAACCCACTCCAGTCTTTTTGCCTGAGAATCCCACGGACAGAGGAGCCTGGCGGGCTGCAGTCCATGGGGTTGCAGAGAGTCTGACGTGACTGAGCAACTAATACTCTTTGGTGTTCTCTGGCTGTTGACAAACAATTTCACAGAATTACCAGTGTTGGACAAGGCCAATCTAAAACCATAATGGTCAAGGAAAAAAAACAAACAAACAAACCACCAAGACCATTCCATCGTCAAGTCAGAACGCGAACAAAAACACAAACATTCTCCAAACCACCACATGTCCACACATGCCCCTTTTCCTGGTTAATACGAATGACTGCTGCTTCTTTACCGATTATAGCTTCACTCTCACTTCCTGCCTTTCTAGAAGACTTCATGAAAATGCCCAGTGATACAATTACCTCTGCCTTCTTATAGCATCCAGTTCAAGGCCAAGCCCCACATTCTCGAGTCCTTCCCTCAAATCACCTAAACACAAGCCCGTATTGTGTAGTAACCCCCTAGGGAGACGCCCTCCAGTTTCCAAGATGGGTGGTCTCCCTGGCTGCAGTGAATTGGTAAAGCCAACCGCAGTTATCTGCAGTTGTTTCCTTGTCTGGTCTTTGACTGGAAGATGTTTATATTATCATGATTCTCTAATGCTCTGCAATATTTTCTTAGAGGACTTTCAGCTCAGTTCAGTTCAGTTGCTCAGTTGTGTCCAACTCTTTGCGACCCCATGGACTGCAGCAGACCAGGCCTCCCTGTCCATCACCAACTCCTGGAGTTCACTCAGACTCACATCCATCGGGTCAGTGATGCCATCCAGCCATCTCATCCTCTGTCACCCTCTTCTTCTTCTGCCTTCAATCTTTCCCAGCATCGGGGTCTTTGGGGAAAATAAGATAAAAAGGTCCTTTTTCAATCACTGCATGCCAGGGTGACTTTTAAGGCAATGCCCTCTGACCACTGAGAATCTGAAAAACAAAGGTCGTTGGCCACTGGCTTGTCACCGTGACTTGTGTGGAATAGACAGTTTGGGCGTTTCTGACTGATCTATATTTCACGTCATTGTAGGAAAGTAAAAGATTTATGGCATTTATTTATTTCCATTATTTTGCTTTTTTTCTATTTCCCTTATTTCAGCCAATAAGTCATTGTAGAAGTTAGATATCTAAGAAACAAGTTTTTCTTTTCTTTTTTAAAAAATGTGTTTATATTAATTGGAAGATAATTACTTTACAGTATTTTGATGGCCTCTGCCATACATCAGCATGAGCTGGTCATAGGCAGACACATATCTCCTCCCTCCTGAATCTCCGTCCCCACCCCACCACTTCATGTTGTCACCGAGCACCAGCTTTGGGTTCCCTGTGTCATGCATCAAACTCCCACTGGCTATCTATTTCACATTTGGTAATGCATAGTCAAGGCTATGGTCTTTCCAGTAGTCATGTATGGATGTGAGAGTTGGACTGTGAAGAAAGCTGAGCGCCGAAGAATTGATGCTTTTGAACTGTGGTGTTGGACAAGACTCTTGAGAGTCCCATGGACTGCAAGGAGATCCAACCAGTCCATTCTAAAGAAGATCAGCCCTGGGTGTTCTTTGGAAAGAATGATGCTAAAGCTGAAACTCTAGTACTTTGGCCACCTCATGCGAAGAGTTGACTCATTGGAAAATACTCTGATGCTGGGAGGGATTGGGGGCAGGAGGAGAAGGGGTCGACAGAGGATGAGATGGCTAGATGGCATCACCGACTTGATGGACAGGAGTTTGAGTGAACTCCGGGAGATGGTGATGGACAGGGAGGCCTGGCGTGCTGCAGTTCATGGGGTCGCAAAGACTTGGACATGACTGAGCGACTGACCTGAAGTGAACTGAACTAAACTGAATGCATGTTTTTGTCAGTCGCTCAGTTATGTCTGACTCTTTGTGACCCCATGAACCACAGCACGCCAGGCTTCCTTGTCCATCACCAACTCCCGGAGCTTGCTCAAAGCCTTGTCCATCGAACTGGTGATGCCATCCAACCATCTCTAATCTGTTGTCCCCTTCTCCTCCTGCCTTCAATCCTTTGGCATCAGGGTCTTTTCTAATGGTATATATGTTTCAATGCTTTTCTCTCAAATCATCCCACCCTCTCCTTCTCCCACTCTGTCCAAAAGTCATTTCTTTATGTTGGTGTCTCCCTTGCTGCCGTGCACATAGGATCATCACTACCATCTTTCTAGATTCCATATAATTAATAAACATTATTTGTCTTTCTCTTTCTGACTTACTTCACTTTGTATAATAGGTGCTAGATTCATCCACCTCATTAGAACTAACTCAAATGCGTCCCTTAATGAGTAACATTCCATTGGCTTTATGTCCCATGAGTTCCTTATCCATTCATCTGCTGATGGACTTACTAGTTTGCTTCCATATTCTAGCTATTGTACATAGCGCTGCAGTGAACATTTGGGTACATGTGTCTTTTCAATTATGGAAGAAACAAGTTTTAATTGGAGTGTTATTTTGAGTGTTATAAAAATAAATGTCAAAGATAATTAAAAAGTCATAATTACTTGCTGACATTCTGCTAGGTGCTCAGTTTGCAAATAAATAAATCACCTTTGTGTTGTTTACGAAAGTTGTTTACACACTAAGAAAACACAGAGAAGAAATAACATTCAAAGTTTATCTGTTAAGGAGAATAAATCAGAAGTTGGTTGACATGAAAACATAGCGATAAAAATACAAATAAGGAAATCTGCAGAAATAGCAGAATGCTTTGAAATGATAATTGTGTAATGCTCTAAACTAATCGTTTATGCTCAGCATCTTAGAGCAACTGCTTACCTTAAAAAATACTCTGCCAGGGACTTGCTGGCAGTCCAGTGGTTTAGACTCTGTACTTTTATCGCAGGGAGCGTGGGTTTGATCTGTTTTCATGGAACGAAGATTCCCACGTGCCTCGATGCCAAAAAAAAAATGATGAATACCTTATTTATTCTATTTAGTTGAAAAAATAATAAAGCTGCAACTGATGAGAGTTCATTGCTTTTAAATTTTATTGAACTACAGTCGATTTGTAATGTATCAGTTCCTGCTGTACAGTAGAGTGATTCAGTTATACATATATACATTCTTTTTGACAGTCTTTTTCATGATGGTTTATCACAAGATATTAAATATATCTGGATAAGGAAATGGCCACCCACTCCGAAGTATTCCTGCCTGGAGAATCCCATGGACAGAGGAGCCTGGTGGGCCTACAGTCCATGGGATCACAAAGAGTCGGACACGACTGGGCATCTAACACTATCGCTTTGATTGAATGCATCTGTACATTGAATATACACTGTATAGCTCCTTGGTGCTATACAGTAGGACCTTGTTGCTTATCCATTTTATATGTAAGAGTTTGCATGTGCTAACCACAAACTCCCAGCCCTTTCCTTCCCTACCGCGTTCCCTTTGGGTAACCACAAGTCCCTTCCCTATAGTTGATGATGTTTTAGAATTGAAAGCAAGCGGCCTAAGCACACCGTCTTGTTGCCTGGAGAGTGGAAGCCCAGGCGTGGAGAAATCTGCTAGAGGAGACGCCTGATTCTGATGTATCGATTGTCCCACCTTGCCGGCTTGCAGAAATTTAAGTGAAAGGTATCTTTCACCAATTCACCTGGACCTTTTTTTTTTTCCCCTTACATTGTCTGATATATCAAAACTTAGGATGTAACAATAGTCTTTGACTCTGTGAGTAGACCGTCTAGAGCAGAGTTTCTCAGCCTTGGCCTCGCTGACATTCTGGGTGGGCTCATCCTTTGCTGGGCAGGGCGTTGTCCCTCGTGCTGTGGGATGTCTTGTAGCATCCCTGGTCTCTACCCTCAGGATGACGGTAGCATACCTCCCACACCTCATCCCAAGGTGACAACCAGCACTGTCTTCAGACCTGGCCAAATGTCCCATGGGGCAGGGAGGGGAATGCTCCCCAAGCTGGTAGAACATCTGTACCCCAAACAACTCAGTGCAGTGATGCTCGCCAGCCTCACTTTCGGGGTCCCCGAAGGCTTGCAGAAGGAGGGGCGATTCTCCCTGCCAGGGTGTCGGGTGGGTCTTCACAGCTTTGCCTTAGATTTGTTCTTGTAAAGGGGTCTTCCCTGGTCTCATTATTCTCAACGCTTCTTTCCTTCTTGGAGGTTGGTGTGGACGAACCTGCTTGTCAGATGGCGGTGGACAGGGGTGGGGTGCTGAGGTCCGTGGGGCCGCAGGGAGTCAGACATGACTTGGCGATGGGACAAGAGCAACAGAAAAGTTGGGAAAGGATGGCACCTACACGACATGGCAGATCGGGACTCGGGGAGCTGAGTGCTGTCGTTAAGACAATATGGTCTTCTCAAAGCAGTGTGTACGGGATGGGTGAACAGCAAGGTCCCAGCGTCCAAACAGGGAACTACATTCAACATCCAGTGATAAGCCATCATGGAAAAGAATATGAAAAGACGTCTATGTGTAACTGAGTCACTTTGCTGTACAGCAGAAAGTAATACAATGGTGTAAATGAACATTAACGTGATTTAAAAGAGAGAGAGAGAATAGAATGGCCTACAGCAGGCCTGCTGAGGCGGAAATTCAGTCCTGGCCGCGAAAGAGATCTCGGCGCGTTCCCCAGCTCCTTTGTCAGGCTCTGCATCGGTGCACATGATATTAGAACCTCCCTCTTGGGATGGTGGGGAAGACCAAGGGATTGAATATTTGTGAAAGGCTCACAGGCTGGCACCTTACAATTTGCTCTGTGTGACTACTTGTGAAGTTCTGCAAAATCCTCACATAATTGGCAGAAACGGGACAGAATGTGAGCGGGGCATGCCAAGTCTGCTGTTGTGTTTAAAAACTAAGAACGTGTTTAGGGAGCATTCGTTTAATAGGGAAGTTGGTGGGAGAAGGCTGTGAGGATTTAGCTGTGGCTGAAAGCTGGCTAATGCAGGCGGTCACGTGGGCAGATCCAAAAAGTCGTGGTCCACCTTCTCTGTTCAGGTCAGGTCAATCCTGCAGGGCTGTGGAGTCAACTTTACAGTGAGACAGCGCCAGTCTAAGAAAATGTTGGGGTGAGGGAGGTGGTGGTGGTGGATGTTTCTGGAAGGAGACCGGGCAATACGTCCTCTGGAGAGCAGCGTGAATGTACTGGGGCGTTTTGTCTGAAGAAGTCTAGCGGGACCATGATCTCAAGACGCTGTCCGTGGTCTCAAGGCTGGCATTTGGCTGTGAGAAGTGAAGCATTCCTTCGGCCTGGTGGAGCCAGTGGTGAAGGACTCACCTGCCAGTGCAGGAGACACAAGAGATGCAGGTTCGATCCCTGGGTGGGGAAGATCCCCTGGAGGAGGACATGGCAACCCACTCCAGTATTCTTGCCTGGGGAAATCCCATGGACAGAAGAGCCTGGTGGGCTACAGTCCATGGGGTCGCAAGGAGTCGGACACGACTGAGCGACCTTCACTCAGGCACTCAGCGGCATTTAACAACAGTACATTCACATTGTTATGCGGTTCTCACCGTGATTCATCTCCCGAGTTTTTCACCTTCCTAAACTGAAGCTCTCTCCGCTTTAAACACTAACTACCATTTCCCCTCCCTACCCTGTCACCCCTTTGTCCAGGCATCTACCGGTGTACTTTCAGACTATGAATCTGACTAATCTAGGTACCTCGTCTAAGTGCAATCAAACAGTATTTCTCTGCACCTACTGGATACTGCTTCAACTGATGTTGAGGGTGAAACCCCAATCCTTTGGCTGCCTGATGCGAAGAGCTGACTCATTGGAAAAGACCGAGAAGGGACGGCAGAGGATGAGATGGTTGGATGGCATCACCGACTTGATGGACATGAGTTTGGGTAAACTCCGGGTGTTGGTGATGGACAGGGAGGCCTGGCATGCTGCGGTTCATGGGTCGAAAAGAGTCAGATATGACTGAACAACTGAACTGAATGACTGTATACTGTAATGCATTTTTAAGGTTAACAATATCTCCTACGAACACATTGTCTCTTTTTTTTTTTCCTCCGTGCTATACACTGAGTTCTCGTTAGTTCAATATTTTATACATAGTAGTGAATATATGTCAGTCCCAACCCCCCGGGTTATCCCACCTCCCTGACTTTTCTTTTGGTCCATTCATGTGTTCTTACTACGTCTGTGTCTCTACTCCTGCTTTGCAAAATAGATTACTCTGTACGGGTTTTCTAGACCCCACATAGAAGTGTGACTACACAAGACGTGCTTTTTCTCTCTCTGGCTGACTTCATTCTGTATGGCAGTCTCTACAGATGTCAGTTTTTTAATTTAAATTTATTTCCAATTGGAGGATAATTGCTTTATAATACTGTGTTGGTTTCTGCCATACATCATCATGAATCAGCCATAGGTGTACATATGTCTTCTCCATCTGGAACCTCCCTCCCACCTCCCTCCCCATCCCAGCTCTCCAGGTTGTTACAGAGCCCTGGTTTGAGTTCCCTGAGTCATACAGCAAATTCCCACTGGCTGTCTAATTTCACACTTGGTAATGTATATGTCGGAGCTTCCCTGGTGGTTCAGAGGGTAAAGCCTACAATGTGGGAGACCTGTGTTCAGTCCCTGGGTCGGGAAGACCCCCTGGAGAAGGAAATGACAACCCACTCCAGTACTTTTGCCTGGAAAATCCTACTGACGGAGGAGCCTGGTATACTACAGCCTGTGGGGTCGCAAAGACTTGGACCCGACTGAGCGACTTCACTTTCATTTTCAACGTATATGTTTTGATACTACTCTCAAACTCATGCCATCCTCTCCTTCCCCCTGGGTGCCCACGGTCTGTTCTCTGCCTGCATCTCCATTGCTGCCCTACAGATAGGTTGAACGGGACCATCTTTCTAGATTCCACACACATGCGTTAATATACGATAAGTGCTTTTCCCTTTCTGACTTACTTCATAGATTCCTGTTTTGATTGGGATGCTGGACTGAAACCTTTAAGATATCTCCCAATACTAAGATTCAGTTGATCTGTAAATGCGATATTAACAAGTAGAATTTTTAGGATATGGTCAAAATCTCAAAGAGTAATGAAAGATTTATAATGAAACAACATAGTCCATGGTGAGTGAAAGTGAAAGTCCCTCAATTGTGTCTGACTCTTTGCGATCCTGTGGACTATACAGTCCATGGAATTCTCCAGGCCAGAATACTGGAGTGGGTAGCCGTTCCCTTCTCCAGGGGATCTTCTCAACCCAGGGACCGAACCCACGTCTTGCACATTGCAGGCAGATTCTTTACCAGCTGAGCCACCAGGGAAGCCCAAGAATACTGGAGTGGGTAGCCTATCCCTTCTCTTCCCAACCCAGGAATTGAACCAGGATCTCTTGCATTTCAGGTGGATTCCTTATCAAATGAGCTATCAGGGAAGCCCACACAGTCCAGAGGATACCCCCGACCCTTCTTGTTCATAGACCCACTTTGTAAAAATCTTTTTATTTTGTAGCAGGCTATAGCTGATGAACAACGTAGTGGTAGTTTCAGGTGGACAGCAAAGAGACTCAGTCGTACGTATACACAGATCCATTCTCCCCCCAACTCTCCTCCCATCCAGACTGCCACATGGCACTGAGCAGAGTCCCCTGTGCTGTCCAGCAGGTCCTTGCTGGTTCTCCGTGTTAAATGCAGCAGTGTGTCCGTGTCCATCCCAGACTCCCTAACTGTCCCTTCCCCCATCCTTCTCCCTGGGAACCATAAGGTCATTACAGAGGATTGAGCAGAGTTCCCTGTGCTGGATAGCAGGTCCTTGCTGGTTCTCCATATGAAATACAGCAGAATGTCTGTGTCCATCCCAGACTCCCTGACTATCCTTTCCCCCATCCTTCCCCCTGGGAACCATAAGGTTATTACAGAGGATTGAGCAGAGTTCCCTGTGCTGGACAGCAGGTCCTTGCTGGTTCTCCATGTTAAATGCAGCAGTGTGTCCGTGTCCATCCCAGGCTCCCTGACTGTCCCTTCCCCCTGCTTCCCTACAGCAGCCGTAAGAGTTCTCTAAGTCTGTGAGCCTGCTTCTGTTTGCCAAGTTCACTTGCATCCTTTCTTTTCAGATGCCGCTCCTTCTCCGTCTGACTTCCCTCGCTCAGTACGACACTCTCCAGGCCCGTCCGTGTTGCTGCCACTCACAGACCCACTGTTAAGTCTTCTATTCTTACTTAGTGATGACTCTGTGTCTGTAACAGGAGTTTTGGAGTCCTCACTCTGGATGTAGAGAATACAGACACTCTCCACTGGGTACTTGCTGTGTGGCTCAATCCCATTCTGACAGTCATACCCACTGCTCCTCAGCCCTCTTTCCAACAGATTCACCGGCTCATTGTGTTAGTTCTGTAGCGACTGAAACTGCGTAATGTATCACCAAAGATACAGCACCTTTGAGACCTCACATTTATTGAGGATTCCTTCTGGCAGGCCCTATCCCAATTGCTGTATGATGTCCGAATATCCCCTGGAGAAGGGAAGGGCAACCCACTCCTCTATCCTTGCCTGGAGAATCCCGTGGACAGAGGAGCCTGGCAGGCTCAAAAGAGTCCATGGAGTCTCAAAAGAGTTAGACACGACTCAGTAAGCAACTAAACCACCACCCCCAACCACCACATGGAATATAAATTAAAGAGACAGGGTGCATCTGTGAGAGAGAGGGAGAGATGCTGTATCTCTGCTGTTTATAGGTTTCTGAAAGATAAAACTCCATTATTTTGGACACTCAGATGTCAATATTCAGGAGTTGCCAGCTCCTCCTCACTTTGTCCTGTGTCATAATTATGTCAAAGAGAAGAATTCACTTTGGAATTTCAATTACCTGGAACCAAACTCAGAGTTTCTTGCCTCTCATCCTTGGAGGAGGCAATCTGACTTCCATTTGCCTGCTGTTGAGTGACCCACCTGTTTCAAGGCACCTAGACCAGTGTCCCGGGTCTTCCCTGGCGGTCAGTCGTGAACAATTCACCTGCCTATACAGGGAACAATCCTTGGGTTCAATCCCTGTGGTCAGGAAGATCCCCTGGAGAAGGGAATGGCTACCCGCCCCAGTATTCTTGCTTAGCAATTTCTGTGGGCAGAGGAGCCTGGTGGGCTACACACAGTCCACAGGGTCACAAAGAGGTGGACACAAGTGAGCCACTCACAGTTAACCCTTTTTTCAGTTTCTTACGTAGTCGTGTTGGGCTGCGGTCAGGAAATCTGCATTTATCACAAGTTCCCTGAAGATGCTGGGATTTCAATGGCAGGGCTTTGAAGTGAAGTGGAGGGCCCAGAAGGGTGTGCAAAGGTGAATGAGGAGAACAGATTTCAGGGTTTTTAAGTGTAGTCACCTTGGTGCATGCCATCGGTCTCAGCAAGGGGGCCGTTAGATTCCAACCTTATTTCCCTGTGGTCCCTGCTTTGAACTTTCCAGCCCCCAGGTGACTGCCTATCTCTGGCATGGAGCAGACATCAATTCAGGGGTTGTAATCTAGTAGCAAAAGTGCCATCTCTCACCCAAGTGAAGGCCTTCTTCCCACCCCAGCTTGCATGGACCAGGCTCAACCCCTGCCAGGGAGCCGTGGGGCAGGGGGCCCCTCTTACTGTCCTGGTGTCTTTGCCCACTTTGCCGTCCCATGCCCGTCTGTCACTTGCCTTCTCTGACCACATCCTGTCCCGCGACTGTTCTCCCAAGCATTCAGGAGCCCCCTTTTGAGCTGCTTCCTAGCTGCTCAGTCTCTTGCCTGGCTCTTTGTGACCCCGTGGACTGCAGCCCACCAGGCTCCTCTGTCCGTGGGAGTCTCCATGCAAGAATCCTGGAGTAGGTTGCCATGCCCTCCTCCAGGGAGATCTTCCTGACCCAGCAATCGAATCTGCATCTCTTTAAGTCTCCTACATTTTCAAGCAGGTTAATTTTTTTAACCTTTTTTTTTTTTTTTAAACAGTAGCATCTCCTGTTTGGCTTTATGCTTGCCTGCCTAGAGTGTCTGTGTGTGTGTGTGTGTGTGTGTGCCTAAGTGTATGTGGGCATGCATTTGTGAGGGTGTGTGTGAGGGAGCGTGTGTGTGCGTGTGAGAGCGTGTGTGTGTCTCTGCACCTGTGTGTGTGTGTGTGTTTATTCTACTGCCGTGCCTGCAGGCCTTCCCTCAGTGCCAGGGCTTGCTGCGTTTCCCTCCCTGGAGCTTCTCTACAGCATCCTTGTCAGGACACTCTTCGGCGCCGTGTTGTAGAGCTGCCCTGTCTCTTGGGTTTGCATCCCCTCTATAAATCTTATGGGCGTCACTCTCCTCTGCTCAGCTGTGTGACTCAATATTCCTCCTTGCACTCTCTGTCTTTAGCCCAGTGGCTCTTAATCAGGGCAGCACCCTGGGGACACTTGACAATGTCTGCAGAGATGCCTGGATTGTTTTAATTGGGGAAGACACTCCTGGCATCTAGTGGGTGGAGGTCAGGGATGCCCGTAAATCTCCCACAATGGCACAGGGCAGCCCGCATCCCATAGACAATCCAGCCCCAGATGTCAACAGTGCTGTGGCTCAAAAGCGCTGATTTAGAATCTTGCAGAAGTCGTACATCCGTTAGTGACTTCATACTGCAAAGTGGTTGTTGTTGTGGATGTATTATATGAATCACCTATGTATCGTCAGTCTAAAAAGCTGTGGGCTCCCAATGCAGGAGACGTGAGTCTGATCCCTGGCCTGGGAAGATTCTCACATGCAGGTTGGGCTACGAAGCCCAGCTTTTGAGCCTGTGCTCTGGAGCCTGGGAAGCGAAACACCCGAGCCCGTGTGCCCTAGTGCCAGTGCCCCATAGCAAGAGAAGCCGCCGGAGAGAGAAGCCTGCACACTGCAACTAGACAGCCGCTGTCACTCCCTGCAACTAGAGAAGAGCCCGTGCGGCAGCAAAGACCCAGCCCAGCCAAAAATACATTAATAAATACAATTATTTATATTAAAAAAATTTAACTGAAACATACTTGCTTTACAGAATTGTGTGGGTTTCTGTCATACATCAACAAGAATCAGCCAAACCTCCCTCCCAACTCCTTGCCCCATCCCACCCTTCAGCGTGTCCCAGAGCCCCCGCGTCTGAATTCCCTGAGTCATACAGCAAGTTGCCATGGGCTCTCCATTTGACATCTGGTAATGTAAGTTTCCGTGTTACTCTCCCCATACATCTCCCCCTCCCACCTCTCCTTCCCCACATCCATAGGTTTGTTCTCTAGGTCTGCCCTGAAAACGAATTCACCAGTGCCATCTACTTAGATTCCATATGTAGGTATCAGTACACGATATGCGCTTCTCTTGCTGGCTTGCTTCACTCGGTATAATAGGCTCTAGGTTGGTCCGCTTCACTGGAACAGATTCAGGCTCGTTCCTTCTTTGATGACTGAGTAACATTCCACTGCATGTATGTCCCACAGCTTCTTCATCCATCTGTCGGCCGAAGGACGTCTAGCTTGCTTCCGTGTTCTGGCTGTTGTCAATACTGCTGCAATGGGTACACCTGTCTCTTTCAATTTTGGTTTCTTCAGGATATATACCTAGGAGTGGGATTGCTGGGTCATACGGTGGTTTTATTCCTAGCTTTTTAAGGAGTCTCCATACCGTCTTCCATAGTGGCTATGTCAGGTTATATTCCCACCAGCAGTGCAAGAATAAATAAAATTATTTGTAAAACATTTGTAAGAGAGAGATCATATAAAGTATGTGCCAAGTGTCCTTTCTTGAATTGGAAGCCTGAGACCTACACTGTTAACTATTCCTGTTCATATTTCCAATAACAGACACAGACTTCCCTGAGCCTACAGATAATCTGATAGCTGTCTTTAAATACATTTAAACGAACCAACCAGGACTTTAAAAAAAGTCCTATCTCCTGCTCCTCGTTTTTCTTTTTGTTCTTTTCTCACAATTTATAAGGTGAGGCTTTTTGTGTACATTGGTATAGAGAATGCATAGTTCAATCTGTTAAATTGAACACACCGCTGAAATACAGCCATACCATCCAAGGGGGAAAAAATGTATTTGCAAAAAATGTATCCTTAATTCCAAATAACATTTTTGCACAGCTTTTCCCCCTATTTTGCAAATCCTTCCCCCCCATTTTTGCAAAGACATCTGGGTACTATCCCAAATCATTTGTCATTAGAGACTTTGACCTCTGGTTTCCTGTTTTTATTGAACTGCCAAGGCATTTTTTTTAAAATTTATTCTGTATTACTGCACAGAGGCAAACTGAGACATGCATTTTGTTCTCGAGCCTGTCCCTCCCCTGTAGGTTCAGGGCCCCAAGCCTTCCAAGTGACAGGCACAGTGCAGCTCCGAGAGCCTCCTTGTTGTGCTGGCTGGAAGGGACATTCCCTTTCTGGGGTCTCCTGTTTGGAACATCTGTTTCATGTCACTCCAGCATTTGGCGGGATCACGTAGTAAGATGGCAGGAGGCGGGAAAAATATGCTGCAATAAAAACGCCCTTTAAAAAAAAAGACACTTGTTTCTATTTATTGCTTCGCAGAGCGTGGCTGAAGGCAGGAAGTGAAGTTACTATTGGCGCTGACATGGAAGGTCAGAGGGGACGACAAGTGTGGCTTAGTTAAAAAGCTGAGGCCTCGGTCTATTGCGACAGTTGTCCAATCCATCCAGATGCGTCCACACAAGCTCATCTCCATGAGCAGGGACTCACTCTGATACAAAAAGGCCCACCTCTAACAGGCATACATTATTACTATTTTTCCAGCTATACTGAGATATAGTTGACATAGGACATTGAGTAAATTTAAGGTATACAAACTTATATGGACTGGACACATGTATATTGCTAGGTGATTGTTGCTGTGGGTTTAGCTGACTGCCTCCATCACGTCACATAACTTACCATTTCTTTTTGGTGGTTTCTTTTTTAAGATTTACTCTCTTGACAACTTTCAGGTATATAGCAGAATACCGTTAGGGTGACGGTGAAGGACAGGGAAGCCTGGCGTGGTACAGTCCATGGGGTCACAAAGAGTTGGACAAGACTGAGCTACTGAACAGCTTCCCTCATGGCTCAAGTGGAGAAGGCAATGGCGGCCCACTCCAGTCCTCTCGCCTGGCAAACCCCATGGACAGAGGAGACTGGTGGGCTGCAGTCCATGGGGCCGCTAGGAGTTGGACAGGACTGAGCGACTTCACTTTGACTTTTCACTTTCATGCATTGGAGAAGGAAATGGCAACCCACTCCAGTGTTCTTGCCTGGAGAATCCCAGACATGGGGGAGCCTGGTGGGCTGCCCTCTCTGGGATCACACAGAGTCGGACATGACTGAAGCGATTTAGCAGCAGCAGCAGCAGCAGCAGCAGCATGGCTCAAGGGCTGAACAATCTGTCTGCAACGCAGGAGACACAGGAGACGTCGGTTCGATCCCTGGGTTGGAAAGATCCCCTGGGGGAGGACATGGCAACCCAGTCTTGCTAGGGGAAATCCCATGAACAGAAAAGCCTAGTAGGCTCAGACCACAAAAGAATCAGACCGGATTTAGCCACCGAATAGCAAATCAACAACATGGAGAATCGTCTGCCATTCCAGTTCTCTCGTTGGCACAGTTATAGTTTGTTGATTTTTTTTTTCTGTTACACAGAGTCGCTAATGAACCTTTTTCTGTATGTTTCCTTGCATGAGTTTCTCTGTGACATGTCCCCAGGGATGAAAGTTCTGGGCTCAACGTGTGCACGTCTTCACGGTCACTAGACGTGGCCAGCTTTCCTCCAAACCAGTTCTAGGATGTTGTCTTCCTGCCAGCGCTGGATAAAAAGCTCATTTACTCATAATTGCCAAAGAATTCATGGCGACCGAGTTAGCTCTTCCGGTGGCGGATGGATAAATAAACTGTGGTTCATCCACACAGTGCGGTAATTGTTCAGCAATGTAAGCACATGCGCTGGGAAGCCGGAAAGACGCAGAGAAAGCTGACATGCGTACTTCTAGGTAAAAAAATAGCCTATCTGAAAAGCCTGTATGGTTCCAACTTCTGTGACATTCTGGAGAAGGCAATACCATAGAGATAGTAAAAAGGTCAGCCAGCGGTGGTGTGCACACACATACAGAGCCAGGGGAATGGGGGGAGGTATGAATAAGGAGAACACAGAGGATTTTCAAGGCAGTGAAACTATTGTGTCTGATACTGCAGTCGTGGCTACATCACAGTATATGTCTGTCAAAACGTACAGTGTGCGCCACAAAGTGTGAACTCTAATGCAGATCACAGAATTCCCTTCATAACAACATATTAATATGGATTTGTGAATTGCAACAAAAGTGCCTTAGTAACACAATATGTTAATTGTGGAGGCATAGTTGAGACCCCTCTGTGCTTTCTGAAATGTCTCTGCTCACATAAAGCTGCTCTCAAAAAATCTATTAGGAAATTCCATTTCCCCCATCCTTGCCAGCACTTTGCATGCCCAGCCTACACTTTGGCATATTCTATGGGCATGTAATGGAATGTTACGGCTTTAATTTTTATTTTAACTCATGGCTGGAGCATATCTTTTCATATCATTTGCCGATTTTTTTGGTTTGTTTTTAAGTATGGACTTGCACCAATTTTTTATATTCTCTTTTTTAAGTTTTTATTTTTGTATTCAGCACTGTTACAACTGAAATTGATTTTCGTGCCTGTGGTAATGGGGGAACTAAATAGAGATCTATCTATCTACCTACACACTACATATCTAATGTCTTTATAGAAATGAATAGTCATTTATAAAGCTCCTGCTATACTTATTAGAAAAGTAAGATCGTGGCATCCAACCCCATTACTTCATGGCAAATAAGAGGGAAAAAGATTTCCTCTTCCTGGGCTCTAGACTCAATGCGGATGGTGACTGCAGCCATGAAATCAGAAGGTGATTGCTTCTTGGCAGGAAAGACCAACCTAGACAGCCTGTTGAAAAGCAGAGACATTCCTCTGCCAACAAAGATCCGTATAGTCAAGGCTGTGGTTTCCTCAGTAGTCGAGTAGGGTTGTGAGAGCTGGACCATAAAGAAGGCAGAGCACCAAAGAATTGATGCCTTCAAACTGTGGTGCTGGAGAAGGCTCCTTGGACAGCAAGGAGATCAAACCAGTCAATCTTGAGGGAAATCAAACTCTGCATACTCACTGGAAGGACTGATGGTGAAGCTGAAGCTCCAATGGTTTGGTCGTCTGGTGTGAACTTTCAAAGCTTTGGCCACCTAATGCAAAGAACTGACTCGTTGGAAAAGACCCTGATGCTGGGAAAGACTGAGGGCAGGAGGAGAAGGGGGTGACAGGGGATGAGATGGCTGGATCGCCGATGCAATGGACATGAACTTGGGCAGACTTCAGGAGGTGGTGAGGGACAGGGAGGCCAGGCATGCTACTGTCCATGGGGTGTCAAAGAGTCAGACACAATTGAGCAATGGAACAATAAGAAAATACTTAAGTCACCCCTTCAGGATCTGTTTAGCCTTGTACTACCTCCTCATTGTTTTAATTCTTAGAGATTTATAAGACTTCTTGATATGCAATAAGGCATGTCCTTGCTCCTTCCTTTTCATTGGTCTCCAAATGGCTCCATCCAGGTCTTTATTCTTCCAAAGGCATTCTACTATCAGTTTGTTGAATTTCATTAAAACTCTGTTGGCTGTTTGGGAAATCCACCAGATGTATAGATTAATTTTGGGGAGAATGTCAACTTTACTGTTTTGAATTATCTTCCCATCACATCGTATGCAGAATATTTTAGGTCTTCATCTTAAAAAATATTCTTGTAACTGTATACGTTATTTTCTCAATTGTATGTGTGTCAGTCACTCAGTCCGACTCTTTGAGACCCCATAGACTATAGCCCGCCAGGCTCCTCTGTCCATGGAATTCTCCAGGCACAGATACTGGAGTGGGTTGCCACTTCCTTCTCCAAGGAATCTTCCCAACCCAGGGATTGAACCCAGGTCTCCTGCACTGCAGGCAGATGCTTTACCATCTGAGCTACTAGGGAAGCCCTTTTTCTCAATTAGCACACAGTAAAATTGACTTTTTAATATACACAGTGCTGGTCATCCTAACACATACATTGATTTCTGTAACCACCATGCAAGGCGGCATATTGAACAGTTTCATCATGCCCCAAACACCCTCATACTGTCCCTCTGCAGTGACCACCTCCCCTACTCCTTGCAACAGCAACCTCTGGTCTGTTTTCCAACACGATGGTTTTCTCTTGGCGAATGTCCTATAGATGAAGTCTTACAGCACATAATCTTTCACGACAACCTTCCTTCACTCATAATGCCTGTGGGATTCATCCAGGTTGTGTGTCTCTGTAGTTCATTTCCCTTTACTGCCGAGTAGCATTCCACTGTATCGACGTGCCCTATTTGGCTTCTTTACTCATCAGACGGACATTTCTGTTGTTTCCAGGTGTTGGTAATTATGCATAGAGCTACCGCATGCATGGACTTCCCTGGTGTCTCAGACGGTAAGGCATCTGTCTGCAATGCAGGAGACCTGGGTTCGAGCCCTGGGTTGGGAAGATCCCCTGGAGAAGGAAATGGCAATCCACTCCAGTACTATTGCCTGGAAAATCCCATGGACAGAAGAGCCTGGTAGGCTACAGTCTATGGGGTCGCAAAGAGTCGGACACGACTGAGCGACTTCACTCACTCACCACATGCATATACATACATTTCTATCTCTTGAGGGCTAAATACTTAGAAGTGAGATTGCTAGGTCTTCTTATATGTCCATATCATTTTCTCCTTACAGATTTTATACTTTCTTCATCTAGGACTACATAAGATGCTAAAGCTGAAACTCCAGTACTTTGGCCACCTCATGCGAACAGTTGACTCACTGGAAAAGACTTTGATGCTGGGAGGGATTGGGGGCAGGAGGAGAAGGGGACGACAGAGGATGAGATGGCTGGATGGCATCACTGACTCAATGGACATGAGTCTGAGTGAACTCCGGGAGTTGCTGATGGACAGGGAGGCCTGGTGTGCTGAGATTCATGGGGTCACAAAGAGTCGGACACGACTAAGCAACTGAACTGAACTGAACTGAACACATTTTGGTGGGGAGCTTCCTAGATGGTGCTCATGGTAAAGAACACACCTGTCAATGCAGAAGCCGTAAGAGATGCAGGTTCGATCTCCAGGTTGGGAAGACCCCCTGCAGGAAAGCGTAGCAACTCACTCCAATATTCTTGCCTGGAAAATTCCATGGACAGAGGAGCCTGGTGGGCTCTGGTCCATAGGGGTGCAAAGAGTCAGACACAAAGATACACACAACATACTTTTACTGCTAGCGTGAATGAGATTATTAACATTTTTTTTCCAGCTAATTTTTGTTGGCATGTGGGAACCTTTCCATGTCTGTAGTTTGATAGTGTCCAAAACCTTTGCCAGACTGTTTTCTTTGTTCCAAGAGTTGGATTGTAGATCCATTTAGTATTTTCATGATTAGACAGGCGTATGTCTTCAATTTATGAAAATGTTGTCCTCTGCTAAAATATGTTTCTGTATTTATGCGGGCATATTTCTCTCTATTATATCTATCTAAAAATAGATATTTGTACGCTATATATGTGTATACACAAATACACACATACATATCTTGGAAAGTGAAGATAGATCTTTATATATATGTTTTTTCTTCAAAGTCTTTATTGAACGTGTTCCAATATTGCTTCTGTTTTGTGTTTTGGTGTTTTGACTTGCGAGGCAGCTGGGAATGTTAGCTTCCTGAGCAGGGCAGGGATCAAACCGTCACCCTCTGCCCTGGAAGGCAAAGTCTCAACCACTGAACCACTAGAGAAGTCCCTGTATATTATTAAAAAAACAAAACAAAAGAAAACACCTTAGTTCACGCTAAGGTTTCCAGAACAATGAACAGAAAAGGCCATAGAGGCTATCCTTACCTTCCTCCTTCTTGAATTGGTCAGGGTGAGCAATTGTCCCCAGTGTCCACCTCTGTGCTTCCCACTGGCTTCCTTCCTTTCTCTTTTGTCTGCTCAGATTGAAGCCCTCTGGGCTGGGCAAAGGGAGGTCATGCCCACCTTCTCTGCTATCTGTTCTCATCTCTCTAGACCTTCGGAGGGCCAGCTTCCAGGACAAGGTGTCCCCCAAGCCCCACCAGAGTTCTACCATCTTGGTGCTGCTTTTCACAGCCTGGGAACTAAAGGTTGCCGTGACATCCTGTCTCCCAGAGACGCAAAGGCACAGATGGCTTTGGTGTCCATTATCTGCTTTCTTTCTTCCCCAGTCCCAGACGTTCACCTAAACCTCAGCCTGGGGGGCTTCTCTGGTTGTCCAGTGGTTGAGAATCTGCTTGTCAATTCAGGGGACTCAGGGTCCATCCTTGGTCTGGGAAGATTTCACATACTGCGGAGCAACTAAACCTGTGCTCTGGAACTAGAGAGTAGCCCCCAGTTGCTGCAGCTGGAGAAAGCCTGTGTGTAGCAATGAAGACCCAGAACGGCATTCTTCCCGCCCCCCGCCCCCCCCCCCCCCCCGCCAAAAATCAACCTAGGAGCCCCCACTGGCTTCTGGTGTGTACTTTCTGAAATTCGGCCTAATGTTTCTTTATGTTGTATAGTCGCTAAGTTGTGATAGACTTTGCGACCCCATGGACTGTAGCTCCGCCAGGGTCCTCTGTCCATGGGATTCTCCAGGCAAGAATACTGGAGTGGGTTGCCACGCCCTCCTCCAGGGGAATCTTCCTGACCCAGGGATCAAGCCCGTGTGTCCTGCATTGGAGGGCAGACACATTACCACTGAGCCACGTGGGAAGCACCATGGAAGTGTTTCTCTTTTTTTCGTCTGTTTTGTTCAGTTGCTTAGTTTGTCTGACTCTTTGTGACCCCATGGACTGCAGCACGCCAAGTCTCCCTGTCCATCATCAAATCCCAGAGTTTGCTCACACTCATGTCCATTGAGTAGTGATGCCATCCAACCATCTCATCTTCTGTTGCCCCCTTCTCCTCCTGCCTGCAATTTTTTCCAGCTTCGCAGTCTTTTCCAGTCAGTCAGCTCTTTGCACCAGATGGCCAAAGTATTGGAGCTTTAGCTTCAACATCAGTGCTTCCAATGAACACCCAGAACTGCTTTCCTTTAGGATAGACTGGTTGGATCTCCTTGCAGTCCAAGGGCCTCTCAAGAGTCTTCTCCAACACCACAGTTCAAACGCATCAGTTCTTCAGCACTCAGCCTTCTTTAGGGTCCAACTCTCACACTTATACATGGCAACTGGAAAAACCATAACTTGGACTAGATGGAGCTTTGTGGACAAAGTAATGTCTCTGCTTTTGAATATGCTGTCTAGGTTGGTCATCAGTTTTCTTCCAAAGAGCAAGTGTCTTCTAATTTCATGGTTGCAGTCACCATCTGCAGTGGTTTTGGAGCCATTGCTTCCTTTTCCCATTGTTTTCCCATCTAATTTGCAATGTTCAAAGTAATGCTCAAAATTCTCCAAGCTTGGCTTCAACAATACGTGAATCTTGAACCTCCAGATGTTCAAGGTGGTTTTAGAAAAGGCAGAGGAACCAGAGATCAAATTGCCAACATCGGCTAGATCATAGAACAAGCAAGAGAGTTCCAGAAAAACATCTATTTCTGCTTTATTGACTATGCCAAAGCCTTTGACTGTATGGATCACAATAAACTGTGGAAAATTCTGAAAGAGATGGGAATACAAGACCACCTGACCTGCCTCTTGAGAAACCTATATGCAGGTCAGGAAGCAACAGTTAGAGCTGGACATGGAACAACAGACTGGTTCCAAATAGGAAAAAGAGTACATCAAGGCTGTATATTGTCACCCTGCTTATTTAACTTATATGCAGAGTACATCATGAGAAACGCTGGGCTGGAGGAAGCACAAGCTGGAATCAAGATTGCTAGGAGAAATATCAATAACCTCAGATATGCAGATGACACCACCCTTATGGCAGAAAGTGAAGAAGAACTAAAGAGCCTCTTGATGAAAGTGAAAGAGGAGAGTGAAAAAGTTGGCTTAAAGCTCAACTTTCAGAAAACTAAGATCATGACATCCGGTCCCATCACTTCATGGGAAATAGATGGGGAAACAGTGGAAACAGTGTCGAACTTTATTTTGGGGTCTTCAAAACCACTGCAGATGGTGACTGCAGCCATGAAATTAAAAGACGCTTACTCCTTGGAAAGAAAGCTATGACCAACCTAGAGAGCATATTAAAAAGCAGAGACATTACTTTGCCAGGAGAAGTCCGTCTAGTCAATGCTATGGTTTTTCCAGTGGTCATGTACAGATGTGAGGGTTGGACTATAAAGAAAACTGAGTGCCGAAGAATTGATGCTTTTGAACTGTGGTGTTGGAGGAGACTCTTGAGAGTCCCTTGGACTGCAAGGAGATCCAACCAGTACATTCTAAAAGAAATCAGTCCTGAGTGTTCATTGGAAGGACTGATGCTAAAGCTGAAACTCCAAAACTTTGGCCACCTGATGGGAAGAACTGACTCACTGGAAAAGACGCTGATGCTGGGAAAGATTGAAGGTGGGAGAAGAAGGGGACGACAGAGGATGAGATGGTTGGGTGGCATCACAGACTCGATGGACATGAGTTTGGGTGAACTCTGGGAGTTGGTGATGGACGTGGAGGCCTGGCGTGCTGCAGTCCCTGGGGTCGCAAAGAGTCAGACACGACTGAGCAACTGAACTGAACTGAACCCTATCTATTTGCCATGAAGTGATGGGACCAGAGGCCATGATCTTAGTTTTTTTTGAATGTTGAGTTTTAAACCAACATTTGATATTTTTGTGAATGTTAAGTTTCTCTGTTTGTTGCTTTTAAAAACTGTCTTATTGCACTGCTGTTCTGTTCTTTTCTTTCGTTCTGTTTATGAGCTTCCTGTCTCTTTGGGATGGCATGGTTATGTTGCCTCCTCCGGCTGCTGGCTCTCCCGCTGGAAGGCTCTGTCTACCCTCTTAGCTCCTTTCCTGATGTTTTGCTCTTTCGTTTTAGCTCATCTGTGGCACAGTTTTGAAAAATGTTTAACGGCAGTCTGGTGGGCCCTCTCTGGGCGCTGAAACATGTGCTTCAGAGCAATATTCTCTTTGCTTCTGTGAGTCCCCCTTTGAGTTCCCATGTGAATTTCTTGGTTTCAGGTTCCATCCCAAGAAATGAACAAAGCTGAAGTCTGAACACTGAGCATAGCAAAAGCCCAGGCTTCTTACGTCTTCAGATGACTGTTTCTCCTGCTTGACACAGGCTGGGGGCATGGCCGAGCTGCCTGGTCCCTCACCACTGGATAGTTTTTTTTCCCCGTTTCCCTTTTGGGGTGGGCAGATTTCAAGGGTGGTGGCTTTCCTTTAAGGGGGCAGTGCAAGCTTCGTCCTCTTGGTATAGCTTCACCGCCCCTCCTCCTGTTATGTGGGGACCATCAGCATGCAGGCCACGGAGCCCACAAAGCCAGTGAACCCGGCCCAGTCATTCTGTTGCTTTCTCTTCCTCCCGCTGGATGCTTCATTGCTTCTTCATGCCTGACACGCTTGCATATTCCTGCCACCAAGCTCCCGCTCTGCCCCCCAAGCTCTTTTCTTTTTACAGCTTATTTTTATTTGCCTATTTATATTTATCATTTTATTTTTGGCCACACTGGGTCTTCGTTGCTGGAGAATTCCAGGCTGGCTTTTCCTGAAACTAAATGATTAATCAAGTATCCATTATAGAGCCGTTTGTCAAGAC
Organism: Ovis canadensis; assembly: GCF_042477335.2. Lineage (NCBI taxonomy): Eukaryota > Metazoa > Chordata > Mammalia > Artiodactyla > Bovidae > Ovis > Ovis canadensis. The sequence goes on along the minus strand of NC_091727.1, from coordinate 6,429,286 downwards.
TATGCTATATGTATTAATTATCTATCCTCTATCTGTTCATCATCTCCCTATCTATTTACCTATCTATCTGTTTATCTGTCATGTCTCTCTCTCATCTATCCACCCACCTGTTGGTCATCTTATCTCCTTTCTAGAGCTTTGCTCAGTTATGCGATTAACAAATGAGTATTTTTCGATTTGGGGCTGCTGCTGCTGCTAAGTCACTTCAGTTGTGTCCGACTCTGTGCGACCCCATAGATGGCAGCCCACTAGGCTCCGCCATCCCTGGGATTCTCCAGGCAAGAACACTGGAGTGGGTTGCCATTTCCTTCTCCAATGCATGAAAGTGAAAAGTGAAAGTGAGGTCGCTCAGTCGTGTCCTCAGTGACCCCATGGACTGCAGCCCACCAGGCTCCTCTGTCCATGGGATTCTCCAGGCAAGAGTACTGGAGTGGGTTGCCATTGCGATTTGGGTCAGAGGATATTAATATCTCCAGAATTTGAGAGATTTTGATGCTTTAAACGCAGACGATGTCCGTGCTTTAAATGTCTGATGTCTGTGTCCACATATTGAGTCGCCTTTACAACTGTGTGCGTGTTTCCATGTATCTTTACACGTGTACGCTTCCCAACGTTCAGACCGTGTCTTTACAGCTTATCTCTACTGCGTGCAAACTGACTTACAGTAGGTTTTTCTTCATCATTCCTAACAGGATCTGAGGGCTATGAGGTTCTTAAAGGACCTGAATCAGAGTTAGGAATGGGCTTGCCTCACCCTGCGCTTTTGAAAAAGCCTTCCCAGGCTGGGAGAACGGGGTCACTGCTCAAGCGAGGGGACTTCTGTGGGCCACGTGGGGGTGGTGGACAGGGAGGCCCTGAGCCCTGGGTCTGGCACAGGGTGCAGATTCAGAAACACCCCTTCTGATTGCTACCTTATCATCCATCATTCCCCCTCCTCCTTCCTTTGTGCAGTTTTCTTGATGAATTCTAGTGCCCTGCCCAGCACGTACTCCTAGGGACGAATGAAAGAAGGCCGTCTGAAACCTGTCCCCCTTTTTGTAGAGAGCAGACAAGAAGAACAAGCTTCTCAGAGAGTCTTCCCTCCCCCGCTCAATTTTCACAGCTCGCTTCCCTAATGCCTGCGTTAGTGGTACCCACTGGCAGCACACCAGGCCTCCCTGTCCATCACCAGCTCCTGGAGCCTACTCAAACTCACATCCATCGAGTCGGTGATGCCATCCAACCCACCCCATTATTCACCTAAACCTTCTCAGCCCTAGAGAGGGGGTGCGGGACACAGACAGTGAAAGCTACAGGAAGGAACTCTGCCCCCCTCCAACTTTCAGCGTGGTTTGCTCTACTTGACATCACCGCACCTTTAAAGGGGAGGATAGGCGTAAAACTCGTTCCCGCGGTTGAGAAGGGCTATTTATGAAGGTAGGAGGGGGTCTGGGAGGTGTGGTCTTGGAGCACAGCGTGAAAGAGAGCGAGAAGGTGGGACGTTGCAGCCTCTGATCAGCACGTGGTACGGGTGAGAGACTTGTACCATCCAAACAGACCAAGTCCATCCTCCCATCGTAGTCTTTCTGGTGTCAGGCTGGGTCAGGGCGGTTCGCACGTGTTTTAAATCCTCGTGGAAAAGGTGACATCCCTGTGACTGCCCTGGTTGCCCAGTGGTTAGGACTCCACCCTCCCAGTGCAGGGGCGTCCGGGTTTGATCCCTGATCAAGGAAGTAGATCCCATATGCTGCACCTAAGACCCAGTGCAGGAAGACCCAACCAGTCCATCCTAAAGGAAATCAGTGCTGAATATTCGTTGGAAGGACTGCTGCTGAAGCTGAAGCTCCAATACTCTGGCCCCCTGATGCGAAGAACTGACTCACTGGAAAAGACCCTGATGCTGGGAAAGATTGAGGGCGGGAGGAGAAGGGGACGACAGAGGATGAGCTGCTTGGATGGCATCACCAACTTGATGGTCACGAGTTTGAGCAAGCTCTGAAAGTTGGTGATGGACAGGGAGGCCTGGCGTGCTGCCGTCCATGGGGTTGCAGAGAGTCAGGCACAACTGAGCGAATGAACTGAACTGAGGACCCAGCGAAGCCAAATAAGTACATAATTTGTTTTTTTTAAAGTGACATCCCGAAGCCCGTATGATGGAGTTGAGGAACAGAGACGCTGTGTAGCTTGCCCGGGATCACACAGCCAGTACGTTGTAGAGCAGAGATTTTAAACTGCTTTTCATTGTTACATTGCATCGTTGCTCAAATCAAGCAACACGAAGCTTCTCAGAAGACAGTATCTCGTGTTCATTGGGTGTAGCTTTTTTTAAAATAGGGAGAGATACTAGGGAAGAGTGAGGGCAGAATAGTAGTTTAAGGATCAGAGCCTAAAAGGAAGAGTCTGTATGAAAAATAAAGTCTGTCAGCTCTGGTGAGTTCCCGAGCCTGTGTTATTAGGCAATGTCGTAACAAGTAGCACAGGGACTTGAACATGTAAAAACAAAAGCTTGCAGAGTTTAACCAGGACAAGGCTTTTCTGTTGACCTACTGGGAGTTTGCTTGGGGTAGGGGGATGGTTGTGTTCCTTCTACGCTGGTTCTCAGAATCTGGGTTTCATGGAGACTGCATTTCCCCAAGTACCATTTGGTTGGACTTGAGTAGGTGGTGTCTGCATACTAAAACCTAAAAATAGACATCAGTAGAACTCGAGGTTTAACAAATCTCTACATTCTCTTTCTGTTCCCGCTGGGGGGACCTTCTTGGGGAACGGCTTTGGCGGAAGCTGTGATCGTTACGTGAGACTCGCAGGAGCCGAGGTTAAGATGAATGAGTCGACAAGAAGGTCACAGAGGTGACAAGGCTGGCCTGGTGAATTTCAGCAGGAGCTGTAAAGCATTCCTAGAATGCCCGTGTTACCAACAGTGACTTTGGTTGCTGTGCCCTCGTGAAGGGGAGACGATCACTAACAGGAAAACCCTGAATTCTTTTCCATTACTTTTCAAACGTGCATTGACAGAAGCGTGAAGGGAAGAAGTGAAGTAATGTCGCTCAGCCATGTCCGACTCTTTGTGACCCCATGCGGACTGTAGCCTACCAGGCTCCTCCGTCCATGGAACTTTCCAGGCAGGAATACTGGAGTGGGTTGCCATTTTCTTCCCCAGGGGATCTTCCCAATCCAGGGGTAGAACCCAGGTCACATTGCAGGCAGATGCTTTATGGTCTGAGCCACCAGGAAAGCCCCAATAAGCATGAAGGGAAGAAACCCATAAAAGAGAATAGCACACAGCCTCTCACGATTTTAACCATAGTTAAGCACAGTGTAGACTCTCAGAGCCCAGAAGAGTCTGATCTTTGTGGAAGGCTGTTCCTCACCATGACACCCTTGGTTTAGGGTCACTGAGAATGTGACACTCGAGTTTGATGAGTCAGGAGAAGCTTGTTCTCAACCCTGAGATTTTCCGAGAGGAAAAACTGGTGCTTGAGTGTGTGTGTGTGTGTGTGTGTGTGTGTGTGTGTGTACATGTACATGTGTGTGTGTAAAAAGAGCCAATTTGTCCTGATTTTCTATTTTCTTAGCAAACACTAGATATGAACGAGAATGGATATGGGAGAGAGGCAGAAATCCAGATAATAATCTGAATTTAAATGGATGGTGTTGCAGGAATGGTTTATTTATTTATTGATTTTAATTTTTATTTTTACTTTATTTTACTTTACAATACTGTATTGGTTTCGACATACATTGACCTGAATCCACCATGGGTGTACATGCGATCCCAACATGAACCCCCTCCCACCTCCCTCCCCACAACATCCCTCTGGGTCATCCCCATGCACCAGCCCCAAGCATGCTGCATCCTGCATCAGACATAGACTGGTGATTCGATTCTTACATGATAGTATACATGTTTCAATGCCATTCTCCCAAATCATCCCACCCTCTCCCTCCCCCTCTGAGTCCAAATGTCCGCTATACACATCTGTGTCTTTTTTGCTGTCTTGCATACAGGGTCATCATTGCCATCTTTCTAAATTCCATATATATGTGTTAGTATACTGTATTGGTGTTTTTCTTTCTGGCTTACTTCACTCTGTATAATGGGCTCCAGTTTCATCCATCTCATCAGAACTGATTCAAATGTATTCTTTTTAATGGCTGAGTAATACTCCATTGTGTATATGTACCACAGCTTTCTTATCCATTCATCTGCTGATGGACATCTAGGTTGTTTCCATGTCCTGGCTATTATAAACAGTGCTGCGATGAACATTGGGGTACATGTGTCTCTTTCAATTCTGGTTTCCTCGGTGTGTATGCCCAGCAGTGGGATTGCTGGGTCATATGGCAGTTCTATTTGCAATTTTTAAAGAAATCTCCACACTGTTCTCCATAGTGGCTGTACTAGTTTGCATTCCCACCAACAGTGTAGGAGGGTTCCCTTTTCTCCACACCCTCTCCAGCATTTATTGCTTGCAGATTTTTGGATCGCAGACATTCTGACTGGTGTGAAGTGGTACCTCATTGTGGTTTTGATTTGCATTTCTCTAATAATGAGTGATGTTGAGCATCTTTTCATGTGTTTGTTAGCCATCCATATGTCTTCTTTGGAGAAATGTCTATTTAGTTCTTTGGCCCATTTTTTGATTGGGTCGTTTATTTTTCTGGAATTGAGCTGCATAAGTTGCTTGTATATTTTTGAGATTAGTTGTTTGTCAGTTGCTTCATTTGCTATTATTTTCTCCCATTCAGAAGGCTGTCTTTTCACCTTACTTATGTTTTCCTTTGTTGTGCAGAAGCTTTTAATTTTAATTAGATCCCATTTGTTTATTTTTGCTTTTATTTCCAGAATTCTGGGAGGTGGATCATAGAGGATCCTGCTGTGATTTATGTCGGAGAGTGTTTTGCCTGTGTTCTCCTCTAGGAGTTTTATAGTTTCTGGTCTTACATTTAGATCTTTAATCCATTTTGAGTTTATTTTCGTGTGCGGAGTTAGAAAATGATCTAATTTCATTCTTTTACAAGTGGTTCTTCCAAACTCATTCTATGAGGCCACCATCACCCTAATACCAAAACCTGACAAAGATACTACAAAAAAGGAAAACTACAGGCCAATATCACTGATGAACATAGATGCAAAAATCCTCAATAAAATTCTAGCAATTAGATTCCAACAACACATTAAAAAGATCAGGAATGGTTTAATAAGCCTAGGAGCCCTTGAACCCATCAGCTAGGAAAAACAAATGAATGTAACCATCTTTCAAATTATGTGTTCTTAACATTGATTAACTGCTTTCTGAAAACGTATTCTATGTTACGGCCACATCAGATGCGCTCTATTACAATGTATGTGAGCTTACAGAGCATCAGTCACACTGTGGACCCCTTGCGCACGTGGGTGTATGGGAGTGAATTGCAAATGATGTCCCTTAAACAGCAGATGGAGACATCCAAAGCTAGTTTAAAGCATGAGCTCGGTCAGCCTTCAAGTATGGGAGCCTAGAAAAGACCTCTTGGTGTTTTTCTCATCGTTATCTTCTTAGGGCAATCTGTCATTGTTCATTTTCTATTAGATCAGCCTTTATCTATAGCTGAGAACATTTTCACATAAATTTTATTTCGTCCAAGGGTGAGAAAGAAGAACCTTGGATGACATGAAGTTCATGTGCGTTTGAGCCTCCAAAAAGCAGAACCAATTTTCCTTTGCTACAAAGAAAAAAGAAGTCTCTGGTAATAAGCTCAGAACTTTAAAAACTGTAATAAGTCTCTCAGGTCAAGAAAGGTAGTAAATCTAGTGAAAACGAGATTAAAGGGACCAGGAACAGGCATCCTTCAAGATCCAAATGGTGGATTGTGGAGTAGGTACAGTGGCTGAGCTCACATGGCGTTTGGGGATCTAAAAATATGCATATCACTGGTGAATACCTAAAAGTTAGCACAATATTACAATATAGCTGGCAATTGGAAATGTAAATTAATATCAACTGGATAAGGTTTGGTTTAAATATGTGAGAAAAATACAATGCAATGCAATAAAACTCCAAAAATAACAAAAGTGAGAATTCCTCACCTACATAAGAAACTGTGTACTGAAGAAGGGCAAATAAAAATTGAGACGTAACAAAAAATGAACAAAATGAATGCAAATCTGTAAAAATTTGTAGAGAAATGTGAGTATGAGGAGAGTAAACATTTTTCCTTCCTGAAAAGTGATTTAAAAGAAATCTCTCTGAAGGTCATGTATACATGTGTGCTAAGTTACAAAGGTCTGACTCTTTGCAACCCCATGGACTGTAGCCCGCCAGGCTCCTCTATCCATGGGATTCTCCAGGCAAGAATACTGGAGTGGGTTGCCATGGCCTCCATCAGGGTATCTTCTCAACCCTGGGATCAAACCCATGTCTCTTACATCTCTGGCATTGGCAGGCGAGTTCTTGACCACTAGCACCACCTGGGAAGCCCACCTCTAAAGGTCACCTACACATAAATGCTATCACAGGATTCTGAAGCTCAGTGAGTCTGTGTCCAAGAAACTTCCGGCCAGGAAAAATCACTTTGCAGCAGAGACAGGGTGTGGTTGGAAGGGGAGGTTTTGTATTTTACAGAAATGGTAGTCAGGTGGATCAACCTAGAGGCTGTTATAGAGGGTGAAGGAAGACAGAAAGAGAAAAATATATATATATATTAACGCATATATGTGAAATCTAGAAAAATGGTACCGATGAGCCTCCCTGCAGGGAAGGAATGGAGATGCGGACGCAGATAACAGACTTGTGAATACAGCAGGGGAAGGAGATGGTGGGATGAGTTGAGAGAGTAGCATTGACATATATACACTGCCCTGTGTGAAATAGATGGCAAGTGGGAAACTGCTGTATACCGCAGGGGGCTCAGCTGGGTGCTCTGTGATGACCTAGAGGGGTGGGTTGGGGGTGGGAGGGAAGCTCAAGATATATATATATATATATATATATATATATATATATATATATCTTATATATATATTATATTATGGCTGCTTCATGTTGTTGTACGGTAGAAAGCAACATAACGTTATAAAGCAATTTTCCTCCAATTAAAAAATAAATTAGCATCGGGTGAAGCATCCGCCTGCAATGCAGGACATGTCGCTTCAATATCTGGGTCGGGAAGATCATCCCCTGGAGAAGGGAATGGCAACCCACTCCAGGATTCTTGCCTGGGAAATCCATGCACAGAGGAGCCTGGCGGGCTACAAAGGTTGCAAAGAGTCAGGCACGACAGAGCAACTAACTGTCATGCACTTCCAAGGGGAAGACTTCCCCGGTGGCTCAGATGGTAAAGAGTCTGCCTGCCAATTCAGGAAATGTGGGTTCGATCCCCGGGTCAGGAAGATCCACTGAAGAAGTGAATGGCAACCCACTCCAGGATTCTGAGAACCCTATGGACACAGGAGCCTGGTGGGCAATATAGTCCATGGGGTTGCAAAGAGCTGGACACGACTAACACCTTCAAGAGGAATCCCAAGACCTGTAGGATCGCCACCTGTGAGATCCAAAGGACTGGGGTCCCACACATATACAACCATCTACCTCTGGACACCAGAATTCTGTTCTTAAAAGCTCAAAGATCTGTGTAAAGCTAACACGTGGGGAGCCTAAAACACAACAGAGATGTAGCCTTGGGAAATGTGAATTTTCTCCAAAGACGGGGTACTGATGGTTGACGTGCCTTCCACTGAGAAAATGTCAACCAGCAAGACGCCTGCCACGTGTCCCTGCCTTCTGTTCACTTCTTCACGGCGATGGCTGCGAAATCGGGTTGCTGGATGTGCGGCTGGTCTCCTTGCTAGATGAGAAGGGAAATCGGTTCTGGTTTGTAAGTAAGAATGAGGTTTCCCTACCCAGGGAGGATCCCTGTTTTAAGAGGGAAGAACAGAAAGGAAAAAAGAAGACGTGGATGAGTCCCTGGGTTGGCAGCACTCATGCAGAGATGTTCATGAGCAGAAGGCCATGGTACGGAGAAGCATCTCAGCGAGAATCTCCCAGTGGTGGAATGGAGGGGCCTCCGTTCAGTTCTGTTCAAGGCTATGGCACAGAAGAGCGTCTCAGCGAGAATCTCCCAGTGGCGGAATGGAGGGGCCTCCGTTCAGTTCTGTTCAAGGCTATGGCATAGAAGAGCGTCTCAGCGAGAATCTCCCAGTGGCGGAATGGAGGGGCCTCCGTTCAGTTCCGTTCAGTCGCTCAAGTCATGTCCGATGCTTTGCGACCCCATGGACTGCAGCACGCCAGGCTTCCCTGTCCATCACCAACTCTTGGAGCTTGCGTAGAGATACAGAATGCTCCCTCCCACACAGGGACATAAAGTAGAGCAGCTTTCCTGATAGCTCAGTTGGTTAAGAATCCATCTGCAGTGCAGGAGACCCCGGTTTGATTCCTGGTTCGGGAAGATCCCCTGGAGAAGGGATAGGCTACCCACTCCAGAATTCTTGGGCTTCCCTTGTGGTTCAGCTGGTGAAGAATCCACCTGCCATGTGGGAGACCTGGGTTCGACCCCTGGGTTGGGAAGATCCCCTAGAGAAGGAAAAGGCTGCCCACTCCAGCATTCTGGCAGGGAGAATTCCATGGACTGTATAGTCCATGGGGTCGCAAAGAGTCGGACATGACTGAGCGACTTTCACTTTCACTTTCAGAGCAGTTTAGTGGGCTTCCCAGGTGGCACTAATGGTAAAGAACCCACCTGCCAATGCAGGAGATGTAACAGATGTGAGTTTGATCCCTGGGTTGGGGAGACTCCCTGGAGGAGGTCATGGCAACCCACCCAGTGTCCTTGCCTGAGAAATCCCATGGACAGAGGAGCCTGGCAGGTTACAGTCCATGGGGGTGCAAAGAGTCGAAAAGAAGTTATTTAGCATGCATGCATGCAGAGCCTCATTCCATAAAACATAAAGCCCACAGATAAGGCTAAGAGATGATGCCTGTTAAGTGAAGTACAGTTGCCTGTCCAAGGAAAAGATTAACTTGTTTTCTTCTGAAGTCGGCAGATTCTGAACATCATTTCTTTTGTAGAGCAGAACTTGTAACCCTTTTACTTATTGGGTTACTTTTCTCGGAGGCGGACAGGTTTCTCACCATAATCCAATCACTTTCCAGGGCATATTGTGGGTCTTACTTGTCCAGAACAGCAGCCGCAGCACCTAAACCAGTTCTTGGTCCAATAGCTTTTTCTTAAATATGTGTTTAACATGGAGAGAGAAGACTTGATTATTTTCTCGACCCCATGGACTATAGCCTGCCAGGCTCCTCTGTCTATGGGATTTCCCCGGCCAGAACACTGGAGTGGGTAGCCATTCCCTTCTCCGGGGGATCTTCCCAACACAGGGATCAAACCTGGGTCTCCCGCATTGCAGTCAGGTTGATCTTTACCATCTGAGCCACCAGGTATCAATATTAATTAATTAATATTTGTGAGCAGTCCTGTGGAGACTCTACTGAGCCTGTGGAGAATTCTGTGGATCTTGGTATCCCTACCGTTCCATCTCATGAATTAACTGTACCCTTTCTCTGCTGTGGGACCCCACCGATCTGTTTTAGGGACCTGAAACTCACTAAGGAGGGCTCTTAAGACCAGCAAGGAACAAGCCCTTGTGTGCCCACTGTTTGCCTATCAGCATGCCCTTTTCTGCATTCTTTACGGTGCTGATCATGGACAAGAAGAGTGATGGGTTCCAGCCCAGCGTGTGTTTGTTGTGATACAGATGGTTTTGCTTGTCAGGCAGCTTTGTTGGTCTTAAAGCCAGAAGACTTGGATTTGAGTCTTAGCTTTCACTTGTCATCCTTAGGAGAACCAAACAAGAGTGAATCTTTAGGTGCACCAAGCATGCTCCCCAAAGCTTCCCTGCAGAGTGTTTGTTTTTCTGAGCCTTCTCTTGAGGCTTTTTTTTTTTTTTAATGCTTTCCATTGTACTTTGGTAATTTAGGAGAAGTTGAGAACAAATACTTAATTGCTATATTTCAAAATAATAAGCTGTTTTATCTTTTTTTTAAAAAATAGCTGCTTGCCCTGATTTGCTGAAGTGTAGCATGCTAAGAAATTTACATTCACAGGACACTTTTCCTTAGGAGTGTTTATGGAAAACTGATCACCACTGTGAAAACTTTTTTTATGGAAAACTGATCTCCGAAGAATTGATGCTTTTGAATTGTGGTGTTGGAGAAGACTCTTGAGAGTCCCTTGGACAGCAAGGAGATCAACCCAGTCCACCCTAAAGGAAATCAGTCCTGAATACTCATTGGAAGGACTGATGCTGAAGCTCCAAGACTTTGGCCACCTGATGAGAAGAACTGACTCACTGGAAAAGACCCTGAGGCTGGGAAAGATTGCAGGCAGGAGGAGAAGGGGATGCAGAGGATGAGATGGTTGGATGGCCTCACTGACTCAATGGACACAAGTTTGAGCAAGCTCTGGGAGTTGGTGATGGACAGGGAGGCCTGGCATGCTGCAGTCCATGGGGTTGCAAAGAGTCGGATATGACTGAGCAACTGAACTGAACTGAGCACAACTGTAGTCCCTTATCCTGAGGAACCCAAATGCTTACCTTATGCAAAAGTAATGGAAATATTAGGTGGCACAGGATTTAAAATATATGACAGTGAATCAGGAACTCTGCCTAACTGCATATTGATGGCAGCAGACACCCTGTCCAGGGCCATGAGGGATGGCAATGTAACAAAGCAAGGGGCTTAGAGAACAGAGAGACCCAGCCTGTTCAGCTTTGTCCCCACTTTTAGAATATTTTATTCACCAACAGTTTATTAAATTCTTAGGATGTAGAATTGAGAAGCATTAGAATCCCATGTAGGATCTACTCTTGGGATGTAGAATTGGTGGTTTTCCCTGACAGCTCATTTGGGAAAGACTCCACCTGCAATGCAGGAGACCCCGGTTCAATTCCTGGGTTGGAGAGATCTGCTGGAGAAGGGATGGGCTACCCACTCCAGTCTTCTCGGGCTTCCGTGGTGGCTCAGCTGGGAAAGAATCTGCCTGCAAGGCAGGAGGCCTGGGTTCAGTCCCTGAGTTGGGAAGATCCCCTGGAGAAAGGAAAGGCTACCCACTCCAGTATTCCGACCTAGAGAATTCCATGGACTATACAGTCCATGGGGTCACAAAGAGTCAGACATGACCGACTGACTTTCACTTTCAGGTGATCTGATGGTAGAAGCTGCTCTGGGCAGCTGAAAACAGCAGTCTCCAAGCTCTGATTCAGTGCCCTGTTAGGAAAGTTGATATAAAGATGGATCGGTGTTGTGAAGGGCATTTGTATATGTCTACCTTCCAATATCAGAGAAGGCAATGACACCCCACTCCAGTACTCTTGCCTGGAAAATCCTATGGATGGAGGAGCCTGGTAGGCTGCAGTCCATGGGGTCGCTAAGAGTTGGACACGACTCGCTCGCGTATATCAAGAACTCTTTTTGAGAGCAGCACATGAATTTGCTCTTATGTTTGAATCTTTAATCCTTGCACTGTTGTTGACATTACAGCTCCAGGATCTTCCCCAGAGATTAATATCCTCCGTCAACATTTATTGATCCAGAATTAGACGGGGCAGATTTATAGCTTGGAAAGTGTAAGACAGAGTTAGAGAATCTTGGAGTTATGATCGTCCCTTTCAAGAATGCTGGTAGGGGAAACAGGTGGGAAAGGGTCAGCTCTGATGACCAGGCAGGGTGATGGCCGGGAGGCGGAGATTAGGTGGGAGCAGTGATTGTTCTGGAAGTGTCTCCTCCTACTTAACTGTGCCCACGCATGACTTTGTGACTCAGGGGAGGCGTGGTGGGTGGGTTAGCGGTGACAGTACGGACAGCTCTTGCAGATCTTGGCTGTTGTTTCTGCCATTTCTCCAAAGCTGACGGGCTGGGACACCTGTGCACATGGACATCTTTGTTCAACCTGGATGAATTCCACTCAGACTCCAGTAGCTCCCTGACTTATCACAGCTGTGGTGCACGGCCAATACCAGGCAGGCCCATGCAGGCTAGAAGAGGCAGGCCACGGGGTCTGGCCCCTCTGATGGGCTCGTGGAGCTAGTCGGCATCTGTGAGAGAAATGGGACTTCATGCCTGGGGATTTTTCAGCCAAGGAGAAAAGGCAGGCAGAAGTGGGGGTTAGGAGGAAAGAAAAGAAAAGCTATGCATAGCAACAGTTAGGGATAATCAATCACAGGCAGGTTGGTTGAAGGAACGGTTTTTGTAGAGAGGCATGTTTGCCTCAGTGGAAACAGTGGAAACAGTGATAGACTTTATTTTGGGGGGGACTCCAAAATCACCGCAGATGGTGACTGCAGCCATGAAATTAAAAGATGTTTGCTTCTTGGAAGAAAAGCTATGACCAAGCTAGACAGCATATTAAAAAGCGGAGACATTGCTTTGCCAACAAAGGTCCATCTAGTCAAGGCTATGGTTTTATCAGTAGTCACGTATGGATGTGAGAGTTGGACTATAAAGAAAGCTGAGCGCTGAAGAATTGATGTTTTTGAACTGTGGTGTTGGAGAAGGCTCTTGAGAATCACTTGGACTGCAAGGAGATCCAACCAGTCCATCCTAAAGGGAATCAGTCCTGAATATCCATTGGAAGGACTGATGCTGAAGCTGAAACGCCCATCCTTTGGCCACCTGATGCGAATTGCTGACTCATTGGAAAAAATCCTGATGATGGGAAAGACTGAAGGCGGGAGGAGAAGGGGGCGACAGAGGATGAGATGGCTGCATGGCATCACTGATTCAATGGACATGAGTTTGAGTAAACTCTGGGAGTTGGTGATGGACAGGGAGGCCTGGCATGCTGCTGTCCATGCGGTCACAAAGAGTCAGACATGAGTGGGCAACTGAACGGAATGGAACTGAAGCTCCCGGCTTGGGGGTCCTGTTTCACGCTTTGATATCCTACATCTGAGTTATCCCAGTCTTCATGAATCTCCTCCCCCGAGCTGCCTGGCACCTAAACGCCATCACCTGCTTTCAAGCCCTGGTTTCTTCTCCTGGATTGTCATCTGTAGATGTCCCAGCCTTTCTGCTCAAAGGGACTCCTGGCTGACTGTGACTCTGAAGGAAGAGGGTCAGTGTTCTCCGGGCGCTACTTACACTCTGCTCGTATCCTAAGGGCGACCCCGGGCTGGTGTCCGAGGAAGCGCTTCATCTGGCAGCCTTGATGACTGTGTTCTCCACAAAGGACACTGGAGGGACCCAAGGAACCCTTTCCCCATTGTTATGTGGCAGGTGATTTCAGTGTGTGTGTGTGAGTGTGATTTCTGTCCCTTTTCCCCAAGGAGCTTTTGACAATATCGGGAGATACAGCTGGGAGGTGGCAGGGAATACTACATCTAGGAGGTAAAGGTCAGGGATGGTTCCCCACGTTGAATGCACAGGATAGACCCTGACAGCAAAGGATTATCCAGCTTCAATTAAAAAAGAATAAAATAATGCCATTTGCAGCAACAGGGATGGACCTAGAGGGTGTCCCGCTAGGTGAAGTAAGTCAGAGAAGGAGAAATATCTTATCACACCCCTTATATGTGGGCTCTAAAAAGAAATGGTACAAATGGATTTACAAAACAAGGAGACTCACAGACTTAGAGAATGAACTTATAGTTGCCTGTACACAATGCTGTGTTTATCATGGAGAGCCAGCAAGGACCTGCTGGACAGCACAGGGGTCTCTGCTCAATGCTCTGTAATAACCTTATGGTTCCCAGGGGGAAGGATGGGGGAAGGGACAGTTAGCCAGTTTGGGATGGACATGGACACACTGCTGTGTTTAACATGGAGAACCAGCAAGGAGCTGCTGGACAGCACAGGGAACTCTGATCAATGCTCTGTAATAACCTTATGGTCCCCAGAGGGGAAGGATGGGGGAAGGGACAGTTAGGGAGTCTGGGATGGACATGGACACAGTGCTGCATTTAACATGGAGAGCCAGCAAGGACCTGCTGGACAGCACAGGGATCTCTGCTCAATACTCTGTAATGACCTTATGGTTCCCAGGGAGAAGGATGGGGGAAGGGATAGTTAGGGAGTCTGGGATGGACATGGACACACTGCAGTATTTATCATGGAGAACCAGCAAGGACCTGCTGGACAGTACAGGGAACTCTGCTCAATGCTCTGTAATAACCTTATGGTCACCAGGGGGAAGGATGGGGGAAGGGACAGTTAGGGAGTTTGGTATGGACATGGACACACTACTGCATTTATCATGGAGAACCAGCAAGGACCTGCTGGACAGCACAGGGAATTCTGCTCCGTGTCATGTGGCAGCCTGGATGGGAGGGGAGTTTGTAGGAGAAAGGATGCATGTATGGCTGGGTCTGTATACGCTGTTCCCCTGAAACTGTCACAACGTAGTTAATTGGCTATACTCCAATATAAAATTAAAAGTTAAAAGAAGAAAACGAATTATCTAGCTTCAGAAGCCCAGACTGACAGGTTTGAGGGACCCTGCTGTAAACCACTTGGGATACAAGCCTCTTTTGAAAAGGAAGCTGTAGAAGAGATAGACAGAGAGACCGGTAAAGGTGAATTCTCACTCCAGAATTTACCAGCTTAATCGGCAGGGTGAGGAGTGACTGACCTGAACTGAGCTGAAGGAGCAGTCTCACACACACACTGCAGACAGGATAAATTGGTAAAAGTAGATGAAGGGGAACATAGACAATTAAAAATTACCTAAGTAGCACGGAGGTCTGGAAATCTTAGGAAGACACTCTTAGGACTTTGAATAAATGAAAGCAGTCGGTGTAACATTTCTGCACTAAACCAATCTCCATTTAAAAAAAAAACAAAACAAAACACAAACAGTGAAGGACAGCCCTAAACTTGGGGCTGAACTTGGGAAAATCCTATTGCTCTGTAGGTACATTACCATGTGTATTAATACTTGGTATCAGCTGACAGTCTCAGAGGTTAGGAGACGCCTGATTTGTGATTCTAAGTCAGTTGTATCACAGCAAAGGCAAAACCAGCAAACACCTACTCGTGACAGATTTTAAAAAGGGACAAGAGTCTTGGGAAACAGAAGCTTTGCAATTATCAGCCATGCGTTATTGAAGGAAGCTTACTGGGTACCAGGAGATAGGCAAAGTCTTTCTCCCCACTGGCTCTCTGTGTTGCCTAGCTCTGTTGCTTCCCATGGGAGATACAATCTGTGACTTTCTTTCAGTCACAGATGACTCCTGCTGAAGAAGCCTAAAGGTCCTTCTCTGCCTTCCCTAACTGAGATGGAGTGTAAGGGAGAATGTCCTTGAAAGGAAAAGTTAAGCGTGAATGCTAGGATTCTGCAGCAAGAGAACAGCTTGACATTAGAAGTCAAATCGTGGAAAATTTTTGCGCCATGCGCACCACTGTTTGCTTTTCTTGGCAAGGTCAGCTTAGAGCAAGCTAAGCACTTTAAAGCATTTGTCTAGAGAGGAAGAATGAGAAATTCATAGACTTTGAGTCGGAGAAGACTTCAGAGGTGTTAACCTGGTTTTCTTAGGAAGGGTCCTGAGCAGGGCTGAGGATTCTCAGTTCTGTTCCGTTCAGTCGCTCAGTCGTGTCCGACTCTCTGCAACCCCATGGACTGCAGCATGCCAGGCCTCCCAGAGTTTACTCAAACTTATGTCCATGGAGTCAGTGATGACACCCAACTGTCTCATCCTCTGTTGTCCCCTTCTCCTCCTGCCTTGAATTGTTCCCAGCATCAGGGTCTTTTCAAATGAGTCATAAACAGGAAAGTACTTTTATTTCCTCCAGTAACAGCCATCATGGGGCTCTCTGCCCCTCTTTCCTATTCGATGTGAAATCTCTTGGGGATGTCTTTTATGCCATCTTACTTTTTTAACCCACATCAAGAGGCTTTTTGGTTCCTCTTCACTTTCTGCTATCATCTGCATATCTGAGGTTGGGTCTCCCTGGTGGCTCAGTGGTAAGGAATCCGCCTGCCAATGCAGGAGACATGAGTTCGGTTCCTGGGTGGGGAAGATCCCCTGCAGAAGGAAATGGCAACCCACTTCTGTATCCTTGCCTGGAGAATCCCATGGACAGAGAGGCCTGACGGGCTACAGTCCATGGGGTTGCGGACAGTCGGACATGACTTAGTGACTAAACATGGAGTTTTTATTCCTGAAAGACTCTTGTTTGGTTGTGAAGCCTTGGCACTGTCCATCTTGAACTTAAATTTCTGACTGATGTAAAAACTCTTTCCTCCTGCCAAACCCCGGAGCTGGCTGGACTTGGGATCCTGGGGGCCGGGAGGGTGTAGTGATGAGGATGGGACCTGCACCCTGAGCCTGCCTCTTTCTTCCCTGGCATAGGTGTCAAGATAAGTGGGAAGAGGGGAGCTCGTCTCCCTGACTGCCCGAGGCTGAATGTTTGCAACCCTTTCTATTGTCTTTGACACCAGTGGGCCTGCAGATATTTCAGAACAACTTTTCACTGACTCTTTCCTTCCATTCCCTTATAACAGGGCCTCACATACTTCATATTGCAGTTTCCCTGATGTTTAAGTCTGTTTACCAGGAGGAGTAATAATATGTGCTAAGTCACAAAGATCTGACTCTGTGCAACCCCATAGACGGCAGCCCCCCAGGCTCCTCCGTCCCTGGGATTTTCCAGACAAGAACACTGGAGTGGGTTGCCATTGCCTTCTCCAATAATAATATGTACGCAGTTCAGTTCAGTTCAGTCACTCAGTCATGTCCGACTCTACGACCCCATGAACTGCAGCATGCCAGGCCTCCCTGTCTATCACCAACACCCGGAGTTCACTCAAAGTCACGTCCATCAAGTCGGTGATGCTACCCAGCCATCTCATCCTCTGTTGTCCCCTTCTCCTCCTGCCCCAATCCCTCCCAGCATCAGAGTCTTTTCCAATGAGTCAACTCTTTGCATGAGGTGCCCAAAGTATTGGAGTTTCAGCTTTAGCATCATTCCTTCCAAAGAACACCCAGGAGTGATCTCCTTTAGAATGGACTGGTTGGATCTCCTTGCAGTCCAAGGGACTCTCAAGAGTCGTCTTCAACACCACAGTTCAAAAGCATCAATTCTTTGGCACTCAGCCTTCTTCACAGTCCAACTCTCACATCCATACATGACCACTGGAAAAACCATAGCCTTGACTAGACGGACCTTTGTTGACAAAGTAATGTCTCTGCTTTTCAATATGCTATCTAGGTTGGTCACAACTTTCCTTCCAAGGAGTAAGTGTGTTTTAATTTCATGGCTGCAGTCACCATCTGCAGTGGTTTTGGAGCCCCCCAGAATAAAGTCTGACCCTGTTTCCACTGTTTCCCCATCTATTTCTGATGAAGTGATGGGACCGGATGCCATGATCTTCGTTTTCTGAATGTTGAGCTTTAAGCCAACTTTTTCACTCTCCTCTTTCACTTTCATCAAGAGGCTTTTTAGTTCCTCTTCACTTTCTGCCGTAAGGGTGGTGTCATCTGCATATCTGAGGTTATTGATATTTCTCCCGGCAATCTTGATTCCAGCTTGTGCTTCTTCCAGCCCAGCGTTTCTCATGATGTTCTCTGCATAATATGTACTATTCATACCTAAAATCAGCTCTGCCCAAAGTGTGTTCCATCTCACAGAAACAGAACAACTGTAACTGCCCACATGGCTGCTCTGGGGAAGTATTTTTTGGAAAGTGCTTCCTTTCTGTACTTTCCTCTTCTGTTGCCACTGAGGATTTCCATTGAATATGAGCATATGAGAATCCCCCGTGTGAGAGCTCCAGAAAAACATCTATTTCTGCTTTATTCACTACGCCAAAACCTTTGACTGTGTGGATCACAATCAACTGTGGAAAATTCTGAAAGAGATGGGAATACAAGACCACCTGACCTGCCTCTTGAGAAATCTGTATGCAGGTCGGGAAGCAACAGTTAGAACTGGACATGGAACAACAGACTGGTTCCAAATAGGAAAGGAGTACGTCAAGGCTGTATATTGTCACCCTGCTTATTTAACTTATAATGCAGAGTACATCATGAGAAATGCTGGAGTGGAAGAAACACAAACTGGAGTCAAGATTGCCGGGAGAAATAGCAATAAGCTCAGATATGCAGATGACACCACCCTTATGGCAGGAAGTGAAGAGGAGCTAAAAAGCCTCTTGATGAAAGTGAAAGAGGAGAGTGAAAAAGTTGGCTTAAAGCTCAACATTCAGAAAATGAAGATCATGGCATCCGGTCCCATCACTTCATCAGAAATAGATGGGGAAACAGTAGAAACAGTGTCAGACGTTATTTTTTAGGGCTGCAAAATCACTGCAGATGGTGACTGCAGCCATGAAATTAAAAGACACTTACCCCTGGAAGAAAAGTTATGACCAACCTAGATAGTATATTCAAAAGCAGAGACATTGGAGGAGGGAAAGATGGCGGAGGAATAGGACGGGAAGATCACGTTCTCCCTCACAAATTCCTCAAAAGAACATTTCAACGCTGAGCAAACTTCACAAAACAAATTATGTAGGCTGGCAGAGGACATCAGGCAACCAGAAAAGCAGACCTTTGTCTTCAAAAACAGGTAGGATAAAATATAAAAGACGAAAAAGGAGACAAAGGAGGTGGGGAGGGAGCTCCGTCCCGGGAAGGGAAGCCCGTCCCGGGAAGGGAATTTTAAGAAGAGAGGTTTCCAAACACCAGGAAACACTCTCCCTGCCGAGTCTGTGGCGAACCTTGGAAACACAGAGGGCAACATAACAGGAAGGAAAAATAGATAAATAATTAAAACCAACAGATTACAAGCCCAACAGTAACTCCCCCAGCGGAAAAGCAGCACAGACGCCTGCATCCGCCATTGGGAAGTGGGGGCAGGGCAGGGACGCGCGGGAGGCGCGGGCTGCAGAGCTTTGTAAGAATCGGGCAGGAACGCCCCACGCGCAACCAGAACGACCTAACCTGGGCTAGCAAACCAGACTGTGGGATAGCTACCACGCGAAAAGCTCGAAAATAAGACACCGCCAGGACCGAGCACAGAACAAAGGACGGAGCGGAAAAAGCCGGCTGCAGACCATCCCCCGCCGGGGACAGGCAGCCAGAGCCGTAAGGTCTGGAAAGGGGCAACTGCAGACCCGGAGAGACTTTGCTTACCTAACTGCAAGCAGGCTCCTTTGCTAAGACTTCTGGGGGAGCTGGACAGTCACAATTTGCCTCACGGGGTGCGCCAGCAGTCCGCCCAGAAAGCTGAGCAGCAGCGGCAGAAAAGGTGACAAGCCGCGGCGACCGCGCTCGCCAAACTCGCCAAACTCCTGAGCTACTCGGACCTGGGAAGGGCACAAAGCGCAGTTCCAGCCGAATCTGTGCCTCTGAGGGCTGCCTGAGCGCCGAACCTGAGCGGCTTGGACCGGGGAAGTGCACGCAGCCTAGGGCCAGCCCCAGACGGTTCCCAGCTGAGCATCGTAGAACCGGAGCGGTTTGTGCGCCGCGAGAAAGGACAGGTCAAGCGGAGCAGAGATACTGTGTGCACACGACAGTGCTATTTGTTTGCAGCATCCCCCCTCCCCACAGCGCGACTGAACTAGTGATCCTAAAAAACCAGCAAACAGAAGAAGTTAATCAGAGGGAACCACCTTGGAAGTGATCCCACACGGCCCATAATACCAGAAAGGGCAAGATATATATATATATATATTTTAATATTTTTAAAAGCACTCCTTTTTTTTTTTTGCTTTTTTTTCTAACTTTTTTTTTAATTGTTGTCTTCTTTTTCTCCTTAAATTTTTATTTCTATAACCTATTATTACTAATTTTTTTTAAAGACCTTTTTTTTTTTTTTTTTTTTTTTTTTAAGGCAAACACCATATATAGTCTTTGGATGGTTGTTGATGGTTTTTTTTTTTTTTTGATTGTCTGTTTGTTTTTTAATAATTCTTTTTTTTCTTTCTTCCTTTTTCCTTCTGCTTCTCTTTAATATTGTATCTTTGAAAATCCAAACTCTACTCTAGATTTTTAATCTTTGCTCTTAGGTGTTTATTGCCAATTTTGTACATTTAAAAACCCAAACTTCACTACCCCAGTTTACCTGAGAGCGAGATTACTGGCTTGACCACTCTCTCCTCCTCTGGACTCTCCTTTTTCTCCACCAGGTGGCCTCTGTCTCTTTCCCCCCCCATCTCTCCTCTATCCAACTCTGTGAATCTCTGTGTGTTCCAGACGGTGGGGAACACCTAAGGAACAGGTTACTGGCAGGATTTGTCTCTCTCCCACTCATTCCTCTCTCTGATCCTCCTGGTCACCTCTGTCCACTTCCTCCCTCTCCTCTTCCCCGTATAACTCTGTAAATACCCCTGAGCGGGCCAAACTATAGAGCGCACATAAGGAAGTGACTACTGGCTAGTTTGCTCTCTTCTCTTTTGATCTCACCGCATCTCATTCCAGTTACCTCTAACTACCTCCTCCATCTTCTCTTCTCCTTATAACCCAGTGAACCTCTCTGAGTGTCCCTCAATGTGGAGAAACTTTTCATCTTTAACCTAGATGTTTTATCATCGGTGCTGTATAGATGGAGAAGTCTAGAGGCTACTGTAAAAATAAAACTGAAAGCCAGAAGCAGGAGGCTTAAATCCAAAGCCTGAAAACATTAGAGAACTCATGAATTCAGGGAACATTAAGCAATAGGAGCCCATCTAATGCCTTCATACCTACACCAAAACCAAGCTCCACCCAAGGGCCAACAAGTTCCAAAACAAGACATACCACGCAAATTCTCCAGCAACACAGAAACAATCCCCTGAGCCTCAATATACAGGCAGCTCAATATTATCCCAAAACCTTTGATGTCTTGTAACCCATTACGGGTTACTCCACTGCACTCGAGAGAGAAGAAACCCAGCTCCACCCGCCAAAACTCCAACACAAGCCTCCCTAACCAGGAAACCTTGACAAGCCACTGATAGAACCCCACCCAAAGTGAGGAAGCTCCAAAATAAAGAGAACTCCACAAATTACCAGAATATAAAAAGGCCACCCCAAACGCAGCAATATAACCAAGATGAAGAGACAGAGGAATACTCAGCAGGTAAAGGAACAGGAGAGCTGCCCACCAAACCAAACAAAAGAGGAAGAAGTAGGGAATCTACCGGAGAAGGAATTCCGAATATTGATAGTGAAAATGATCCAAAATCTTGAAATCAAAATGGAATCACAGATAAATAGGCTAGAGACAAAGATTGAGAAGATGCAAGAAAGGTTTAACAAGGACCTAGAAGAAATAAAAAAGAGTCAAAATATAATGAATAACGCAATAAATGAGATCAGAAACACTCTGGAGGCAACAAATAGTAGAATAACGGAGGCAGAAGATAGGATTAGTGAAATAGAAGATAGAATGGTAGAAATAAATGAATCAGAGAGGAAACAAGAAAAACGAATTAAAAGAAATGAGGACAATCTCAGAGACCTCCAGGACAATATGAAATGCTCCAACATTCGAATTATAGGAGTCCCAGAAGAAGAAGACAGAAAGAAAGATCATGAGAAAATCCTTGAGGAGATAATAGTTGAAAACTTCCCTAAAATGGGGAAGGAAATAATCACTCAAGTCCAAGAAACACAGAGAGTTCCAAATAGGATTAACCCAAGGCGAAACACCCCAAGACACATATTAATCAAATTAACAAAGATCAAACACAAAGAACAAATATTAAAAGCAGCAAGGGAAAAACAACAAATAACACACAAGGGGATTCCCATAAGGATAACAGCTGATCTTTCAATAGAAACTCTTCAGGCCAGGAGAGAATGGCAAGACATACTTAAAGTGATGAAAGACAATAACCTACAGCCCAGATTACTGTACCCAGCAAGGATCTCATTCAAATACGAAGGAGAAATCAAAAGCTTTACAGACAAGCAAAAGCTGAGAGAATTCAGCACCACCAAACCAGCTCTCCAACAAATTCTAAAGGATATTCTCTAGAAAGGAAACACAAAAAGGGTATATAAACCCGAACCCAAAACAACAAAGTAAATGGTAACGGGATCATACTTATCAATAATCACCTTAAACGTAAATGGGTTGAACGTCCCAACCAAAAGACAAAGACTGACCGAATGGATACAAAAACAAGACCCCTCTATTTGCTGCTTACAAGAGACCCACCTCAAAACAAGGGACACATACAGACTGAAAGTGAAGGGCTGGAAAAAGATATACCACGCAAATAGAGACCAAAAGAAAGCAGGAGTGGCAATACTCATATCCGATAAAATAGACTTTAAAACAAAGGCTGTGAAAAGAGACAAAGAAGGCCACTACATAATAATCAAAGGAACAATCCAAGAAGAAGATATAACAATTATAAATATATATGCACCTAATATAGGAGCACCGCAATATGTAAGACAAATGCTAACAAGTATGAAAGGGGAAATCAACAATAACACAATAATAGTGGGAGACTTTAATACCCCACTCACACCTATGGACAGATCAACTAAACAGAAAATTAACAAAGAAACGCAAACTTTAAATGATACATTAGATCAGTTAGATCTAATTGATATCTACAGGACATTTCACCCCAAAACAATGAATTTCACCTTTTTTTCAAGTGCTCATGGAACCTTCTCCAGGATAGATCACATCCTGGGCCATAAATCTAAACTTGATAAATTCAAAAAAATCGAAATCATTCCAAGCATCTTTTCTGACCATAATGCATTAAGGTTAGATCTCAATTACAGGAGAAAAACTATTAAAAATTCCAACATATGGAGGTTGAACAACACACTTCTGAATAACCAACAAATCACAGAAGAAATCAAAAAAGAAATCAAAATATGCATAGAAACTAATGAAAATGAAAACACAACAACCCAAAACCTGTGGGACACTATAAAAGCAGTGCTAAGAGGAAAGTTCATAGCAATACAGGCATACCTCAAGAAACAAGAAAAAAGTCAAATAAACAACCTAACTCTACAACTAAAGCAACTAGAAAAGGAAGAGTTGGAGAACCCCAGAGTGAGTAGAAGGAAAGAAATCTTAAAAATTAGGGCAGAAATAAATGCAAAAGAAACAAAAGAGACCATAGCAAAAATCAACAAAGCCAAAAGCTGGTTCTTTGAAAGGATAAATAAAATTGACAAACCATTAGCCAGACTCATCAAGAAGCAAAGAGAGAAAAATCAAATCAATAAAATTAGAAATGAAAATGGAGAGATCACAACAGACAACACAGAAATACAAAGGATCATAAGAGACTACTATCAGCAGTTGTATGCCAATAAAATGGACAACGTGGAAGAAATGGACCAATTCTTAGAAAAGTACAATTTTCCAAAACTGAACCAGGAAGAAATAGAAAACCTTAACAGACCCATCACAAGCACGGAAATTGAAACTGTAATCAGAAATCTTCCAGCAAACAAAAGCCCAGGTCCAGACGGCTTCACAGCTGAATTCTACCAAAAATTTCGAGAAGAGCTAACACCTATCCTCCTCAAACTCTTCCAGAAAATTGCAGAGGAAGGTAAACTTCCAAACTCATTCTATGAGGCCACCATCACCCTAATACCAAAACCTGACAAAGATGTCACAAAAAAAGAAAACTACAGGCCAATATCACTGATGAACATAGATGCAAAAATCCTCAACAAAATTCTAGCAATCAGAATCCAACAACACATTAAAAAGATCATACACCATGACCAAGTGGGCTTTATCCCAGGGATGCAAGGATTCTTCAATATCCGCAAATCAATCAATGTAATTCACCACATTAACAAATTGAAAAATAAAAACCATATGATTATCTCAATAGATGCAGAGAAGGCCTTTGACAAAATTCAACATCCATTTATGATAAAAACTCTCCAGAAAGCAGGAATAGAAGGAACATACCTCAACATAATAAAAGCTATATATGACAAACCCATAGCAAACATTATCCTCAATGGTGAAAAATTGAAAGCATTTCCCTTAAAGTCAGGAACAAGACAAGGGTGTCCACTTTCACCGCTACTATTCAACATAGTTCTGGAAGTTTTGGCCACAGCAATCAGAGCAGAAAAAGAAATAAAAGGAATCCAAATTGGAAAAGAAGAAGTAAAACTATCACTGTTTGCAGATGACATGATCCTCTACATGGAAAACCCTAAAGACTCCACCAGAAAATTACTAGAGATCATCAATGAATATAGTAAAGTTGCAGGATATAAAATCAACACACAGAAATCCCTTGCATTCCTATACACGAATAATGAGAAAGTAGAAAAAGAAATTAAGAAAACAATTCCATTTACCATTGCAACGAAAAGAATAAAATACTTAGGAATATATCTACCTAAAGAAACTAAAGACCTATATATAGAAAACTATAAAACACTGATGAAAGAAATCAAAGAGGACACTAATAGATGGAGAAATATACCATGTTCATGGATCGGAAGAATCAATATAGTGAAAATGAGTATACTACCCAAAGCAATTTACAAATTCAATGCAATCCCTGTCAAGCTACCAGCCACATTTTTCACAGAACTAGAACAAATAATTTCAAGATTTGTATGGAAATACAAAAAGCCTCGAATAGCCAAAGCAATCTTGAGAAAGAAGAATGGAACGGGAGGAATCAACTTGCCTGACTTCAGGCTCTACTACAAAGCCACAGTCATCAAGACAGTATGGTACTGGCACAAAGACAGACATATAGATCAATGGAACAAAATAGAAAGCCCAGAGATAAATCCACACACATATGGACACCTTATCTTTGACAAAGGAGGCAAGAATATACAATGGAGTAAAGACAATCTCTTTAACAAGTGGTGCTGGGAAAACTGGTCAACCACTTGTAAAAGAATGAAACTAGATCACTTTCTAACACCGTACACAAAAATAAACTCAAAATGGATTAAAGATCTAAATGTAAGATCAGAAACTATAAAACTCCTAGAGGAGAATATAGGCAAAACACTCTCAGAAATAAATCACAGCAGGATCCTCTATGATCCACCTCCCAGAATTCTGGAAATAAAAGCAAAAATAAACAAATGGGATCTAATTAAAATTAAAAGCTTCTGCACAACAAAGGAAAATATAAGCAAGGTGAAAAGACAGCCTTCGGAATGGGAGAAAATAATAGCAAATGAAGCAACTGACAAACAACTAATCTCAAAAATATACAACCAACTTATGCAGCTCAACTCCAGAAAAATAAACGACCCAATCAAAAAATGGGCCAAAGAACTAAATAGACATTTCTCCAAAGAAGACATACGGATGGCTAACAAACACATGAAAAGATGCTCAACATCACTCATTATTAGAGAAATGCAAATCAAAACCACAATGAGGTACCACTTCACACCAGTCAGAATGGCTGCGATCCAAAAATCTGCAAGCAATAAATGCTGGAGAGGGTGTGGAGAAAAGGGAACCCTTCTACACTGTTGGTGGGAATGCAAACTAGTACAGCCACTATGGAGAACAGTGTGGAGATTCCTTAAAAAATTGCAAATAGAACTCCCTTATGACCCAGCAATCCCACTTCTGGGCATACACACCGAGGAAACCAGAATTGAAAGAGACACATGTACCCCAATGTTCATCGCAGCACTGTTTATAATAGCCAAGACATGGAAACAACCTAGATGTCCATCAGCAGATGAATGGATAAGAAAGCCGTGGTACATATACACAATGGAGTATTACTCAGCCATTAAAAAGAATTCATTTGAATCAGTTCTGATGAGATGGATGAAACTGGAGCCAATTATACAGAGTGAAGTAAGCCAGAAAGAAAAACACCAATACAGTATACTAACACATATATATGGAATTTAGGAAGATGGCAATGACGACCCTGTATGCAAGTCAGGAAAATAGACACAGATGGGTATAACGGACTTTTGGTCTCAGAGGGAGAGGGAGAGGGTGGGATGATTTGGGAGAATGGGAATTCTAACATGTATACTATCATGTAAGAATTGAATCGCCAGTCCATGTCTGACGTAGGGTGAAGCATGCTTGGGGCTGGTACATGGGGATGACCCAGAGAGATGTTGTGGGGAGGGAGGTGGGAGGGGGGGTCATGTTTGGGAACGCATGTAAGAATTAAAGATTTTAAAATTTAAAAAAAAAAAACAAAAAAAAAAAACAAAAAAAAACAAACAAACAAACAAAAAAAAAGCAGAGACATTACTTTGCAGACTAAGGTCCGTCTAGTCAAGGCTATGGTTTTTCCAGTGGTCATGTATGGATGTGAGAGTTGGACTGTGAAGAAGGCTGAGTGCTGAAGAATTGATGCTTTTGAAGTGTGGTGTTGGAGAAGACTCTTGAGAGTCCCTTGGACTGCAAGGAGATCCAACCAGTCCATTCTGAAGGAGATCAACCCTGGGTGTTCTTTGGAAGGAATAATGCTAAAGCTGAAACTCCAGTACTTTGGCCACCTCATGCAAAGAATTGACTCATTGGAAAATACTCTGATGCTGGGAGGGATTGGGGCAGGAGGAGAAGGGGACGACAGAGGATGAGATGGCTGTGAGTCTGAGTGAACTCCAGGAGATGGTGATGGACAGGGAGGCCTGGTGTGCTGCCATTCATGGGGTAGCAAAGAGTCGGACACGACTGAGCGACTGAACTGAACTGAACTGTTCGATTTGACCCCGACTTGTCTTAGACTCAATTGACATGGAACTCTCTTTAGCACGTAAAATGCTTTATACCCATGTTGCATAAGCCCTCTAATACCTATTCATGTACATCTATCAACAGAAATCATGTAACTGAACAACTTATACTGTTAACTAATATTGACTGTTGTAAGTTATAAACAAAATGACAAATTTTGTTAAAAGTCATTACCTGTGTGATCACAGTTGCCACAAAGTTTCCAGGGTTGAGCTTCTGCCTCCCTGAGTTCTAGACCACTTGCTGGTTTAATCACCGATCTGAGCCATTCCGGATGAGTCATCTCATCTTACTAGTGTAAGGCGACCATTTGTTTTTTTCTCTTTTACAAATATCTCCCCTTGCGTGTCATTTTCCTTCTGTTTCTCTCCATTGCTGCTGAGTCGCTTCAGTCGTGTCTGACTCTGTGTGACCCCATAGACGGCAGCCCACGAGGCTCCCCTGTCCCTGGGATTCTCCAGGCAAGAACAATAGAGTGGGATGCCATTTCCTTCTCCAATGCATGAAAGTGAAAAGTGAAAGTGAAGTCGCTCAGTCGTGTCCGACTCTCTGTGACCCCATGGACCGCAGCCCACCAGGCTCCTCCATCCGTGGGATTTTCCCAGCAAGAGTGCTGGACCTATCCAACCTCAAACACATACAAGAACTAGGTAGCGTGTTGCCCCAGGGTAGGAGACAACTTGATAAGAGGTTCCAAGCTTGATCTTATGGAAGAAAATTTACTAACTTCTTTCAGCTTCCTTTTCTTCATGATTTCAGGGGCTCTGCTTGGAATACCTGTCTCCTGGAGGGCAGGAAAGACTGAGGTAGGACCGATGAAAGTAAAGCTGTTAGTCTCAGAGCCTACCTGTGTTTACCTAAAGGTCCTCACCGTTCTGACCAAGCAAGTCGGCTTAGGTTAGTTTGCAGTATTTGGTGCCCCTACCAGACTGATACATAACACGAGAACCAATCACACACAGGCTGTTAGAAGGTTCAGATTTCTCCAGAGGAAATCAACATGTTATTAGTCTTCCGGGCAACCCAGAGATGCTGAAGGGGACTGAAAACGTTAGCAGGGATTTTGATAATGTAGCTTGCATGCATGCACATGTGTTCCATTATGTCCAGCTCTTTGCAACCCCTTGAACTGCAGCCCACCAGGCTCCTCTGTCTGTGGTATTTCCCAGGCAGGAATACTGGAGTGGGCTGCCATTTCCTTCTCCAGAGTATCTTCCCAAACCAGGGATGGAATCCAGGTCTCCTGTATTGCAGGCAGATTCTTTACCGTCTGAGCCACCAGGGAAGCCCAGTTTGCTGAATCTTATACTTCCTTGTTCACAAACACATATATCAAACAGCACTCGTGTCTTTAATTAATATGCCTGCTGGTGTCTATTTCAATAACAACAGCAGAAGTGCCTGAAAATTACCTCTGAGGTGTCAGTTCCCGGTTACACTGAGTAAATCATCTCTGGTGTATGAGTTTAACCGAGACACTTATGCATATTCACTGCACAGTGATCTACTCAACAGTTTTAAAAGTAGATTACCTCATGGGCAATACAACTCACCACCCTCAGAATAAATACTTCAGTATGTTCCTCAGGTTTTGAGGCCATGGCTGGCATACAGAGTCACTGTGGTTGTGAAAGGCACTCAAGTAAATCAGGTGAGGTTACTTATTACTGACTTCCCTGGTGGCTCAGACGGTAAAGCATCCGCCTGCAATGTGTGAGACCAGGGTTCGATCCCTGGGATGGGAAGATCCTCTGGAGAAGGAAATGGCAACCCACTCCAGTACCCTTGCTTGGAAAATCCCATGGACAGAAGGGCCTGGTATGCTACAGTCCATGGGGTCGCCAAGAGTCGGACACGACTGAGTGACTTCACTCACTCACTCACTCATTATTGGAGGGCTTCCCAGGTGGCGCTAGCGGTAAAGAATCTGCCTGAAGGACAGTTAAGAGGTGTCGGTTTGATCCCTGGGTTGGGGAGATCCTCTGGAGGAGGGCATGACAACCTACTCTAGTATTCTCACCTGGAGAATTCCATGGACAGAGGAGCCTGGTGGGCTACAGTTCATGGGGTTGCAAAGAGTCAGACACAACTGAAGCAACTTAGTATGTGTGCACAAACTTATTGTTGGAGCAAGATGTCCTAGGCACGTGTGTGTTCATAGGAGTTTATCTGTGATCAGCTTTCTCAAACTTTGGAATGAATAATAAGAATAATAAACGGAGATAAAAAAGCTGTGAATATTGAAGCAGCTCTCAGCTGTGACCTTCTCAAGCGTACGATTACTGCTCATTTTTGTAAGTATCACTGATGTCATGATCTTCTCCTCTGCCCCCTTGAAGATCATGCAATCCATGGGATTGCAAAGAGTCAGGTATGACTGAGCAATTAACATTTTAAGGGGCTTCCCTGGCGCCTGGGACCATAAAGAATCTGCCTGCATTGCAGGAGACGTGGGTTCTGTCCTGGGTGGGGAAGATCCCCTGGAGAAGGGAAGGGCAACCAGCTGCAGTATTCTTGTCTGGAGAATTCCATGGACAAAGATGTCTGGTGGGCTACAGTCCATGGGGTCACAAAAGAGTTGGACATGACTGAGCAATTAACATTTCACTTTTTTTTTTAAATCTTAATTCAGGAAACTGTTGAGTCTGTTTTCAGCAGATGAGAAGTCATCGGATCAAAATGGTTGGGTTCTCTCAGGCCTCAGGAGCTTGCTGTAAGAATTTTCAATTAGCAGAAACCAGCTATCTTGGGTTGGAAGGTAGGAAAATGAAAACAGAAATAAGATGGAGTGAGGCAGTTGTTCTGGAAAGATAACATATTATCAATTTTTGGAAAAGGTGGTAGAAAGATAAATAAGTCTTGGACAGCTCTATTCTAGTTTGGGATTTATTAGGAAAGCTGATGGCTTAGGCAACTCTGGGGAAAGTGTATCCTGTGGTGTTGGTGATATGAGGCAGACAGGAGATTTATTGCCAAGGCTTATAACTCTTGGTTATGTAAGTGTTACTGACAATCTCTGCTATTTATGCAGGCATGTGGTAAGCAGATAGCCCAGCTTTGAAAAAATAATCCTGAGTACGTCCCAAAGCAGATAACTGAAACGAGGAGGTGACTTCTTTTATCTTAACAGAAATTGCCTCATGAAAATGAGATAGGTTTCAACACTTATCCTCTGTCCTTTTCCTCACCAAAAAGTTTGACCACAAATTCTGTAAGAAATGAAACAAAAACCAAAACCCAAAAAAACCCTAACGCTTTGGGGCACTTTACTCTCTGAACAAATCTATAGTATTTGGGATTTGTGTGTGTGTGTGTGTGTGTGTGTGTGTGTGTGTGTGTATCTTACCTTCTGGAAATAGACTGTCAACTCCTTGAGCTGTTGTCTTCATCTCTTATTTTTTTAGGATCACACATGTGCATTTTTAAGACCAAAACAATTTAAAAAAATCTCAGACATGATCTGGTAAGTCAACAATTTAGAGATGAAGGAAACAAGAGGAAGAATGTCTTGCTGTTTGTCCAGGTCACTAAGACCGTCGGCTGAGCCTTATGACGTTGCCCTTTTCGAAGTCAGCGAAGTGAGTAAAGTCGCTCAGTCGTGTCCGAGTCTTTGCGACCCCATGGACTGTAGCCCACCAGGCTCCTCAATCCATGGAATTTTCTAGGCAAGAGTACTGGAGTGGGTTGCCATTTCCTTCTCCAGGGGATCTTCCCCACCCAGGGATCGAACCAGGGTCTCCCGCATTGTGGGTAGATGCTTTACCATCTGAGCCACCAGGGAATCAACCTTTGCAAGTCAAAGCAAGTCCAATTGGCAGTTTCACAGAGCTCGGTTGGTAAAGAATCCGCCCGCAATGCACGAGACCCCAGTTCAATTCCTGGCTCGGGAAGATCCTCTGGAGAAGGGATAGGCTAACCTACCCCAATATTCTTGGGCTTCCCTTGTGACTAATCTGGTAAAGAATCCACCTGCCATGCGGGAGACCAGGGTTTAATCTCTGGGTGGGGAAGATCCCCTGGAGAAAGGAAAGGCTACCCATTCCAGTACTCTGGCCTGGAGAATTACATGGACTAGTCCATGGGGTAGCAAAGAGCTGGACACGACTGAGAGACTTTCACTTCAGTTCACTTCACTTCATATCCGTGTATATAAGTGGCTGGGGATAGAATCAGGAGGGGAATGTCGTGTGGGGTGTATTAAACATCTTGTCACCTCAGATATTTGCATGAACACCATCATAAGTATCTGCTGATGGATTAACAGAAAACTCAGAAGTCTCCAAATTAAATACTGTTTCCATGACTTGTTCAGTTTCAGAAATGACTTGTTTGGGGGAAAAAAAATTAAGTAGGATATGACCGTTTGTGGTTGACCTTTTTTGTAACTGTGTCCTAAATCAGTACATTGAAACATATTTTGGAAATTTAACGACTCTCTTGTTCTTCCACTGAGTATATTGTGACCTGTTTACTTTGTTGCTTCAATTTATCATGACTAGAAATGGAAATAGTTTAATTTAGAACTGTATTTAATTTAGATTTTATTTATTTAATTTTTAGAACCCAGTGGTTACATAGATCTATAAATATCTCTGGAGCCCAAAGGTGAATATATTATATAATCACTGATTGCTGGAGGGATGGAGAGATGGAGAAAGATGGTAACATTGTGTTCTTTTTACCAGAGATGGAATTATGAACAGTCTTATTCTATAAACCTCCAATTATGTTGTGGTGACTTTAAATTTGTTTCCATAATGGGGACTGAGCTACTGCAGGTCCTTCTAAGGAGCTTTAGGACTGGTATTTCTCTCGTGGGGAATGTTCATGTGATGCTGATGAAGCCGGCTGACCATTTAGTTTTGCACTGATGTATTTGACTCAGGTTCAAAGACCAAAATCAAATGAAATGGCTTTTACTGAGCTTTTGCTAGAGAAGCTTTCCCTTTGTATATCAGTACTGAAAGGTCAAAGAGAATAGAGGATTAAAAAATGCAGGTCAGGAATGAGTGATTCAGTGTGAAAGTGAATTTGAATCAATAGCTTAAGTTGCTCAATGGCGAATGTGACCTTCTTGATTAGATAACGTGTTCACGAGAAAGGGGTGCCTACTGTCGTAGCTTATTTTTTCAGAACTTCAGTCATATTTGTAACTAGTGTTTGTTTTCATAGTTTAACTTAATTTTTAAAAGATAAATTATTTGCATTTTATTGATGACGGTTGTTGGGGACCCTTGAAACCTAGACTGGATCCTTGATTTCCATGCTTATTTCTATATATTTAAATGCATAGATTTTAAAGCACTTACAAAGGTCCAGTTTTTTAAATTTATGATCTATCAGTTATTTTGCTAATCTTGGTAAATTACTTTTAGGATTCAACTTTATCTGTACTGTTTCCTTATTATGGAAGTATTGTTATTGTTGATGAGTGTTAGTCTTTCCGTTGTGACCAGCTCTTTGCAACCCCATGGACTGTAGCCGCCAGGCTCCTCTGTCCACGGGATTCTCCAGGCAAGAATACTGGGGTGGGTTGACATTCCCTTCTCCAGGGGAACGTCCCAATCCTGGGATTGAGCCCAGGTCTCCTACATTTCAGGTGGATTCTTTACCATCTGAGACATCAAGAAAGCCCCTTATTATAGAGACCTCTTAAAAATTTTATTGGTTGTCCTATGGTTTAAAATGTACTCCTTTTATTAGTTAAAAATCTACCTACAAACACTATTGTAACACTTCAAGTGGCATAAAGACTTTATTGCAATATCCCCACTCCCCCCACCCCCGCGCCACACACACCATTTATGCTATTTTTTGGAATATATTTAACTTTTACATCTGCTATAGACACACATTATGTTGGTCATTCCACCTGCCAGTGTAGGACGGAGAAAGCAATGGCACCCCACTCCAGTCCTCTTGCCTGGAAAATCCCACGGACAGGGGAGCCTGAAAGGCTGCAGCCCATGGGGTCGCTGAGGGTCGGACACGACTGAGCGACTTCACTTTCACTTTTCACTGTCACGCATTGGAGAAGGAAATGGCAACTCCAGTGTTCTTGCCTGGAGAATCCCAGGGACGGCGGAGCCTGGTGGGCTGCCGTCTATGGGGTCGCACAGAGTTGGACATGACTGAAGTGACTTAGCAGGGGTAGCAGCAGAGCCATATTTTAAAACGTATCTTCTCTGTTTCTTTTTTTTCTATCTTTTATTAGAGTATAGTTGATTTACAATGTCGTGTGAGTTTCAGGGGTACAGCAAAGTCAATCAGTTAATCATATACATACATCCATTCTCTTGTCGATTCTTTTCTCTTATAGGTCATCACAGGGTACTGAGTAGAGTTCCCTGTGTATACAGGAGGTCATTATTAGTTATCTATTTTATATGTAGTGGTGTGTACATGTCAATCCCAACCTCCCGATGGATCGTCCGTCATTCCCCCTTGTAACCATAAGCTTGTCTTCTATGTCTGTAACTGTTTGTCGTTTATAAATAAGTTCCCTTGTACCATTTTTGAAATGTAGATTGCACATGTAGACGATAATCGTAAGATATTTGCCTTTCTCTGGCATGCTTCCCTCAGTATGACCATCTCTAGATCCATCCATGTTGCCGTACAAAGCGTTATTTTGTCCGTCTTTATGGCCGAGTAATATTTCATTGCGCATGTGTACCATATCTGTATTCGCTTCTCCGTTGATGAACGTTTACGTTGCTTGCACGTCTTGACTTGTTGTGTATAGAGCTGCAGTGAAAGCTGGCGTGCACGTTGCCTTTTCAAATTATAGTTTTCTTTGGACATAAGCCCGGGAATGGAATTGCTGGATCATGTGGTAGTTCTGTGTCTAGTTTTTAATGAAACCTGCATGCAGTTCCCCGTAACGGTTGTACTAGTTTACACTCCCACCGACAGTGTTACGAGAGGTCCCTTTTCTCCACACCGTCTCCAACAATTAGTCTTTCTAGGTGTTTTGATGATGGCTGTTCTGACTGGTATGAGGTGGCGGCTCGTTGTGGTTTTGATTTGTGTTCCTCGAATTAGTGATGTTGAACATCTTTTCGTGTGCTTTCTGGCTATCTGTATATCTTCTTTGAAGGCATGTCTGTTTAAGTTTTCTGCCCAGGTTTTTTGATTGGACTGTTTATTTTTTTGATACTCAACTGCATGAGCTGTCTCATGGGCATTTTAGAGATTAGGATATTTTAGAGATTTAGGTTGGAGAAGGAAATGGCAACCCACTCCAGTGTTCTTGCCTGGAGAATCCCAGGGACGGCGGAGCCTGGTGGGCTGGTCCATGGGGTCTCACAAAGTCGGACATGACTAAGCGACTTCACTTTCACTTTTCACTGTCACACATTGGAGAAGGAAATGGCAACCCACTCCAGTGTTCTTGCCTGGAGAATCCCAGGGACAGTGGAGCCTGGTGGGCTGCCGTCTATGGGGTCGCACAGAGTTGGACACGACTGAAGCGACCTAGCAGCAGAGATTTAGGGTATTTTAGAGATTAACTCCTTGTTGGTTGCTTCATTTGCAGATATCTGCTCCCATTCTGTGGGTTGTCTTTTTGCTTCTTTTGCTGTGCAAAAGATTTTAACTTTAATTAGGTCCCATTTGTTTATTTCTGTTTTTAATTTTTATTACTGTAGGAGGTTGGTCAAACAAGTTGTTTCTGTGATTTATATCAGAGAGTGTTCTGCCTGTTTTCCTCTAAGAGTTTTATAGTATCTGGTCTTTTAGGGTATTTTTAATTTTTTTTCCAATTCTGGAAATCCTCATGTCTTTGTTTAGAATCAAGTTCCTGTTATCATACCCTTTTTATCTGAAGCACTTGTTTTAATGTTTCTTGTACCTTACATCTTCTGGTAATGAATATTTCCTCTGTTTGTCTGAAAGGTTTTGTTTCTGTCATTTTGGAAGCAGTTTTCTCTTTTTCTTTCTTTTAGCATTTTAGAGATGTCATACCATCATCTTTCTTTTTGTTTCTGTCATTTTAGAAACAGTTTTTCTTTTTCTTTTTTTGAGCATCTTAAAGATGTCACACCATCATCTTTCAGTTTTCATAGTTTTCCGATGAGAAGTCTGCTGTAATGCTTATCTTTTTTTTCCTCTATGTAACTATATAACACAAACCACCTCCCCCGCAACCCCAGGCCTGCTACCTTTAAGATCATCTCTTCACCTTTAGCTTTCACAGTTTGATTGCATTGAGTTTAGTCAGGTATTTGCGTTTATTTTTATTTGAATTAAAGCATAGTTGACTTACAATCTGTTTCACTTTATTAGTTTTGAGTGTATGTCCCAGTGGTTCAGTATTTTTGCATGCTAACCCCATACCCCTCGTCTGCCCCTGCCCCTTCACTCTCCCCTTTGCTAACCACGAGTTTGTCTTCTGCATCAGTGTGCCTGTTTCTCTTTAGCATATTCATTCATTTGTATCATTTTTTAGATTCGACACGTGATATCATACAGTATTTGTTTTCTCTGGCTTATTTCACTAAGGACAGTATTCTCTAGGTCCATCCACATTGCTCCGAAAGGCATTACTACTTTCATTTTTATGGCTGAATAATATTCCATTGTATGTACGTTCAGTTCGGTTCAGTTACTCAGTCGTGTCCGACTCTGCAACCCCGTGGACCCCAGCACGCCAGGCCTCCCTGTCCATCACCAACTCCCGGAGTTTACCCAAACCCATGTCCATCGAGTCGGTGATGCCATCCAACCATCTCATCCTCTGTCGTCCCCTGCTCCTCCTGCCCTCAATCTTTCCCAGCATCAGGGTCTTTTCAAATGTGTCAGCTCTTCGCATCAGGTGGCCAAAGCATTGGAGCTTCAGTTTTAGCGTCACTCCTTCCAATGAATCATCAGGACTGATCTCCTTTAGGGTGGACTGGTTGGGTCTCCTTGCATATCTTATGTACCCATTTGCCTGTTGACAGGTACTTGAGTTGCTTCCATGGCTTGGCTATCATAAACAGTCCTGTTGTGAACATTGACATATCTTTTCAAATAAGTGTTATTTTTTCAAATATACTCAGGAGTGAGGTTGCTGAATTATATGGGATTTAATAGTTCAGTTTTTAGTTTTTTGAGGAACCACCATACTGTGTTTGATAGTGGCTATGCCAGCTGACACTCTCACCAACAGTGTAAGAGGCTTCCCTTTTCTGCACACCTCTCACATTTCTTATTTCCACACGTTTTAATGATGGCCATTATGACCAGTGCGAGTTGGTACCTCCTTGTGGTTTTGATTTGCATTTCTCTGATAATTAGCGATGACGAGCATCCTTTCCCGTGTTTGTTGCCCATCTGTGTGTCTTCTTTGGAGAAATGTCTATTCAGATGTCATGCAGTGTTTTGTTTGGGTAGTTTTGTTGTTGTTGTTATTGAAAGTCCTCCATTTCTTCATGCATATTTTCCACATAGTTCACTAGTACTTCGAGCATATTATTTATAGTTATTCTCAGATATTCGTATGAATACAAAGACATATATTCATATAACTATTCACTGTGTGATGGTTTCTAGCCTACGACTGTCTCTTCATTTGCTTGTGTTGATTACGTTCTCTTGAGCACGTGTGTGTCTTTTCCTTTGCTTTTCTGTGTGCCTTACTTTCCTTTTAACTGGATGCTAGACATGTGGAATGTGTAGATAAGTATGGACTGAGATAAATAATATTTATGCCTGCAACAGACACATGTCTTCTAATGCTAGGACATTGGTTTGTGGGTTGAGTCCATCAGGAGAGCTGGATATATTTTGTTTTTTTCCTGGATACTGCTGGATACTGTTGTGGTGGTGGTGTAACTTTAGTGCACCAGGAGCTTCAGGTTCCTGTGGCCTCGTCTTTTGCTCAGGATCGACATTGTCTTCCTGGAGGATTTTTCTCAATGTCTCTATCTACCCTCAGCTTCAGACACTCCTTGTATTCCTGCACCACAGACAAAGCTTCTGTTTTTGTTTGTTTGTTTGTTTGTTTTTGCTTTGTACCTCCTACATTCTATTAATACCATATTCTTCAAGTTAAAAAAAATTATAATTTATTTTTGTTTATTTGGGGCTGGGCTGGATCTTTGCTGCTGCGTGTGGGCTTTCTCTAGTTGGGGTGGGTGGTGGCTACTTTCTAGTTGCAGGCTCCTGATTGCGGTGGCTTCTCTTGTTGCCGAGCGCCAGCTCTAGGGTGTGTGGGCTTCAGCAGTTGTGACTTGCAGGCTCAGGAGTTGTGGTGCAGAGGCTTACCTGCTGCACGGCATGTGGGGTCCACCTGAACCAGGAATCGAACCCATGTCCCCTGCATTGGAAGGCAGATTCTTAACCACTGGACCAGCAGGGAAGTCCCAGTCATGTATTCTCTCTCTTTTTTTAAAACTTATTTAATTTAATTGGAGGCTGATTACTTTACAATATTGTAGTGGTTTTTGCCATACTTGACATGAATCAGCCACGGGTATACATGTGTCCCCCATCCTGAACCCCCCTCCTACCTCCCTCCCCATCTCATCCCTCTGGGTCATCCCAGTGCACCAGCCCCAAGCACCCTGTCTCATGCATCAAACCTGGACTGGTGATCTGTTTCACATATGATAATATTGATGACCTCTTTTGCTAAATGTAGTAGGGCATTCAGAAAATTACAAGGCACAGTCCCTGCCTCTCATGAGTTGACCAGTTGACCCATTATAGTTGAAAGATGAGACATAGCTCCATAGAGCTATGGTGATATAGACAAACTGTGATGTCAGCCCAGGATTTGTGAAGCGCATAAGGATCATAGCAGGAAAGTAAGTCTCTGATTGAGCTTGATCATGTACTCTCTTTCTCTCTCTCTCCCATTTTCAGCAAAAATGTTTGGATTTTTCAAAGTTCTCTACCTGGATAAGTTGTCAAAGGTAAGTTTCAGAGCTGTGGGTTTTCACAGTGGTCCAGTAGACGTTAAGATCTGTTAACCTCATATCCACAACCTGATGTGTGTGTTATCCTCAGGGGTTTGTGGAAGTGTGCCAGGGAATCCAAAAAGCTATAGGATAAACAGCTTATCTATCCAGAGACCTCAGTCTATGGTTTACATGACAGCAAGTAATCTAAAGCGTCCTGATGATATTAAAATTTAAAATCTGCCGTATTAAAAGTTGACTATATGCATGACTTGGAGAAGCTGTCAAAGGCAAAATTTGCATTAATTTCTTGAGAGAAATCACGTGTTAAAAAAATAGTTATTTTGAAAGAAATTCCACATTGGTAAGGATTGGGGGCAGGAGGAGAAGGGGATGACAGAGGATGAGATGGCTGGATGGCATCCCCGACTCGATGGACATGAGTTTGAGTGAACTCCGGGAGTTGGTGATGGACAGGGAGACCTGGCGTGCTGCAGTTCATGGGCTTGCAAAGAGTCGGACACGACTGAGCGACTGAGCTGAACTGAGTGTTGCTGTGGCCTTCCCAAGGTATATCCCTCTTCCTCTGGTGCTGTTGGGAACACCTGGAGGAAAGATTTAAGAAGATCTTTAGTTAGTTAGGGCTTCCCTTGTGGCTCAGCTGGTAAAGAATCCACCTGCAACTCGAAAGACCTGGGTTCGATCCCTGGGTTGGAAAGATCCCCTGGAGGAGGACATGGCAACCCACTCCAACCCATTCGTTGCCTGAAGAAGTCCATGGACTGTATAGTCCGTGGGGTCGCAAAGAGTCAGACACCACTGAGCGAGTTTCACTTTTACTTTCTTTCACTTCAGGTTAGTTAAGGGCTTCCCTGATGGCTCAGATGGTAAAGAATCTGCCTACAATGCAGGAGACCCAAATTCAAGTCCTGGGTCAGGAAGATCCCCTGGAGGAGGAAATGGCAACCCACTGCAGTATTCTTGCCTGGAAAATTCCACGGGCACAGGAGCCTGGCGGGCTACAGCCCATGGGGTTACAAAGAGTTGGACACGACTGAGTGGCTAACACTTTCACTTTTCACTTACACTAAGTTAGTTAAACCTCTCATTGATGTTGTTTGTTCTGTCTGTGACCAAGGATGGGGGTGGGAAGAGGCACAGAGAAAAACGTTTCTCTAGTGTGAATACTTGTGCCCTTTTAATAAAAAAAGTACGTCGGTAGGTAGGTAGAAGGGTGGAACGTTTCTTTTGTCTGCATACCTGGATCATGAGTCCTTTTCCTAAAACGTATACCTGCTAGATATGAAGTGAAAGGTGAGAGGATTTGTGTTTGCTCTTGATCTAGTAGTTTCAGGAAGGCAAATTGATCTGAAAGGAACACTTTAATTTAATTGTGACTTAGCACTTATCATCCACAGTTCATATGAACTTCGTGTGTTTTGTGGATCTCACAGGTGGGTTAGCTTCTGTGTTTGGAGCACAGTGACTTCCCCGCCCCCAACTACTTCTAAACAGAAGAGTAAGCGCGGTCACCTCTGCGGGTTTTGTCCAAAGCATCTTCTGCGTGAAGGACATTTTCATTACAAGTGACAGCTGAGTCCTTAGGGACTTTTCACTGCTATTCTTGTCCTGCTTTTAGCAGGAAGCATTTCTGGTGAGAACTGGATGACTGATCCCACCAGGAGGTGCATTCTAGCACGTATTTGCGTTTATCCATGTAGGTGGAGCAACAGTACCATCTTCTGAATCACAGGTCATACTCACTGGGACTCCCTAAGCTGACTTGAAATTAAACAGGGGGAAGATGTAATAGGGGAAACAGACCACTTCTGAACTCCCAGCATCTAAGGAATATTTTCAGAAGGATGAGTTCCATTTAAGCATTCCATTTCAGAGAGGTGAGTTCCCCACTTTGATCTAGGGGAAAATCATAGCTTAACATTTGGAACTATTATTTTTTAGAGTGTAGAAGTTTTAGTTTATCTAGTTAATACTCTTGCTTAGGTAAAATGCTACTCAGTTATTAGTGGCTCACCAAAATATTTATTGCAAACTAAGTTTGTAATCTCAAGGTACATGTCCTAGTGCTCAAGAAGTATTTTTAATTTTATGACTGTACCTGCAGCTGTTCAGCTTTGCTCTGGTGAGTCATCCAGGCTATATTATTTCTCAGTTGACAAATATCCTTTCTTGTACGGAAGGCACACGCAACAGAAAATTGTACCATTGTGCAATCGTAATTGTAATTTCTGTATTGTAAGAGAACTATCAGTTCTATTTAGAGCAGATAGGAAATTTGTTCACTGCATTTTACCTAACAAGCTTTTATGTATATATTATCTTAGAACAGAGAGAATCAGGACTGCTGTCTGTACAAATACCTGGATCCCTGAAAACTTCCGGAGCTCCAGGACTTAGATATTTTCAACTCCTCTCTGATGCTGAAAGACATTTGAAGGAGATGGAGTTGATGTTTCTGTAACTATGGATATAGTATCCCGTATCATAGGATACAAAAGAGGACCTGGAAAGAATATAGAGAAATTGTGCTTTGGAAACAATTGAAAGAGTCACCTCTGCTCTTTGATTTCCCAGTTATTCAGGTTGATCACCTTGGTAGTACTTGGATGGCGTCACTGCCTCAATGGACATGAGTCTGAGCAAACTCCGGGAGATGGTGAAGGACAGGGAAGCCTGCAGTTCGTGCATTGCAGAGTCGGGCGTGACTGAACGCCTGAACAACAATGAGTCTTGGTACTGGAGCTCCGCAGAGGGTGAAGTAAGTTATCCCTTGAGGTATATAATTTAACCTAACGAAGAAGGTCACTAGTTTCAAACACAATGTCATTTTTACCTATTTCAGAGAGGTTGCCCTACAACCTTCTTTCCATTACTAGGTTGACTATATTGTCTCCCTTCTAGAAATCGTCTTGTCTGACTTTTCATATGACCTTACTCTTTTCACATAGCGTCTTACTTTTGTTGCACTGCTTTCTGTTACTTTGGAATACAGTTTATCACCTCTCACTGAAATACCAAGTGTCCCATTAGCCTTCATATGTCCGACTCCAAGGAAGGTTTTCAGGACTTTTTACTTCTAGAACTATATGATAACACATTTGTGTTGTTTAAATCATTGTTTGTTGTAATTTCTAACAGTAGTCATAGGAAACCAGTAACTAACATCTAAAATATTTTTCCTTTATCCTGTCTATTATCTCTCTTTCCTTGCTAGACTGTGGATGCTGCTGCTGCTGCTAAGTCGTTTCAGTCACAGCAGCAGCAGCATTCACAGTTCAGCAAGGGAAGAGAGATAATAGAATAAAAGAAATATATTTTAGGTGTTAGTTACTGGTTTCCTATGCTAGGAGGGCATACAACTTGAACTATTTTATTTCTTACTATGGCCCCAGGGGGCTTCCCTGGTTACTCAATGGTAACGAATCTGCCTGCAGTGCAGGAGACAGAGGCTCAATCCTTGGGTCAGGAAGATGCTCTAGAGAAGGAAATGGCAACCCACTCCAGTGTTCTTGCCTGGAGAATCCCATGGACAGAGGAGCCTGGTGGGCTACAGTCCATGAGGTCGAAAAGAGTTGGACACGACTGAGCAACTTCACTTTCACTTTCGTGCATTGGAGAAGGAAATGGCACGCCACTCCAGTGTTCTAGCCTGGAGAATCCCGTGGACAGAGGAGCCTGGTGGGCTACAGTCCATGAGGTTGAAAAGAGCTGGACACGACTGAATGACAAACAAGAAGAGTAACCGCAATGGCCTGGAAAGTTGGAACATGGCTTTGCAAAAGAAGGTCTTCCATAGATACTTGTTCCGTCGGCGTTATGGAGACAGGTTGGCTCGTGCACCCGTACAGAAGGTTTCAGGTGTCTTCACTTGCACTAGGATCACAGTAAACTTGAAGAACTACTGGTTCCACAGGCGAGTTATATATCTTTAACTTCTTTGTAACAATCATCTGCTAATTATGTAGGCTAAGTTAATTTCTGTTGTTTCTCCTGTTCGTATTTCAGATATGGATCAGTTCCGTTCAGTCGCTCAGTAACGTCCTACTCTTTGCAACCCCATGGACTGCAGCACGCCAGGCCTCCCTGTCCATCTCCAACTCCTGGAGTTTGCTCATACTCATGTCCATTGAGTCAGTGACGCCATCCAACCGTCTCATCCTCTGTCGTCCCCTTCTCCTCCTGCCTTCAATCTTTCCCAGCATCAGGGTCTTTTCAAAAGAGTCAGTTCTTCACATCAGGTGGCCAAAGGATTGGAGTTTCAACTTCAGCATCCATCCTTCCAGTGAATATTCAGGACTGATTTCCTTTGGGATTGACAGATACGTATGGACATTAAAACAAACAAACAAACAAACAAAAACCTGATTCTCCTCCCCAAAGAGGGGAGCGTTTTTGAAATTTCTGAACCATGATACAGATGTTAAGGACAAAAGGAAAATTTGGAGTAATCGTATTTAAATATCTCTCTCAGTCACAACTGTGTCTGTCTTGCTTAGAGAAGTTTCGCGGCGTCCACGTCTGTCTCTGGCTCATTTCTGTTTTCAGTCTTATTGATGACTTAATGGAGAGGACCCCTCTTTCTTTGAAACCCTGGTGAATCTGAGCATTTACTTTGATGGAGCACAGTTCATAAGCATATTCATTTCTTTTTCAGGAGCCCATTCTGGACATTGTAAAAAAAACAGCTGTCTTTGAAAGCCATCACATGAGAACTAAGAAAGCACAGCCCCCAGTTAAACAAAACAAAACTTCAGGCCGATCCTTTGAGGAGCAGTGTTCTTTGCCAGCCGAGGCACCCCTGTCTGTTTCTGGACTCTCTGTCTCTGCCTCATCATTTATTTCACTGGCCCTCCCCTGGAGTTTGGCAGGCGTTAGCTAAGAATCTTTGCTTGCAATATCGCTTTAATTATTGAGACATATATCCCCTTTTGAACATTCATTACTTTAGTATGTTGCCTTGCCTGAAA
This sequence comes from Ovis canadensis, assembly GCF_042477335.2. NCBI lineage: Eukaryota > Metazoa > Chordata > Mammalia > Artiodactyla > Bovidae > Ovis > Ovis canadensis. The sequence goes on along the minus strand of NC_091727.1, from coordinate 6,386,782 downwards.
TAACGCTATTCTTCTATTTTTTTTTTCCTCCAGAATATGGATCATTTCATAGCCTTCAGACAGTGTGGCAACTTTTTTTTTTGGCTGTGCATCATGGCTTGTGGGATCCTAATACCCCAAGCAGGGATTTGAACCACCACCACCCACTGCCCCCACATTGGAAGAGCAGAGTCTTAACCCCTGGACCACCAGGGAATTCCCCAGTGTTGCAATTTTTAGTATTACTCAATGGACTTAATATACTGTACTGTTTCACAAGTTGGTTTCACTCTATTCACTCTCATCCTTTTCATGCGGTTTTCTGCAGGGGTAATTGCTTTGTTGTGCTTTCATCCCAGAAAGTCCAGTGTAGCAGAAATTGGACTGCCTTGATGTAATCCTTGCTGTCAGCAGCAAAGACATCCACAGTGTCGCCCAGCTCATTCCTGGTTTCCCAGATGTCCTCCAGAGCAGCCTTAAGCCAAAGTCTTTGGTTTAAAGGTTTTGTTCATATTAAGGGGAACCACGGATGCATTGGAGAAGGAGATGGCAACCCACTCCAGTGTTCTTGCCTGGAAAATCCCAGGGACGGGGGAGCCTGGTAGGCTGCTGTCTATGGGGTTGCATAGAGTCGGACACGACTGAAGTGACTTAGCAGTAGCAGGGCTGCATGAAGAAAAGTTATGACCAACCTAGACAGCATATTAAAAAGCAGAGATATTACTTTGCCAACAAAGGTCCATCTAGTTAAAGCTGTGGTTTTTCCAGTAGTCATGTATGGATGTCAGAGTTGGACTGTGAAGAAAGCTGAGTGCCAAAGAATGGATGCTTTCAATCTGTGGTGTTGGAGAAGACTCTTGAGAGTCCCTTGAAATGCAAGGAGATCCAACCAGTCCATCCTAAAGGAGACCAGTCCTGAATATTCATTGGAAGGACTAATGCTGAAGCTGAAAGTCCAATCCTTTGGCCACCTGATGCAAAGAACTGACTCATTGGGAAAGACCCTGATGCTGGGAAAGATTGAGGGCAGGAGGAGAAGGGGGCGACAGAGGATGAGATGGTTGGATGGCACCACCGGACATGAGTTTGAGTAAACTCCAGGAGTTGGTAATGGACAGGGAGGCCTGGCGTGCTGCTGTCCATGAAGTTGCAAAGAGTTGGACACGACTTAATGACTGAACTGAACTGAAATGAGGGCTGCCTGGAATGAGGTACACACAGACTCACACCTGAGCAGTCTTAGAACAAATGTAGTTTCTGCGTTTAAAGAAAACGGAGCTGTTTCTGAAACGTGAGCTTGATTCCTGCACCTCTGGCAATTAGCTGCTACCCTCCATCCAGGGAGATGAAGCTTTAATTCACAGTGCAGGCTGCACTTAGAACATCTTACGCACCCCCTGGCTTCACTGGCTTCGTTTCTGCTGTCGTGTCAGCTGTGTTGGGCATGCAGGGGATGGTTGATAAGTTGTGCAAGTGTAGATAGGGTGTGGGCTTCCCCGGTGGCTCAGCAGTCAAGAATCCACCCACAATGCAGGAGACGTGCATTTGATCCCTGGGTCTGGAAGATCCCCTGGAGGAAAAACTGGCACCCCACTCCAGTATTCTTGCCTGGGAAATCCCATGGACAGAGGAGCATGGCGGGCTACAGTGCATGGGGTCACAAAGAATCAGACACAAAGGAGTGACTGAGCAGGCACGGCGTAGGCTGTGACCCCTAGAATAATTTTAGTGTCTTCATATTTCATTATGGATAGATTCAGTGGACAACTGGGCTATGGGCCAGCTAACATACACTTCCATTTGAGATTTTCATTAGTTTAGATGTGATTTATGTGGATGAACTGAAAAGTTCATCCGTAAACAATGAGGTGATTGACCTTAGCGGAGTGCCATGTTATCCTGGTTACATCACATTCCAAGTAGACAGTCTGTCGGCTTTTATCATGGTTCTGAAATCTGATGACAAAAGAACAAAACCATTAAAAAAAAACCCTCCAAACCATATCACACCCCACAGTTGCATAAATGACAGGCAAGCTAAATGAATGTTGCAGTACTAACTCCATTTGAATCAAGTGAAACAATATGCCGGAAGTATTTGGGGCTAGAATACACTTGTGATTCCAAACACAGAGTATTTGAATAATATGTAGTCTGTTTCTAAATGCCCCTCCCTGTGTGTTATGGGGTTAATTATGCCCTCAAATTCATACATTGAGGTCCTAAACCTCACGGCTCTCCGATTGTGACCCTTTATAGAGATTGAGTCTTTACGAGAGAGTCAAGTTGAAGTGAAGTCATTTGATGGATCCCAAAGGACTGATGCTGAAGTTGAAACTTCAATACTTTGGCCACCTGATGCGAAGAGCTGACTCATTGGAAAAGACCCTGATGCTGGGAAAGATGGAAGGCGGGAGGAGAAGGGGATGACAGAGGATGAGATGGTTGGATGGCATCCCTGACTCAGTGGACATGGGTTTGAGTAAACTCCAGGAGTTGGTGATGGACAGGGAGGCCTGGTGTGCTGCGGTTCACGGGATCACAAAGAGTTGGACACGGGTGAGCTACTGAACTGAACTGAGATGAATCCAATATTACTGGTATCCTTGTTCAAAGGAAAAATTTGCACAAAGAGAGAGACATGTGTAGAGGGAAGAACACGTGAAGAAAGATGGAAGACAGTCATCTGCAAGCCACAGAGAATAGCTTGGGACAGTCCTTCCCTCTCAGCCCCCAGGAGGGACCCGTTCTAGCCCCCGGAGCTGTGAGACAATAGATTCTTGTTGCTTACGCTCCCAGACTATGGGGCTTCCCCATGGCAGCCGTGGAAAGTTGCTAATAATATTTCACAGGGCATTCTCCCCTCTCCAGGCACAGTTGACTAGAATGTGGGTTTTCCATCCCCCAGCCTGCACTGTGTCTTCATTTTTAAATTGCTGAGTAGTGGACATTGCTGGCAGGTAGAAATTCTGATGTGTGTGTGTGTGTACTTACTCGCTCAGTCATGCCCATTTCTTTTTGAACCCACAGACTGTAGCCCACCAGGCATTCCTGTCCGTGGGATTTCTCCAGGCAAGACCACTGGAGTGGGTGACCATTTCCTCCTCCAGGGGGTCTTCCCAATTCATGGCTCTCCTGCATTGCAAGCAGACTCTTTACCACTGAGCCACCTGGGAAGCCCTAGAAATTATGAATGCTAACGGTATTGGGGGGGCTTCCCAGGTGGCTCTAGCGGTCAAGAACCCACCTGCCAACACAGGAGACAAAAAGAGATGCAGGTGCCATTCTGAGTTGGGAAGATCCCCTGGAGAAGGAAATTGCAACCCACTCCAGTCATCTTGCCTGGAGAATCCCATGGACAGAGGAGCCTGGTGGGCTGCAGTCCACAGAGTTGCAAAGAGTCAGACACGACTGAAGCAACTTAGCGCAGCGTAGCAGTATGAGTGGTCTATTACTACAGAACAAATTCCCCTCAAGCTTAGACAGTCAAAGCCACATTGTAATCATGTATAATCTCACTTTTATGTATTTATCTTGTCACCATTTCCGGAGGAAAGTAGGTGCATGTCAGCTGGGTCCTCTAGCTCAGAGTCTCTCACAAGCTATATATACAAGTCAGAGTGTTGGCCTGCAGCGTGTCCAGGCTCACCTGGAAGAGGCCTTGCTTCCCGGTTCCTTAGGGTGGCTGAGAGCAGGATGCAGTCCCTTCTCCCCCAGCTTCTGTCTTTCTTGTCGAAAATCAGCTGTCAGTGTGTCCCTCCTTGGAGGACAGTCTTTCTTTTTCTCTTTTTACGATTTTCTTTGGCACGCTTAGGTGTTTGTAGATAGACATCTACCCCCCATTCTGGAAACATGTCCCTTGTGTTATATCCCTTGGTTTCTTTGCTTCTGGGACTCTGCGAAAGCATCGTGCATCAGCTCCACCCTGTGCGTTTCCAAATTTCTCATTCATCTTTTGTACAGCATTCTGTTCTGCTGTTGCTGTTCACTCTGATAGTCATATCCGTCCGACTCTTTGTGAAAGAGAAGAGGGGCTAAAGCCCAGCTGAAAGCAAAGAAGAACAAAAGAGCCTCTTGATGAAAGTGAAAGAGGAGAGTGAAAAACCTGGCTTAAAACTCAACGTTTAAAAAACAAAGATTATAGCATCTGGTCCCATCACTTCGTGGCAAATAGATGGGGAAACAATGGAAACAGTGACAGACTTTATTTTTCTTGGGCTCTAAAATCACTGCAGATGGTGACTGCAGCCATGAAATTAAAAGATTCTTGCTCCTTGGAAGAAAAGTTATGAATCACCTAGACAGCATATTAAAAAGCAGAGACATTGCTTTGCCAACAAAAGTCTGTCTAGTCAAAGCTATGGTTTTTCCAATAGTCATGTATGGATATGAGAGTTGGACTGCAAAGAAAGCTGAGTGAGGAAGAATTGATATTTTTGAACTGTGGTGTTGAAGAAGACTCTTTAGAGTCCCTTGGAAAACAAGGAGATCGAACCAGTCCATCCTAAAGGAAATGAGTCCTGAATATTCATTGGAAGGACTGATGCTGAAGCTGAAAGTCCTGCCATGCTGCAGTCCATGAGTTGCAAAGAGTCGGACACGACTGAGCGACTGAACTGAACTGAACTGATTCTTTGCCATCCCATGGACTGCAGCACGCCAGGCTTCCCTGTGCATCACCAACTCCAGGAGCTTGCTCAAACTCACGTCCATCGAGTTGGTGATGCCATCCAACCATCTCATCATCTGCACCCCCTTCTCCTCCTGCCTTCAATCTTTCCCAGCATCTGGGTCTTTTTCAAGGAGTCAGTTCTTCTCATCAGGAGGGCAAAGTACTGGAGCTTCAGCTTCAGCATCAGTCCCTCCAGTGAATATTCAGGGTTGATTTCCTTTGCGATGGACTGGTTGGATCTTGCAATACAAGGGACTCTCTGCCCTATCTTTCTGTTACTGAATTTCTGTTACCTAATTGTTTAATCTGCTGCTACACTCTCTTATGGAATTTTCTTTTTTTTAAATTAATTTTTATTGGAGTGTAACCGATTTACAATGTTGTGTTAGTTTCTGCTGAACAGCACATGGAATTAGTTATGCATATGCATATATCCATTCCTTTTCAAATTCTTTTTCCATTTAGGTTATTCCGGAGTACTGAATGGAGTTACCTGTGATACCCAGCAGGTCTTTATTAGTTATTAATATACAATACTGTGCGTATGTCAGGATCAGTCTCCTGATTGATCCCTGTCCTTCCCCCAACTTTTTTTTACATCCTGAGACTCTATTTCTGTTTTGTAAATAGGTTCACTTGTATTTTTTTTTAAGATTCCACAAGGAAACAGTGTCATGTGATATCTGTCTTTCTGTGTACTGCTTGACTTGATATTTCTATTTGGTTCTTTTCTAGTCTACTAGGTCATTTTTAGGGCTTCCCACGTGGTGCAGTGGTAAAGAATCCTCCTGCCAATGCAAGAGATGGCAAGAGATATGGGCTCAGTCCTTGGACTGGAAAGATCCTCTGAAGGAGGAAATGACAATCCTCTCCAGTACTCTTGCTTGGAAAATTCTAGGGACAGAGGAACCTGGTGGGCTACAGTCCACGGGGTCTCACGGAGTCGGACACGACTGAGCAACTGAGCATAGCTCACCTTTATAGCAGTCTCTTATATTTCATTCTTTCTCATATGATCGGCAAGTTTGTTTTAGATTCAGGTTTTGATGATGTCAGTATCTGAAGGTTGTGAAAGTGTGGTTTTCTGTCTCTTTGATTTAATTTCTCCTTAGTTACCTGGTGTGTTTGGTGATTTTTCTCTTACTTGTGGAATGTGCTTTTTTTCCTTGTAAAATTATTGTGAGGATTCCCTAAGGCTAAGAGGCGAGTGTGTTCCACGGAGAGGAATCGTATTTCCTCTGCTCTGTTCTTGGGACCAGGTCTTGTTCCACAAAATCTTATAACTTTTTGCACAGTAAGTATGGAAAATGAGAGTGACATTTGGGAATTTTTATAGCAGCTTCACATTGCTATAGATAGCATCACTGTTCTGTGTTTGTCCTTTTGTTTCCGTATCATTATTTTGTGCAGTTCATTTTTGTTGCTTTTTACAAAACTTCTCATGCGTTGGAAATGAAGCTAACAGCCCAGTACTTCACCATAGGTAGTTTTAGAGGTTCTGCTTTGAACAAAACTGATAACATTTTTTTGACTTCCCACTTAATGTGTATTGATAAGTTACGCTGCAAATTCACATGAGTGCTAGTTTTTGTTACAGCGTCTCGATATTTACTTGCTTGCTGCTTTTCTCAGCATTTAAGAATGTGTCCCTGTTGTGTTTTTCTGTGCAGTCTGATAAGAGTCCTTTTTGCTTCAAATTACATTGCAGGTGTAGCATTTTAGAGATCCCAAATTTGAGAAGTGTCCTCTATTAGATTTCCCACCCTGGGTGAGCCCTGGGTTTTGTCTTCCATCTGTTGCACTCTATGAAAAATTAGAAATGAAAACTGAAAAAAAAAAATATCTACTAGGTTGACCAGATGCCCTTAGGGAAAAAAATGGCTTTAATGTCCTGCTATTATTTTCTTCTTTCTTTCTTTTCTGTGAATTGATTTTCCTTTAGTTTATTGCATGCTAAGCCGTTTCACTCATGTCCAACTCTTTGTGACCCCATGGACTGTAGCCCACCAGGCTCCTCTGTCCATGGAATTCTCCAGGCAAGGATACTGGAGTTGATTGCCATTTCCTTCTCCAGGGGATCTTCCTGACCCAGGGATCAAGCTCACATCTCTTGAGTCACCTGTGTTGGCAGGCAGGTTCTTTACCACCTGGGATGCCCTCTGCTATCCTTTCGTGATTCTTCGCTTCAGTTTGATCTTGGCCTGATCAATACACATAATCCTGTCACCCCTTTAATGTTAAAATGCGTACGTATATGTGTATTCGAGTCCTTTTAACAAATGAAGAAAAAGGCTCAGTAAGGATTAAAGTCTCAGGGTACAGAGTGTGAATCCAATACCATGTCTGCTGAGCATCTTCTATTGCGTGGCTGTTCCTGCTCTTACCTAGAGTAGGACTTCCTTGTGTCCTGCAAAGGGGTCAGCCTGTGGGTACACATTGCTCCTTGTTGTCTCTCTGTTGTGTTCGACTCTTTGTGACCCCATGGACTGTAGCCCGCCAGGCTCCTCTGTCCATGGGATTCTCCAGGCAAGATTGCTAGCGTGGGTTGCCATTCCCTTCTCCATGGGATCTTCCGAACCCAGAGAGCAAACCTGGGTCTCCTGCACTGGCAGGCAGATTCTTTACTATCTGAGCCAGCAGGGAAGCCCAAGAACACTGGAGTGGGTTCAGTTCAGTTCAGTTCAGTTCAGTCGCTCAGTCGTGTCCGACTCTTTGTGACCCCATGAATCGCAGCACGCCAGGCCTCCCTGTCCATCACCAACTCCCAGAGTTCACTCAAACTCACGTCCATCGAGTCCGTGATGCCATCCTTGGTCGTCCCCTTCTCCTCCTGCCCTCAATCCCTCCCAGCATCAAAGTCTTTTCCAGTGAGTCAACTCTTCCCATGAGGTGGCCAAAGTACTGGAGCATCAGTCCTTCCAAAGAAATCCCAGGGTTGATCTCCTTCAGAATGGACTGGTTGGATCTCCTTGCAGTCCAAGGGACTCTCAAGAGTCTTCTCCAACACCACAGCTCAAAAGCATCAATTCTTCAGTGCTCAGCCTTCTTCACAGTCCAACTCTCACATCCATACATGACCACTGGAAAAACCATAGCCTTGACAAGATGGACCTTAGTTGGCAAAGTAATGTCTCTGCTTTTGAATATGCTATCTAGGTTGGTCATAACTTTTCTTCCAAGGAGTAAGCGTCTTTTAATTTCATGGCTGCAGTCACCATCTGCAGTGATTTGGGAGCCCAAAAAAATAAAGTCTGACACTGTTTCCACTGTTTCTCCATCTATTTCCCATGAAGTGATGGGACCAGATGCCATGATCTTCATTTTCTGAATGTTGAGCTTTAAGCCAACTTTTTCACTCTCCTCTTTCACTTTCATCAAGAGGCTTTTTAGCTCCTCTTCACTTTCTGCCATAAGGGTGGTGTCATCTGCATATCTGAGGTTATTGCTATTTCTCCCAGCAATCTTGACTCCAGCTTGTGTTTCTTCCACTCCAGCGTTTCTCATGATGTACTTTGCATATAAATAAGCAGGGTGACAATATACAGCCCTGATGTACCCCTTTTCCTGTTTGGAACCAGTCTGTTGTTCCATGTCCAGTTCTAACTGTTGCTTCCTGGCCTGCATACAGATTTCTCAAGAGGCAGGTTAGGTGGTCTGGTATTCCCATCTCTTTCAGAATTTTCCACAGTTTATTGTGATCCACACAGTCAAAGGCTTTGGCATAGTCAATAAAGCAGAAATAGATGTTTTTCTGGCCTTTCCCTTCTCCAGGGGATCTTCCCAACCCAGGGATCAAACCCGGGTCTCCCACATTGCAGGCAGATTCTTTACTGCTGAGCCACTGGTAAAGGTCAAAATTGCGTTTGTGTATAGAAAGATTTTCAAGTCAAATAAACTGAAAAGAAAGACCTTTGTTAAGGTAGGAAAAAAAAAATGCTGATGCTGCAGGGTTTGGCCCAGGGCTGGGTGAGAAAGATGAGGCGGCTCCCTGCTGTCTCATTGCCTTCCAGGTGGTGGGTGTGGACAGAGCTGTGTGAGCTTCCTCTGAATCTCAGGCCGCCTGCCTTCTGCCTCTTCATCCACAGCTGAGATGGGAGAGGATGCCGGGGTCACTGCCCTCCTCCCACGGGCACTGTGTAAGTCTTGCTTGCCACGTGTAGTCAGTATGCTGGAGGGCCCGTGGCGAGGACTGCTGTGCTGCCTCTTGAACCTGATAAGCATCCTTTGAGTGTCAGCTGGGTGCTGGATGCCCTGGAAACACAGGGCTCCCAGAACTGAACACGGAACCCTGGCCTGCAACCGGCTCACTGATTTGTTCAACCTTAAAGTGGAACGTTAAAAGCAAACAGACGAGTTTCCTGAAGAGCCTGGGCTGTCAAGTACGTTTTGCTGATCTTCTGCAAACGAAAGAAAGGCAGTGTGCACCCTGCTGTATCATTCTCTAAAGCCCTGCCGTTGACCTTGGTTGAAGGCAGTGTTCAGTTTCTGACCTGTGTATTCTTTGGGGCTTAAAGACCTGACTGAAGCTCAGTTAACCTTAAATAGTGTGGAGGCAGGTGCTGGGTTTATAGACTTATTTCTCTACCATCTGAATGCAGTGAATGTGTCTGTTCCAATCAAGTGACTCAAGCACAAGCTACTGCTTTATTTTTGCCTCTATTTGTGGAGTATAAAAAGAACCAAACCCTAAAAAAACACAAAATACAAAGACCCCCCCAACCAGAAAGCATCCCTACAAGCCCCCACAAAAGGCAACCAAGCGTTGAGTTGGAGTGACCTTGTTGTTGTTTAGTCGCTAAGTGGTGTCCGACCCTTTGTGACCCCATGGACTGCAGCTCGCCAGGCCTCCCTGTCCATCACCAACTCCCAAAGTTTGCTCCAACTCATGTCCATCGAGTTGGTGATGCCATCCAACCATCTCATCCTCTGTCGTCCCCTTGTCCTCCTGCTTTCGATCTTTCCCAGCATCAGGGTCTTTTCCAATGAGTCGGCGCTTTGCATCAGGTGGCCAAAGTATTGGAGCTTCAGCTTTAGTATCAGTCCTTCCAGTGAATATTCAGGGCTGATTTCCTTTAGGATGGACTGGTTTAATCTCTTTAGCAATGGTTTCCCTTTTTTAATCTTTCGGCCATGCTACATGGCCTGTGGGTATCTTAGTTTGCTGACCAGGGATCGAACGGTGACCTCTGCATTGGAAGCACGGAGTCTGCATCACTGGACCACCAGGAAAGCCCGACCTTAGCAAGTGTCATACTTCCCCCTCTTTCTGAGCGGGGGAGGCTGCTTTAAGATTGCGATGTCCAGGCTGATAGCTGTGCAAATGTCCATGTTTGTTCACCCCTGCCCCTGCCCCGCCCTGTGATCTGCTCAGGCTGTGCACTACAGCACGTTGTCTTCAGGGGCTGTGCTTTACCATGTAGGGGTCGAGGATCTTGTCGGGCAGATTCAGTGTTGCATGAGGCAGGCTGGTACTTGAAAGGTAAACTCACCTGACCAAGCTCACAGGGTGGGTCAGTAAGTAAGGTGTGCATCAGGGAGTCGAAGTGAAACAGTTGGACACGACTTAGTGGCTGAACAACATCAACAAAAGGAATCGACTACACACCCTTTAGGGCTTTCCTGGTGGCTCAGAGGGTAAATCGTCTGCCTGCAATGTGGGAGACCTGGGTTCGATCCCTGGGCTGGGAAGAGCCCCTGGAGAAGGACATGGTGACCCACTCCGGTATTCTTGCCTGGAGAATCCCATGGACGGAGGAGCCTGGTGGACTACAGTCCACAGGGTCACAAAGAGTTGGACGCGACTGAGCAACTTCACTTTCTTTCTTTCTTTACACAGCCTCGAAGAGCTTCCCTGGAGGCTCAGTGGTAAAGAATCCGTCTGCCAATGCAAGAGATGTGGGTTCGACCCCTGGGTCGGCAGCATCACCACCTGGGAGGCTGGTGGAGGTGCAGCATCTTCAGGCTCTCTGAAGACCCCAGTCCTCCTGAGACTCTTCATTTTAACAAGGGGTTTGTTGGGTTGCACGCTGGAATTTGAGCAATACCGCCATAGAGCACAGATGTATGCTTTAGTTATAACACATATCGGCTTCTCTGGTGGGACAGTGGTAAAGAAAAATATAACCTGCGTGCCCGTGCAGAAGATCTGATTTTGATCTCTGGGTCAGGAAGATTCCCCCGGAAGAGGACATGGCAGCCCACTCCAGCATTATTGCCTGGAGAATCCCAAGAAGAGGAGAGACGGGTGGGCTACAGTCCGTGGGGTTGTGGAGTCGGACACCACTGAAGCGAGTGAACAACAGCAATAAACACATTGTGTTGTGAGCTTTTCCAAACAGATTAGCATCGCCCACTGGGTTTGTATCTCAGGCCATCTGGGTCATTGAGGCTCTCAGGATAACTTAAAGAAAGCAGTGAAAGTGAGTCGTTCACTCGTGTCCGACTCTTTGCAACTGCATGGCCTATACAGTCCATGGAATTCTCCAGGCCAGAATCCTGGAGTGGTTACCCTTTCTCTTTCTCCAGGGGATCTTCCCAACCCCAGGGATCGAACCCAGGTCTCCCGCATTGCAGGTGGATCCTTTACCCGCTGAGCCACAAAGGAAGACTTTGTGGATACCTAGGAAGTTAGTAATTTAGTAAGTGTATCTGAAGAGATAGAAGCACGGGGTTCCCAGTGGGAAGGGTTTGGCGTTGGGTCATGATGGTGAAGCCAGTGGTGTGTATGCATGGAGTGGACTCTCTCAAAGGCTGGGATCGTCCAGGGAGGTCACAGTTAGCAGGGAGAGAAGATGGTTCTAAGTCTAAACAGTGTCAACCTTTAGGAAGGAGCTGATGGGGTAAGAAAGCATGGAGATGCTGTTGAAGGAGGTGGAGAGGGATCACAGCTACCGGAGGCAAGCCGTCATGATGGTGAGGAGAAACGGTGGAGACGGAAGGGGTGTTCAATGGCACAAAGAGCCTCAGGTCAATGACATTCAGTGATGCTTACACAGTTCGGGGTTGGCCATGATGTAGGAGGTCTCCCACGGTTTCACAGGGCTTTCATTCAAGTTCACGCCAAGAACAGTGCTGGGCACGGGAACGTGTGCCATTTGGCAAGGCAAAGCATGAGTAATTAGGACCCCAGCTTGCAGGGCAGAGGATGATCCCCACGAGGGTTTTCCGAGGAAGAAGAAACCGTCATCCTGTTGGACTCTCCCCTCCTGGAGCGTAAGCCCTTGACGGCAGTAGCCACGTCTTCCAGGGGCGTTGTGATCGCCAAGCAGTCCATTATCTTAGAAACCCTGTATCCGTGTCCTAGCTGTCATGGGCTGAATCAAAGGTCCAAAGGGCAGAATGAATAGAAGCAGAGGAGAGAAGTCCAAAAACAAGAGAGCGATTAAATGACTCATTCAAGATTAGTAAGACGCAAATTCAGGGAGTATGGATCAGGTGTCCAACAGGGGCCAGGACTAGGGCAAGGCAAGTGAAATTTTGCACCCTAAACACTGTTCTCACCCTAGCCATGGCCTTAACCGAAATATTTTTTTCTTTGAGATGACTGGGTTGAATACCATTTGGGAGACTTGACATTCTGCAAGGTTTTCAGAAATAAGAGCCCTCTCGTCTTTAGTATTCTCCACCCCTTAGCTCCAAATCAAATATTTATTCCATGCTATCTCACTTCTTATCACAAGAAGATAAATTTTATGACTGAGAGTTTTTTCTTTTTTTTTTTCCCAGAAGAGATTAGTTACATAAATAACCAGCAATTTTAATATATCTGCATCAGGGAACAAGGCTGTATTATCTCCAATTAAGTAACGACGAGCTTCTTTTGTTAAGCCATATAATGAGTAATTTAGAGCTTTCAGCCTATCTTTGGAGGATAAAATGTTCCATCATGTGCAGAGGAGGCTTGCTCCTGAGAGACAGATTTAGAAAAAATGTTTGTTCAATTTCACGATCAAGGCTATATTTATACCAGGGGGAAAAGTTGAGCGTTTGGAAAATCTGTGTAGCATTGCAATGGAATTCCTTCAGTTGCATTGAATGCCTCATTTTTCTCTAAGCCCCAGTTTAGCTACAATTACTTTGAAAACACAGCAGCAGGTTACAGAGGTTTTCACGGGGTTTCAAAAACCTGTGGGAAAATATTGTACTTTTTTTTCTGGCAAATGTAGACATTGCCATGCTTGTTTTTTATCATGACAAGAGGAATAAGCATTGGAAAAGTGTTTTTCAGCAATTTCTAAGAACATGTTTCCACCCACCCCTGCCCCCCACCAAATATTAGCAGCAAAACGCTTGGTGAAGAAAGTACATCTTTTCTTCTGATTCAATAAATCTTGCCTTGTGGCCCCCAAGGTCAAATGGCTTGAAAGCACTTCAAGAAACTAAGATGTCACGTCTCATTTGTTTAAACATTTAAAGATGCTCCTTTACGACCTAGTCATATTTTAAAATACATCTAGTCATGGTGCTGTCCTTGATCACTTTCATCTGATCTCAGTATAGAAATGGAAGACTCCTCCACGAGTTTTGCAGTTAGTTTCTTTATGTGACAGTAAAGAAGAGACTGCCCAGATGTGGAGTTCAGGGAGCAAGGAGGTCCCTGCAAGGGCTTTTGAAAGACAGACCAGATGGGGAAAGCATTGGTTCATAGAGAAAACTGATGGTAACGGGGAGAATTATTAGCCAGTGGGCTCAGCTTTCTGGGAGATCAGGTGGCAAGTAATAGAGAAAGGGAGACGTGAAGTCAAGTATAAAGGGGATGGGAAAAGAGTAGCAAGGTAGAGACTGGGCTCTGTAAAGAACTAGGAAGGCCCGCAGCAACACAGCAGTTTGAGCAAGAGGAGCTGAAGAGTTAGATTAGTGTTCATGATCACCGATGTTCAGCTTCAGCTGTTCTTTTTTTTTTTTTTTAATTGGAAGATGATTGCTTTATACTATTGTGCTGGTTTCTGCTATATATCAACATGAACAAGTCACAGGTACACACACGTCCCCTCCAGCTCTTCAGCTATTCTTAGCATATGCGTCAAAAATCAGAGAAAAAGCTTGCAGTTGAATTTAGTTGTGGTAACTCTGTGTCCTCTGCTCTGAATCGGCTGAAAGAGTCACTTACCATGATGCTGAATAATTCAGTGGGGCTTCCCAGGTGGCTTAGCCTGGGAATCCTTTAGATTCTTTCATTTCATTTCAGTTCAGCTCAGCCGCTCAGTCATGTCCAACTCTTTGCGACCTCGTGGACTACAGCATGCTGGGCCTGCCTGTCTGTCACCAACTCCCGGAGTTCACTCGAACTCATGTCTATTGAGTCGGTGATGCCATCCAGCCATCTCATCCTCTGTTGTTTCTCCTCCTGCCCCCAATCCCTCCCAGCATTAGGGTCTTTTCCAATGAGTCAACTCTTCGCATGAGGTGGCCAAAGTACTGGAGTTTCAGCTTCAGTATCAGTCCTTCCAATGAACACCAAGGACTGATCTCCTTTAGGATGGGCTGGTTGGATCTCCTTGCTGTCCAAGGGACTCTCAAGTCTTCTCCAACAACACAGTTCAAACACATCAATTCTTTGGCACTCAGCTTTCTTCACAGTCCAACTCTCACATTCATACATGACCACTGGAAAAACCATAGCCTTGACTAGATGGACTTTTGTTAGCAAAGTAATGTCTCTGCTTTTGATTATGCTATCTAGGTTGTTCATAATTTTCCTTCCAAGGAGTAAGCATCTTTTAATTTCATGGCTGCAATCACCATATTGAGTGATTTTGGAGCCCCCCAAAATAAAGTCTGACACTGTTTCCACTGTTTCCCCATCTATTTCCCATGAAGTGATGGGACCAGAAATCATGATCTTAGTTTTCTGAATGTTGAGCTTTAAGCCAACTTTTTTACTCTCCTCTTTCATCAAGAAGCTTTTTAGTTCCTCTTCACTTTCTGCCATAAGGGTGGTGTCATCTACATATCTGGTTCTTTAGGATTCTCAGTTCTAAAGGATTCTCAATTCTTCAGAAGAATTCTATAGAATCCTTCTGCAAAGTAGGAGATGTGAGTTCAATCCTTGGGTGTGGAAGATCCCCTAGAGAAGGCAATGGCATCCCACTCCAGGATTCTTGCTTGGAGAATCCCGTGGACAGAAGAGCCTGGTGGGCTACAGTCCATGGGGTCGGAAAGAGTCAGACAGAACTAAGAGACTAAACAACAACAACAATTAATAGTGAGTAGTGCTTCTGTTGGCAAGAGAAGGAGAGGGCCATAATTAATGCAAGAACGTGCTCTCAGCAGTAAAGAGGTAGGTGGAGAGGAGAATGGGAGAAAAGGTCTGTGAAAGAGTGATACAGGGGGAGGTGAATGACTGGGAAAAAAGCCCACGGCATCAGGACAGGTGGGACACAGAGAGCTGGAAAGTTAGAACCACTGTCCTTGTCTGCCAGACAGGAAAGGTGTGGTCTCATGGGAACAATGTGGGCGGTAGCAAAGTAGCCGTCGGCCGCCGGGGCAGCCCTCACGCCCAGTGCTTGCTGCTATGTATCTCATAAATTGCCACAACAATTTCTGTTGTTTCGCTGCTCAGTCATGCCTGACTTTTTGCAACCCCATGGACTGTAGCTGGATCATTGGAAAAGACCCCGATGCTGGGAAAGATTGAAGGCAGGAGGAGAAGGGGATGATAAAGGATGAGATGGACTCAATGGATATGAATTTGAGCCAACTCCGGGAGACAGTGGAAGACAGAGGAGCCTGGCCTGCTGCAGTCCGTGACTGCAGAGAGTCAGACGTGACTTAAGGACTGAACAAATCAACAAATAGCCATGCCTGACCTGCAGTGTTTGTTGAATGTATTTGTTGAACAAGTGAAAGTTGAAAATGTTAGTCACTCAGTCGTGTCTGACTCTTTGCAACCCCATGGATTGTAGCCTGCCAGGCTTCATGTCCCTTTGTGCCTAAGGAAACGCTTGCACCACAGGCATTAGTCAGGAATCTGGTTGGTATTTCCACTCCTCATGGCTCTGTTCCACGTGATTATGGCGTCAGTTTCCAGAAGGTAGCTTGCCAGTGTCAACTCAATTCCTGGATGTAAACCCTTTCCCATGAAAGGCAGGGCCTTCCCAGTGCAGACTTGTCCTTCTTGGGGTATTAAATGCTTTTCCATGAGATAACTCTATCTCATTTTTCATTTCATTCATTGTATTCTTCAGCTGTAGAATTTCTGTTTGATTCTTTCTTATGTTTTCTTGCTTGCTTGCTAAGTCCTTTCAGTTGTGTCTGACTCATTGCGACCCCAGGGACTGTAGCCCACCTGGCTCCTCTGTCCATGGGATTCTCCAGGCAAGGATACTGGAATGGGTTGCCACGCCCTTCTTATGGTTTCTATCTGTGTGTTAGATTTTGTGTTTTGTTTGTATGTTGTTTTCCTGATTTTGTTGATTTCTCTTTCTGTGTTTCCTTGTAGCTCCCTAAACTTTCTCAAGACAGCTATTTTGAGTTATTTATTGGGCAAATCTCCTGGCAAATAGATGGGGAAACAGCAGAAACAGTGACAGACTTTATTTTTTGGGCTCCAAAATCACTGCAGATGGTGACTGCAGTCATGAAATTAAAAGACGCTTACTCCTTGGAAGGAAAGTTATGACCAACATAGCAGATTAAAAAGCAGAGACATTACTTTGCCAACAAAGGTCCGTCTAGGCAAGGCTATGGTTTTTCTAGTGGTCATGTATGGGATGTGAGATTTGGACTATAAAGAAAGCTGAGCACCAAAGAATTGATGTTTTTGAACTGTGTTGTTGGAGAAGACTCTTGAGAGTCCCTTGGACAGCAAGAAGATCCAACCAGTCCATCCTAAAGGAAATGAGTCCTGAATATTCATTGGAAGGACTGATGCTGAAGCTGAAACTTCAATCCTTTGGCCACCTCATGCGAAGAGCTGACTCTTTGGAAATGACCCTGATTCTGGGAAAGATTGAAGGCTGGAGGAGAAGGGGACGACAGAGGATGAGATGGCTGGATGGCATCACCGACTCAATGGACATGAGTTTGGGTAAACTCCGGGAGTTGGTGATAGACAGGGAGGCCTGGAGTGCTGCAGTCCATGGGGTCGCAAAGAGTCAGACACGACTGAACGACTGAACTGAACTGATTGGGCAAACAAATCACAGATCTCCATTTCCTTGGAGTCAGGCATGGGAAAACGACCGTGTTCATTGGTGGTCATGTTTCCTTGATGTTCTGTGTTCCTTGGAAGCCTTGCATTGCTGTCTTCCCTTTCGAAGAAGCAGTCGCCTCCTCCAGCCCTGACCGATGGGCTTCGGAAGAGCAACACCTTTGGCCGGCCCTGCTGGGGATTCTGAGGCTCTCCCGACCTCTGTCACTGCAGCTGCTCCCACTTCTCGTTCCCTCATGCGAGGGGCGTGCTTAAGGGCCGGTGCCTTCTCTTGATGTTGCAGAGCCAGGTTGCGTGCAGGCGAGCGGCCCTTCCCTTTCCCCAGAGTGATGCTGGACACTCACTTTTATGTGCTGGCTTCCAGTCCCACATTCGGGCGGCTGGAGCTTGGGAGAGGGTGTTCGGGTGAGGCGTACGGACCATCGGGGGTGCCCAGGAGCCAGCTGGGGGATCCCTGGGGGAAGCACCACTAGCTTAAGCGCTGGCTTCCCGATGGAGCCTGTGAAGCAGTTAGGAGGGTCTGTGTGCCTTTGTCATCCTCCAAGTGAAGTGAAGTGAAGTCACTCAGTCGTGTCTGACCCCATGGACTATAGCCTACCATGCTCCTCCGTCCATGGGATTTTCCAGCCAAGAGTACTGGAGTGGGTTGCCATTTCCTTCTCCAGAGGATCTTCCCAACCCAGGAATCGAACCCAGGTCTCCCACATTATAGGAAGACGTATTCTCCAAGAGCCCATGGCTATTGTGCTACCCACCCTCTGCTACCCTCAGGCACGCAACTCCTCTCAGTTTTCTGGATGGGGCAGGAAATAGCTGGTTTGTGCTCCTTGGGGGAACGGATGACATGGCAGAATCCAACTGTTCCTCTTACCCTCTTTATTATGTCTAACCTTGGATTTTTTAAAAATGGGTTTTTTCAATCCTCCAGGGAGATCTTGGAACCTCTCCACTGGACTCCTGGATCTCCACAAAGGTACTGTCCTCTGTGAGTGAAAATCCATATTTAAAATCCTGGTTAAAAATCCACGTTTCTTCTGGAGTGTGTGGGAGAAAACTCATGCCGTTTTGCCTGCATGGTTCTGTCCTGTTTTCCCCCCTCTGTATTTAGGAGTTTAGATTTCTTTTGATGAGTCACATTTGACTTTCTGTGGACCTCGGTCTTTTCTTTCCATGTCCTAACAAGGGATTGGCACCTTTTTTTTTTTTTTCCTGTAAAAGGACAGATAGCACATATTTTCCACTTGTAAGCTGTATGATCTCCGTCACAATGACTCAACTGGGCTGTAGTAACACCGACGCAACCACATCTGCAGGATGTGAACAAGTGATCGTGGCTGTGTTCTAATAAAACTTTATTTACAAAACCAGGTGGTGGGCCAGATTTGGCCCCTGGGCTGTGGTTTGCTGAGCCCCTGCTAGATCTTTAACATCTTCCCAGCCCAGCCCCACTCAGGGAGAAGGATGTGGATGAAGGAGGGTTACAGTTATTTGTTTGGGGCCACGAGGATTTAAAACAGAGATGATGAGAACGTGTCGATGATGAGAACATCACGTTTCACGTCCTGCCCTGTGGATTCCGAGCCCCCTGACCCTGTGTGAGTTCATTAATCTGTCATTGTGCACATGTTCAGAACATTGTTCACCAGTGATAGTAGTTTTTAATATGTTTTCTGCCGAAGGAATGAGGCAGAACCCAAAGGGGATAGATTTGAAGCTGACTACGCAGTCTTTCCAGGAATTTTTTTTTAAAAAAATCAGTATTGAACAGAAAATGAAATAAAGAGAACATCTGGTATGTGAAAGGAGGGACCCTGTAGAATTCATGTCAAAACCTCGCAGCGTTGCTCCAGCTATCTCTTTTGAAAAATCATTGATCCAGCTGGCTGATGGAAAGGTCTCAGGGTTTGTCCTATGTTTGTGTTCTGTTAATTTCATAGTCCTGGGTTTCACCCTGGAATATACTTAATATTTGCCTCCTGACAGAGGCTTTCATTTCTTATTCCTCTGTGTGGGCTGATTTGAAATGACTCCAGACCTTATGAGAAGATCAATCACCAATTTTCCTTTTTAGTTAAATAAACTGGAACTATATTCAAACTGTACAGGAGGTCTGCTTCCAATTTCTGGCTACCTTAGAAAGCTTCAATTATTCATTGATGCCTGTAGAATTTGCACTTTGATCTTTAGTATCTTTCCTTCCTTATGATATGGAGAATCTCTTGCTACTGCTACTGCTGCTAAGTCACTTCAGTCGTGTCCGACTCTTAGCGACCCCATGGACTGCAGCCTACCAGGCTCCTCCATCCATGGGGTTTTCCAGGCAAGAGTACTGGACTGGGGTGCCATTGCCTTCTCCAGGAGAATCTCTTAAAAGCAAGTGAATAGTTAATTTTCTGTGACTGTACGAGAGCTGTGATGCGTGGTTGACAGTCCTGCTTTGGAGCTTGGGGGCCGTGGGTTTCACTGCGCCCTCACAGTATAATGTTAGGTCAATGGCTTAATCCCTCTGAAGATGGTCATGCGTCCAGACAATGGGGATAATAATTCTTACCTTTTAGAACAGCTGCAAGAAATAACGTAAATAAAGCTACTCACAACGATGCTTTGCCTAGGGCAATTTCTTAGTAAATGGAAAAATAGTATTATAAGAAGACCATATGAGTGGAATGCAATATATATTGTCCAATTGACTGAGTGATGAAAATTCTTGATTTGGTTCCACTGAAGTGCTGCAGTGAAGTCATTCAGTTAAACATTCTATTGGAAGCAAGTTTTTAGCTCACGCTAATGAAATACTGTGGACATAAAGAAGACGATCACAAGTAACTGTTGTTCAGTCGCTCAGTTGTGTCCAACTCTTTGCAACTTCATGGACTGCAGCACGCCAGGATTCCCTGTCCTTCACCAACTCCTAGAGCTTACTCAAACTCATGTCCATTGAGTCAGTGATGCCATCCAAACATCTCATCTTCTGCTGTCCTCTTCTCCCTTTAGTAACTGTAAATCATATTATTTCTGCCTCACATGGACCAGTCATCAGCAATCTTTTCCATAAGATTTTGCTTACTAATGGGCTTCCCTGGTGGCTCAGCTGGTAAAGAATCTGCCTGCAATGTGGGAGACCTGGGTTCGATCCCTGGGTTGGGAAGCTCCCCTGGAGAAGGGAACGGCTACCCACTCCAGGATTCTGGCCTGGAGGGTCGCAAAGAGTCGGACAGGACTGAGCGACTTGTGCTTTCACTTTCCCTTTTGCTTACTAATAACAGTAAGAAACTTTGCTACTTAGGTTCCCCCTTTCGTGTTCAGCTTCTGCGGAAGCCTGAGGACCAGAGCTCTTGCCCAAAGCGTGACAGAGGCAGGTTTTCCGTGAAATATTCATCTGTCATGAATAGACAGTGAGCTTCTGAGCACGTGAGAAGCAGGCCTTCCTTCTGCCATACGAAGGCAGCTGGCATTGCTGTCTAGGCAACAGCAGTTGCAGAGAAAGTTAGTCTCATTTTCTGACTCTCTGCAGCAGTATTCTTCGATGCTTTTGGTCTCTGAATTGCCTCTCAGTTCTAATATTCTCAGATTCCGAGGCATTTCCACTGCTGGATTCAGGAAAGTTGCAAAGTCAAAGTGAATGTTGTTCAGTCCTGTCCAACTTTTTGCGACCCCATGGAATTCTCCAGTCCATGGAATTTGCAAGCCCATAGAATCCTCCAAGCTAGAATACTGGAGTGAGCAGCCTTTCCCTTCTCCATGGGATCTTCCCAACCCAGGGATTGAACCCAGGTCTCCTGCATTGCAGGCAGATTCTTTACCAGCTGAGCCACAAGGGAAGCTGGAATTTCTCCCCACACGCCCATTTTGACAACCCAAACCCCATTTGATTCTTGGTTCTCTGAGAAAAGAAAACTGACTTCCTTTTTTATTCCATCTTTCCTAATATCTGCTTTAGTACTAGAAATTTGCTGCTGCTGCTGCTAAGTTGCTTCAGCGGTGTCTGACTCTGTGTGACCCCATAGACGGCAGCCCACCAGGCTCCTCTGTTTCTGGGATTCTCCAGGCAAGAATGCTGGAGTGGGTTGCCATTTCCTTCTCCAATGCTTGAAAGTGAAAAGTGAAAGTGAAGTCACTCAGTCATGTCTGACTCTTGGTGACCCCATGGACTGCAGCCCACCAGGCTCCTCCGTCCATGGGATTTTCCAGGCAAGAGTAATGGAGTGGGTTCTCATTGCCTTCTCCACTGGGTGGAGAGGCTTAAATAATGACAGCTAACAGCTTAACAATGACAAATTGTAAAGAGACCAGAGTATGTAACTGAGAATTAACTAGAGAAGAAGATGCTGGAGTGGGTCCGTATGATCGGAACATCACTGCTTTGCATGTATAGATGCCTTCTCTAACTTACGGCAGATGAACTGTAGGGGCCATGCTGTCTCGTCCTTTTTTACCCACTAACACAACCCTGAAACAGCGTGCTTCCTAGGAATGACTGAATGCCTTGGCCATCAGCCAGCTAATAACTCAACTCTGACCTCACTCTTGGAAGGATATTTGTTTGGCTTTGATCTCTCCAGCTGAAATGAAAAATTTAAAAAAAGGTCTAATGCATATGACAACATGTCTCTCCACCAGTTCATAAGTATTCCAGGCAAAAACAAAACAAAACAAAACTCCAAGATAATCAACAGCAGAGCGAAGCTGTCTGGTACACACCCTATGTTGTCAGTTCTTGGATGTGCACTGCAAGATACTAAATAGAGAGTGATTTAATAAATCATTTTGAGGTTGATTAAAAAAAAAATCTCCCTTACTGTATGTAGAAAGTCTACCATTGTCATAAGCTCTATTAGGGTCCACTTCTACTCATGAACCTGTTCTCTGGAATGTTACAGAATCGTAAAGAGAAATCTCTGAAAGGTAATTACCTCATCTTGCAGTGGAGAGTAATTGGTCATGGGACGTTGTCATCGGCCAGCCCTTGGACTGCAGACATAAAACCCCTGCTCACAGGTTTGAAAACAGTTAGAACAATGGGACTACCCGCTTTCTACGAAGGTTGTGCACAAGACATCAGAGGGTACACCTCCTAGAATAGCTGACCTATTTTCCTCATCTTCCTGCTGTGATTTCAGCTGATAGCTGCAATTACTCAGATTGTGTGAATTTCTCCCATGAATGTTCTGTGACTAAAGTCATGCTGGAATTAATTTCCGAACCGTTTGAGATGGTTTAAAATAGTGTGGGCAGTGGTGGATTCATTAAGCATGGTAATAGCATTTAGAGCAACCACTTGCCCCTTGCTTGTTTTTCTTTCCCTTTGTTTTCAGCAGGAAGCAGTGTTCTCCATCTTCAATCTGTCCTCCTCTCTGTATGATCGCTGGTCTGCCTGTTTGGGAGGAGGGTTTAGGGGAGAAAGGATTCGTGTGTATGTGTGGCTGAGTCCCTTTTCCGCTCATCTCAAATGACCGCAACATTGTTAATTGGCTCTACGGCAATATGAACCTTTGGGGGGAAAAAAAACAACTTCTGGTCTGGCAGCTGCAGAATCCACGTGGCAGTAAGGTTCTGACTCCTGCAGCTGCTTCTCACGCACTCCTGCAAGCTAGGGACTGTGGACTTCATCCAAGAGCTTTATCATCTCCATGGCAACCAGGACAGCCACAGGTCCCAGTGTTTCCTTTTGAAAAATGAGAATTGTGGGTATGTGCTTGGCATCATAGACATGGGTGTTCCTGAAAACATTCACCATGAAAGTGAAAGTCACTCAGTGCTGTCTGACTCTTTTGCCATCCCATGGAGTATACAGTCCATGAGAATTCTCCAGGCCAGAATCTGGGAGTGGGTAGCCTTTCCCTTCTCCAGGGGAATCTTCCCAACCCAGGGATTGAACCCAGGTCTCCCGCATTGCAGGCGGATTCTTTACCAGTTGAGCCACAAGGGAAGCCCAAGAAGACTGGAGTGGGTAGCCTATCCGTTCTCCAGCTGATCTTCCCAACCCAGGAATTGAACCAGGGTCTCCTGCATTGCAGGTGGATTCTTTACCAACTGAGCCACCAGGGAAGCCCCCGAAATCCCTGAAAATCCAGTAAAATTTCAGCATACCAGGAGTCCTTGGATTGGGGAGGCACTCAATGAGGAATCATCTCATGATTTGGCTATTTCTATTCTCCCAAGAATTTCTTTGTAGTGGAAGTCACACTGAATGTGAGCAAGGTGCATCTCTGAAAATTTTACCCAGTTCTATTCTTTTAACTCCTCAGTGTTTAAGGAAGCACCTTGTAATTGCGGAGTTAGTGCTCCCCTGCCCTTTCCCTGTTTGTTGTGAGTGACCCATGGCCCCAGAAGCCTTCACATCTATCAGAGTTTATGCTTCTCCCTGCCTCTCTGACTGCGGCTTGAACTTTCTATACATTCCTACCTTTGGATTAAAAACGCAAAGTTACTGAGGGTTTCACGCCCATGTTTCAGATACTTAGGTGTCACTCCTTAATGCTTAGTGTTGCTGCTGTTCTGTGGCTCAGTCATGCCCAACTCTTTGCGACTCCCATGGACGGCAGCACGCCATGCCTCCCTGTCCATCACCAACTCCCGGAGTGTACCCAAATTCATGTCCATCAAGTCGGTGATGCCATCCAACCATCTCACCCTCTGTCGCCCCCTTCTCCTCCTGCGTTCAATCTCTCCCAGCATCAGGGTCTTTTCCAATGAGTCAGCTCTTCGAATCAGGTGGCCAAAATATTGGAGTTTCAGCATCAGTCCTTCCAATGAATATTCAAGACTGATTTCAGATGGACTGGTGTGATCTCCTTGCTGTCCATACTTAATATTTACAGGAATCCCCCTGTAACTGCATAGATAGTTGCATTAAAGACCTACCATGTCAGGAGACCTGCTTTGGAGAATGCTGACATTTTCCAAGTATAGCCTACATGTCAGACTCTGCTAAGGACCCTTATCTTCTAATACCCCTACCTGTGAGTAAGGCCAGGCTGGCTGATGCCTTTTGGTATGGCTCACGGCGATCCACGGCCAGTGTGACTTGCCACTGGCCCTTCTCTTTGGCTGGAGCCCACGTCATATAGTACTGAAATATTTTTAATATCACATGTCGAAAGAGTTGTTATTATCCCTCTTCTCATAGAATCTAAAGAAATCCCCAAATGTATAGATAAAGACTCAGCTGGAACATTATCTTTTCACAAATGGCTAAGCTATATACATTCACCTTTTAGAGTCAGTTAGCAATGGTGATTAACTCAGACATTTTTGACAGCCATATTGCCTAGAGAATTTATGTAACTTTAATCTCGTTCTCCAACCTTTAACGACAAAGGTGTTTTTGTATTTTTACGTAACTGCACCTCACAGACTATTTACTGGGAAATATATGTATATTTCTCTTGGCCCTTCTGTTGCATGTGGTTACGTTTAGAAACTATTTAACAAGATTTGAGAGGAGATAAGTGAGCAAGACTTTGTGCTATTGATCAGATGTCCAGGGGAGGAACTGCTATAATAATGATGGACAAGTAATCCATATATTCAGACCAATGGAATGTATTCCCCATTTGCTGAAAAAGCTGAAATGTAAGCAAATGGTTAACCCTAGAGAATATAACGTGATCTTCTGGTTTATAGGAAGAGTGCCTGCCATTGTCTCACTGAGGACATAGGAGCTGTCATTCGCCTGATAAATTTAGACTTGGAGCTGATCATTTAATTTTAAAAAGCACAGTAGGACTTGAGAGTTCTTGCGCACCACTTTCTCCATGCCTGACAAGCGGATAAAAATACATAATAAATCCAGTTGCTTTGAGATGGAAAGAATGTGCAAATCATTGGTATTTTTAGAAAATCATTATCCTTTAAACTCCTCACGTGCTCTCCTCAAGTGAATGCAATTCACAGACAGAGTTAAGGCAATTTAAATACAGCAAGTTTTGAAGGAACTATATTTGAGATGGAATGTGTTTTTTAAAAATCAAAATGAGTAGTTGCTTGTTCTGAGATTACAGAACTAGGGAACTGAGATTTACCTGCCCAGCATAAAAGCACCTGGAAACCTGCAATATTAACTTTAAGTCCTCAGTGTGGTCTGATAATTTGTTAGCTGGTTTCATCACCGGTCTTTTTCCTATGTGCCATTTCTCATTGCTGAAGAATGGGAAGCACAGCCTAGAGTTGACTCTGGAAATTCACCATTTAGAAAACTCAGAGGGGAGGCTTAACTTAGAAATAAAACGTTCATTT